>NW_026623235.1:6046758-6143044 GCF_030028575.1 Malurus melanocephalus
GGAAAGGAAAGGAAAGGAAAGGAAAGGAAAGGAAAGGAAAGGAAAGGAAAGGAAAGGAAAGGAAAGGAAAGGAAAGGAAAGGAAAGGAAAGGAAAATACTTCAATCACATCACGGCTGATAAAACAATGAAGGCAAAATGAGGCCTGTACCACTCCTTGTTCAAAGATGTTTAATCCTGAAGAAGGGCAGAACACCGCTTTCCTGACTATCATCATGAGACTTGGGTCACATTTGAGGAGGGGGGTATGAAAACAGAAAACTCAAGGACCAAGTCTGTTTGCTTTAACCACTGCTGTCAGACGCAGGTGGCATCTGCAGGATGAGAACAGTGGGATTTTTTTTTCCAGCAGCTTTTAAGTACTTGTCTTTCCTCTTCACATTTTACAGAAAATGATGTCTCCTCCTTCAATACTGCAGACTGATTTAYTGAACACTCAGAAACAGGAAAAAGGGGAGATGGAGCCAGACAGCTGTCAGTCCRTAGAAACAGGCTCAAAAATGGCTCCTTGCTCACAGACACCAGACATCCACCCAAATTATTTAATGCTTTTATGTTTTTCCTCAATGCTCACCACCTACCATGCACTGAAGGACTGTTTGTATCATACAAGGACAAGAAGAAATAAGACTAGAAAAATTGGGGAGACAAGAGGAAACATGGAAGGAATACCACAAACTCTCTAAAGCTGTTGGTCTGAAGTTGGACATTTCATCACATAAAATGAGAAACATGTTTATGCATCACCCCCAAAAACATCTTATCTCAAAAGATCAAGTTGCCCTAACGATGACCATTCTGATTTAAAACATTAAACTTCTGACAAACACATAGAACCTACTGAGCAAAGATCCCTCCTGTTGGGTTTCACCTCTCCTTTCCTCATCTCTTACCTAAAGTCAGCTAAAATTCAAAAGCAGTTTTTTAGTCATGTGGCTTTATACCAGCGAAATTATTAACTCACTTGTCAGGAAGGACAGTTAGAGACAGCTCACTTGTTCTGGGTAACACTTACACAATTTCAAAATTTCAAGAAACTCCCCACTTATTTTGCGTGTCCCTGGGTTCACAGCTTGTAGGCAGGAGGGGAAGGACAAGTTGCAACCTGCAGACTGAGAGCTACTCAAAGCACACTTGTGACCCAGCTGGGAAGAGCCCAGTGCAGGAAAGGGAACCAGGAAGTCTTCTGTAAAAGCTCCCTATCATTGGTCCAAAGCCTGGTAGGGCTTGCCCATGGCCAAGTAAAACCCTTAGTGATGTCAAAGCTGCAGCTAGCAGTGATGCATGTTTCYATCAAAACAGTGATGAAACCCTGGTAACAAGGTGGTGGTGGGAGAACAACAGGAACACGAGATACAGCTGCTAAAAAGGACAAATTGCTTTGCAGGAAAACTCCCTTTCTCTTCTCACTCATCTTTAGTTTTCCATGATTGCCAAGCGCCCTCCCCCCAACAATAACCCATGGCACTTCTCACACTCTAAGAGATAAAGTAAGGTTTAGGAGATTACAGATTGTTAAAAAAAAGRAAAAAGAAAAGTGGCAGAGAGGGAGAACAGTGAGAAATGTTAACAGTTACGGAACATTTACATAATGGCTTTTTTTATATTATTCCAAAAGATTCRAGAAAATTTTATGGGTATCTGAACRAGTCMTATCAAGAGTGTCAGTGCTCCTAAAAAGAAAAAGTTAGCAGCAAGGGCTCTATTTTAAAACATGATTGACTTTGCACAAACAGTTTTAAGGCTTTTGTATAAGAACATTAAATGGCAGCTTCAGAACAGGATTTTAAATGACACATAGTAATCGCATCCTGGAACCCAAGTATGTACCAGGAATACATCAGAGGGGCAGAATTATTACAGTGGAAAGTCTTATCACTGTTCAAAATTGACAATGAGCACAGCCCAGAAGGTTGTTAACAGTACAGTATGAAGCAAGTTACCTTTCTTTGCTTTCTTCTGTAGCTTCAGTGTATCAGAGGATTTCTTTTTTATCTCTTGGCGGGCTTTTTTGTATTCTAAAAAACACACACAGTCACTATTATCAACATAATCAATGCCAAAATGAATGGGTTTTTTTTTTTTGCAGAAAGGGCTACATTTAAAGATGTTAAACTACAAACTTTCAGAGAACAGCTACTGTTAAACAAAGCAGCTTAAAACTCACATTTTGTAAAGCCTATACATTTGGCTCAATATAACATTTTAGGGTGTGAGCACATTCACATACCAAAATCTTTCCCAAATAAACAAAGCCTTTACAGAAATAACAACTGAGAACACAGTACAAAATTAGAGCGCTTTTCATTTCAGAGGCTCATCCACTCTCAGGAATGGAAAACAGAGATGACAGGTTTCTCAAAACATCTGTGTTCAAAAACCAAGTATCCAGAAATGGCAAGGCAGAGAATATMCTGTGATCCCTCTCCAGCATGAGAGTCAGGCAGAGGAAGATGGTGCTAAAACTCTGCCCAAGGAAGGGTCACATTGCCAGCTCCTTCTGATGAAGTGGAGCACACTGCACTTGTACTCATTTTTAGATGAGATGCAAATCCCAGGAGAATTAAAATCCCAGAACAAAATATTCAAACTCTAGTGCAGGAACACTAAAGGTACCAGATATGAAAACTGATAGCAAAGGAGATCAGCGTTACTACTCTTCTGTAGATGAAGAAACAGAAGCAGCTTGGTGGCACACGAACTGTACTGAGGCCAACTACACTCTCAACACCCAAGTCTGCCCAGTAAACTAAATCTCACTGCCACTTTGGGCTGGGTCACCCSAAACTGCATGACCCCAGGTGATTCCTCTCTCCTGTTTACTACATGCTTAACAATCTCTGCAGCACAAGGGAGGAAGYTTTCCAAGAGCTGCTGATTCAACCGTTCCTATTTGACCACAGTAATAGTCGGGCAAGAAGCACATCCTCTTCTGGAGGTCAAGACTGCTCCTTCCCATCAGCTCTCTCCCTCCYCAACATAAATTATGGTGCTGCTACTTCTTTCAGACATAACAAAAGTCTTCAACTTTCAAGGTWCAAGGTCAGTCAGTGGTGAACTGCAACTTGCTTTCAGCACCTGTCCTAGAGGGCCACCATTCCCAGTACACGTTTTGCAAAGCCAATGGCATCTACCAAYATGTGCCTGCTGTGCAAGATCTGGCTGCCTGCTGCTCATTCCCCCAGGAAAGCCTCTGGAGCCATCATCACCACTGCAGCCTCGGGCATCCCACGTCCAACAGCAGAGCTCTCCCATTCCCCAGGTGCACTTTTTGTGTGGCATCAGGTATAAAATAACGAAGCTCAATGTTTTACAGGGCTGTGCATTCTCTGGAGGATGCTATAGCTGAGGCATAACAGGATCTTACAAGTTGCTTTTAACGACACCCCAGGGCTTTGCAGGGATAGATGTGGCATCTCCAATCCTCAGCAAATACAGGGAGAGTGGGTTAACAGAGTTAAAACCAGTCACTGCTTACCAGTCTAGAAAAGCAACCCATCCCAGGGGGTCCTGCAAACTAAACCTTCAAAATGCATATGGCAAGGGTTAAAATTTTGTTAGGCACATTGGGAGAGGAGTATTTTWGAGCTATATATATTTAAGCATGTCATTCAGTTCCCCAGCACAAACATGAAAAGAGGAAGAAAAACTGATATCACAATCTTACTCCTATTAAAGAATTCTTCCTCTGTAAGTACCTTTTGCATGGTCTTTATCCAGCTGATTGGCCACTTTCTTCCACTCTTCCATCTGTTCTTGAAGTGGGTTTATCAGACAGTCAATTAAAGCACTAATTTTGTTGAAAAAACACAAAGAGCAATCAAATCCTGCAGATGCCCCTATTCTTACAGAGAGAGCCAAGGTCAATACTGGAGTATTTTTACTTTTTGCTGTGACAGCTACTAGTGTCACAATGTAAATATCAGAACACAAAAATGTTTACACTASAAAAAGCAAAAGAAAGAAGCAGATTAAAAAAAAATCAAAAATCCACATCACAAGATAACCATAATTACAGAAGCTCAGGACTGTGAGGAACAGAGTGTAAAGCAGAGGAGTAACCCGAAACAATCCAGTGTAAACAAATCCTATTCAACTGTCACACAATTTAAATGGATACTCTGGAGACCAGAAAGGTTCATACAGCCATGGAGATTATAAACTTTAATAGCTCATGTATATACACAAGAAKACACAGCAGTTGTACAAAAGAACAATATTCTGCCCTGATGTGCCTCACCTCACACTAGTGGAGTCCATGACACAGCACCAGTAATGCTCCACTACTTAATGAAACAGCTAACTCTCTGGTAACTGAAGATTAAAAATGTTTCTTCACAGCGAATTTCATAAATAACTTTATTTTTAAATAATCACAGAATAATCATAGAATGTTTTGAATTAGAAGGAACCTTGAAGGTCATGTGGTTCCAACACCCTGCCAATGGTCAAGGACGTTTTCCACTAGACCAGGCTGCTTAAAGCCCCATCCAACCTGATTTTGAACACTTCTAAGGATGGGGGGGAAAGGGAAAAAATAAAGCAGACCATTAGGCAAGTGGTTAAGCAATGTTTCTAGTCATCAAAGGTCAAGAATAACTTTTAAGACTGGTTAAAAAAGGCACACATGCAAACTACTACTTATTATAGAAGTAGGTTGTTTTTGTACAGCGGAGGTTACACATGAGTTAATCCTCTCTCATTACCTCCACATGCTAACTTCAACTGCAAAAACAGGATGAGAGAATTTGCCTTTCTTATACTCCTCTGCTGAAGGTTTTTCTCTTGGCTGCAAGCTATCTGGGCTCCCCAGTAAACTGAGGAAGCAGCACAACACTTGCTGCTGCTGGTTTAACTTAGTGACAAAGCTTGAAGTCCTGAAACAAGGACAGGTCAGTTGGTCACATCAGCAGCCACCTGCTCAGCACTGAGTAACAGGAACTGACAATGGGAATTTGCAGCATTTAGAGGCGATTTGAGGTGAATTGGCCCAGCCCCATGAATGGGCAGTGAAACCCCACATGGTCACAGCACCTCATGTGCTGCAGGGAGAAAACAACTGCTGATGTCAGTGACTGGGGCAGAGGTCAGCTGAGAAGCCAATGCTGGTGAACAGCTTTTAGTGTTTCCCAGCAGCACATGAAAGAGGAACCTCCAGTGCTGGACCAGGTGTGGAACCACTCACCTTGAGAACTGCCGGAGTTTGGACTCTATACTTCTGTGCCTCATACACATYCTGGTGAGAGCAGACCCAATCTCTCTGGTACCACCTGAAAAACAAAAACCAAAAGGCAGGTGAGACCCCTGATGARATTCCTGGTTGTGGTGTAGAGGCATAACAACCAGGAGGGAGATATCAAGTCTTCCACAGCAACTGTAAAACAAATTAATTGTAACTGTAGAATCAACCAGGCTATTAATGGGGCACAACAGTGGTATCTGCCACCCCAGGAAGAGATTAATTCCCGTTCATCAGAACCGAGCAACCCAACACAACTAAAACACAGTTCTYCCAGGCAGCTTTCTGTGCCATGAGGCCCAGCCCCGTGGCCAAAGACTTAAAAGGGTTTGAGATGTCAGAAGCCAAGTAGCACAGCTGTTAAGGGGGTGGGCATCTGCGAACAGATTATTTCCACATTTTACAMATAAACTGAGGGGATTCGATCCAGTTTTCCCACCGCTAGGTTCTTTAGATCCAACGACTCAAAGGGGTTTTGCTGCTGCAGAGCCCAGCCCGGGTCCCGTCCCATGGCCAGGAGGTGGCGCCGTTCGCCGCCGCCCCTCGCCCGTCTCACAGCTGGGACAAAACCACCGCTTTTCCAAACCCTTCCCTTCCCAAGCTTTCCCTCCTCAAAACACACATCCCTTCCTTCCCTRCTTCAATCAGGAATACCAGCTCCAATCAGCCTATTATATAAATTTGTTTTGTTTAATGTTAGTTTTGGTACTTCTTAGTTCTCATTTGTAAGTCAAATCTACTATTTCACGATACAAACCTCAACCTTCATATGAACTGTTTTCAAACTGTAGTGCTCTCTGGAACACTGAATATATCAGCATCTATTTGAAAGTCTTATTTGATTATTCAAATAACCTTAGACTTGTATCGTAGAGCAAAATCTTCCCTAGGCTTTAAAAATAGCAGCAGACTCAAGTGAAAAAAAAATCTTCCTAAGAAACTTTTAACACATTTGATCATTTTGGCTCAGGAAAACAAGTCACCATCCTCCTGCATTCCTGCAGAATTAAATCCCGTGCCCATGAAACAGCTCTGGAACAAAGATAYTAAATAACTGGAACAAATTGTGGCTGTTTGGTGTTGTTCAAAAAGATAAACAGAAAGTCCTTTGTGACTTGCCCGATTACTCATGTTTTTATACGGAGCTTTTGAAATAATATTATTTGGTAACAGCGAAGAGCTGTAGCCTCGTTGCATACAGGTGGYTGGGAAAAGCACAGACTCCAGCCTGGATCTGGACCCATCTCTTCTGGTGATGCTGCACTTGCACAAGCTGAGACAGACCCCAGTAACTCAGAAAACAATACAGAAGATGAGGTGTAACAAACAAAGCAAGTGGAGAAAGAGGACAATATCCACAACAACAAGTGTGTCTCTGTCCCAAAATAGGGGCATTTTCCTCTGCATCAACTACCAAATAAAAGTAATTTTATTTCAGAGACTGACGTGGCACAACTGCAATGGCCAAGAAGAACAAATGAACCAAAAATTTCACTGGCTACCAGCAGAGCAATTCTGAATCAAGTTCAAGCAAAAGGTAGGTTTTTCAGGCTGAAAACACACTAAAACACTGGAATATTAAGGACCAGAAACAGTTAAGTGACACTGGTTTCTGTCTGTTGAAAAGGAAGGGTTCTATCAGAATAAAAGAAAAATAATGCACCATCTGTTTGGGGGGACTAGGAAATGARGGTCAGTTACTATTAAATTCCAAGGTAACAGAATTTTAACTGAAACACCACCAATCAAAGTATAAATACATTCCCTCAACACATAGCACAGATGGATGGTCAAGGTCAGCAGAACAGCCAAACAAAGTCAGAGTTAAAAAAAAAAAACAACAACAACCAAACCACAACAAAATAAATTAAGCCTGGAATAAGGAGGTTATTCCATGCCAAAAACCAAACACAATTGGCTGGTGATGAGTGGGCACTGGTTCTTCCCACCTTTTGAAACTTCATGTTATCCGTAAGTGCTTAGAAGAACATCAAAGGATGAGGTGTTAATTTTATTCTGTGAATAAAGACTTCTCTGATGAAGTGAAGGTAAAAGGAAAAGAAACGGTTTTGAGAAATTTTTGATRTCCCTTCTGGAAACAAGGTGTTGCAGAAGAGGGGTTTAGAATTCTGCTTGGGAAAAAGAATGAGAGGTGTTGCTGAAAAGTCTGGGAGGGCTGAGGCTGCACCTCTGCTTGGTCAGTGTGAACCCAGGGAAGGGTGCAGGGAGGGTTGAGACTGAAAAGGGTGACGAGTCTGAATGTAGGTCAGTAGCACCCCATCGTGTGCCACACCTGCATCCCACTGCTCCTCAACATATGAAGGACTCAAACAGCACTGCAGTTTAACAGAGCTTTACTTCCCCGTTCCCAGCTATATTAACTGACGAGAATACAGATGCTTCCTGAGAAAGCAAAAGAAATTAAATACAGGCCTCTCACCACCCCTTGATTTATTGAGCTTGAGCACCATGGCCATCACCAGTGMATTCAGCTGTTCTTCCAGAACACCCACAGTGCAAAGGGTTTATCTCAGCTTTCAGCAGGTTCCTGCAAAGGCTGGTTCCCACCAGCAGAACTGCACTGATGCTCCTATTTCCAAAGGGGTGGGATCAGCTAGCTACACAAACTGGCAGAAGGGAACCATTTTGTACCACTGCAGTGGTTTGAAAATATGCAAACATAACAAGGGACAGTAATTTGGATTTGTTTCTTTTATCCAGTCTCAGCTGCAATGAGTAAGAGTAACATATGCTTTATATAAATTACAATTTGATGAATAGTGTACTCACAGCTGGAATGGGTGGCCAATGTGTGCACTCTGCACAGAGATGAACTTTAGAAGCAGCATTAATGTGTGTGGTACTGCCTATGCACCTACTGAGTAGTCAAAATCTAGTAATGAGTTTATTGCAGTGGGCAATGCCAGTCATACAAAACACGCTTCAGCCTCCAAATGAATTTATGGTTTGTCTTTTCAAAAACCTGTTTTGTAAATGACCAATTGCCTGCTGACTCCAGGACAGAGCCATGAGCCAGGCAGGCAGAACACCAGTGGAGATAATTTCTCTTTTAGTGCTATCAATCTACAGATGTGGTGGCAGAAAGAGCATCTGACAGAGAAGTGGTGTCAGGAATACACYGAATGCCATGTCTATCTCCACTTCACTTACAAGTAGGTCCCCAGAAGAAGTGACATCCTCCAGCAGCTGCAATTTTCCAAATAGAAATACTGAGGCTACAGTAGCAAACTTTTCACCATACCATGAGCATGTCGGGTGAGTGACCWGGGCTCCATTCACTGCCCGGCAGCTATGCAAGTCAAACTGCTGTGCCTTGGGCTCTGAGTTTATAAAATGAGGCTATGAATTATCTGCTTCTCTGACATACTATAATAATTCATCCATTAAGGCAAACAATGCCTGGGAACAGTGTAAAGTAATACGTCGAAACAGGAGACGAGAGCTGTATTCATCAGAATTCCCACTCCAGAGAAAGTGGCTTAACAAAAYGCTCCTGTCAAATTTGATTAGAAGGTGGGTGATAACATCAGCCTTATTTCTCAYAAGTAAAAGGCAACTCCACAAGGCAAAACGTGCCTTCACTCTCACCTTTCCTGCTTATCCCTTTCCTGCCTAAGCCTGTAAAAGACCATAAACTTTTTTCATGTGAGATAATTAAACAGAAGTCTGTGGACCACAACACTACAATGAGTCCACTATAAAGGCGTAAATGATTTCTTTCGATGCTTGCTTGTCATTCAACATCACAGAGAGACAACAGGGAGAGATTGTAGGAAAGASACTCAATTGTTTTATGGAAGTCATTATGCTTGTATTTAATGATGCTCATATATCAAGGAAATGATTATTTGATGAAATGTGCAGCTGTACAACTGCATGGCCTCTACATACTCCATACAACTCGTGACAATCAACCTCTTATCTTCCTCTTYTCACTTCACTGTTGAGCAACCCCAGCAGGCTCAGAAGATGCTGCCTTTCAGGAAGTGCCTTTAAGGTTCCAACTAACTAACGAGCTCATCTTTATCTTCAAGGGCATAGCCCAAATCTGCCTGTCACTTCCATCTTTCCCAAAAGGAGAGAACAATGAAAAATGGGGGTAGTATTTTTGTAATGTCAAAGTTATCAGAAGAGGCTTCCATTTTTGAGTAAAGATTAAAGCAGGAGCAGAATGGAGTCTGGATTATTAAATGAAGTTCTGAACATGGAGGCTGTGACAAATGAGTAACAGTAGGACATTTTAAGTTAATGGCCATTACTCAACCCTTATCCAAACTCACGCTGCTACAAGAGCAAGCAGTTTCCATCACTAAATACCTGGGGCACRGACCTTGATCTTACCAAACTTTTTATGCAGATACCTCCATGAAACTGAAGGATTATGGGATCAGTTGCAAGGTGTTAGAGCAGACAGAGAAAAAAGGATGGCTTTTTCTTAAAAGTGACTAGTACAGGTATTACTACTGGGACAGAAACCTGAAAGTGCAGCTATGGCAGCTCTTTATGTTTCAGGGTGTCAGCAATCTCCGGGTGAGGTTTGTAAATTGGAAAAACCCATCAAAAATTGCAGACAACAGACAGATGTTCAGCATCCACCAGGCAGGAAAAGAAAATAGGACACCCTAATTCCTAGAGCTGCTATGAGCCTTTTTGAGCAGCACTTGCAAAAATCTCTGAAAACTGCTGCTCAAAACCAGAAAAAAAAATCCTGAGGTTTTGTTTTTGTTTTGTTTTGTTTTTTTTAAATTTAGACACCTTTCAGTGAAGACTGGATCAACAAATGCAGATTCAAGGTCAAACTCACCTATGAATTTTAGATTAACCAAATCTAATAAAACAACTCTGGCAGGCCGTTGTCATATACCACACCTCTGCAGTTGTCATTGCAAAGGAACAGATTGCTTGCAATGTTTGGTTGAGTGCCCTTTTGGGCAAATTACTCAGAAAACGTATTTACAGCAGCCTGCTATGARGTTCTCWGTCACATTTRCCAGAGCCYCACACAGTCCAGCTGAGAGGAAAATGCAGTTTATTTTCTCCTTTGCAGAAGAAACCAGCATTTGTTCATGTATGGGACTAGCAGGATCTCAAAYTGCATTTTCATTGCTCTTAGATGATGAAGGAGTTGAGGAGTAGAGTGGCAGCAAAGAATCCAAAGGAACAGGAAACCTAAGCCACCCTTAGCCCACAGCCTGCCCTGGCAGCCACCAGCTTTCGGAAGTCTCTGTAACAGACTATGACAATGTTCCAGTCAGTTTGTTAGAAAATATGCAAGAAAGCTCTTGTGACTTCTGATCTTGCTTATTCCTTCAAGWGAGCAGCATTTTTGCTTACTTTAGCTGTTCTTCTAGCTTAGCACGGGGCAAAACCCTCGTCCCATGGGACAAGTCAACATAAGCATTGCCATTAAAGAAGCAGGGTCAGAATTTCACCCACGCACACAGAGGTCACTACACAGTCTATCCAACAGATAAATATGGTCATGAACCAGCCATGCTATGATTTCAGGACAGTTTGGGTTTATCCAGCCTTCAGTGCAAAGCTCACCTGTGGCCCTCTGCTTTGAAAGAGGATGTCACACAGGTGGCTCAAAGTGCTTTGGGAAGGTTTTAAGTATCATAGGATGCATTGGTTCAATTTCTGAGAAATGAAGTCTGTCACTGATTCACGAACTTGTGAAGAGACACAAAATGCATCACTGAACCATGACATCCTGTCAGAGAGCAACCAAAGTCCAGGCAGAAGTGCTTCCCAGGAACAAAATCYTCCAGTCTGAGGTGTTTGTGTCAGGAGTGCAAGCTTGCTTGCTCCCTCCTCYTCTTCCTTTCACAAATGGTGTTGCCAGCACACACAGAATTTTGCTTCTGATGATTTCTTGCAAGAATTAGGCACCTCTTCACAGGTGCCTTTTGTTCATTTTTATGAACCTTGAATTCTGCATCAAGTTTTTAATGYCACAAAACCAAAGCGCCATTGGAAACAGATTTGTTTAGAAGAAAAAATGCCACATAGTGGTATAGTGTTTTCCAAGGGCCAGTGTTTACATTTTTTTTTCCTTTGGAATGCAAAGTTTCAGTACTGAAAACATACAGGGTCTGCTAACTAACTGTATTCACAATCAAGCTGTCCACTAATATTGCCCATACCATTTCCCCATTTCTTTTCTGATTTACAATGAAATGTATTTCCAGAAACAGCCCATGCATAGCTCAGTAAACCTAACAGTCTCGCCCTGAGCAGATCCAACTGCTTTGCTCCAGCTGCTACACCCATCAATGGCTCAAGGCAAGCAGGTGACACRAGTCACCAAGCTCGTGCTCTCAATAAAACTGGAACATGCTAATAAAAAGAACTCTGTAAAGGAAACAGAATTCCTGAAGCTRAAGAACACCAGCCCAAGCCTGTGGAGTAATCTGGAGTAACCCCTTACCTGCACAGAATCCCAGAGCTGAGCTGCCAGTCAATGGGCATGTAAAGGCCAGCTCCATCAGCCAGGGAGACTCACTGCACTGAGGACCACACTCCACTGCACGCTCCACAGGGTGGAAAGATGGAGGTCTGGTTCAGGCCTATTTAGATAGCCAGACTCATTGATCTCCATACCTCCATGAATTCRGCACTAAATGAACACTTAATGCCGGCCTGATGCGTGAAGAAGGCAGTAACTCAAGATACTTCTGTTCTTCTGAAGTACAGCTCTTTATTGTGCCTGGGCCCAGCGATGAACTGCAGTGTAATCTGATTAGGTTACAGCAATACTCAATGAGGGGAAGGGATAATACACTTACAGCAAATGGCTTGGAACACCAACTGCAATTCCACTGCAYGCTCGGCAAAACACACACTGCTCATTTCCAACTGACAACCACCACAGAGCCTCCAAAAAGCCTACAAGGTCTTCCTCCTCTTTATGTTTAGCTACTGACCTAGCAAACACCTCTGGTCCCAAAAGTCAGAAGCCCCTTAACTCAGGTCTACCTGTGCTGCTGATCCAAATCCAGCAAGGATTTCAGCTACCACCAAATGGCTGCTGCCTCCAAAGCACAAAATCAAGCACCACCAGGACAAGCAGGTGCAAAAAGCAGAAGAAAAGTTTATTTTTATACCCAAGTCAGCAGATCTAAGTGAAACCCCACAGCAAGCAGATCTGCAAAATAAGGCAGTGCTATTTTTACATGCTGTCACTTCTTCCAGCAGAGCCCACTTCCCTAGTGAACCGAGGGAAAGATCATGAAGGGACAAAGCGAGGTAAAAATCATTCAAACCACCTTAAGAAATTATCAGTTCAACAAATTTTGGAGAATGTCTGCTATTTTTCAGATAGTTATACAGAGATACATCATCAAGAAGTGTGCTCAGTATACACTTAAGCATTGAGTGTAACATCTCAGGCCCTGGGTGCAAGGGAAAGCTCTGTCCCTGCCCTGGGTATTCAGSGACACAGTTTCTTCTCCTGGGGCAATTTCATGCCTTTGCTCAGGGTTAATCTCTAACTTCAACTCACCCATAYGGGGGGATGCTGTGGTGGTGCTTCAACAGGCAATACATCCTCTTTTTGATACTTTCTCAAGGCAGCTGATCTGTGTGCTCCAAAGACCATTTCAAAATCTTACTGGGTCCAAATATGTACTGAAATACCCATTACTCAACTTCATCTCCACTGATCTATTTACTGTGATTCCAAACTAATTTCAACATTGCTTGGTAGAACCCTTCTTGGTAGAAGACATTAAAAACACACTGACTTTGCAGACTTCTCCCCTAAACCCCAGGAGACTCTGCAGCAGACCCGGAGAACCTCTATACCTCTTCAATCAAGTGGCTGATAGCAGAAGAGTAGCAGGAACCCAGGGCACTAGAGTTTAGTTATCCAGATTGCCTCAAAGCTCATATTGCCTGGTATAAAACCAGTTGTGCTGTTTATCAGGTCAGCTCTCAAACACTTGACTAGTTTTGTCCTCACTGTTTTTTCTATTGTTCTTTCCATTTGGCTGTATCCCATTAATTTTTAATTTCAGCTTCCTCAGCCTTACTAAAATATAATGAATTTCCACAGAGGCAAAGGAGAATGTCACCGCATGGGTTTGACACCAGCTGGCTGTTTGAGTCTGCAGTACAAAGGAATTTGATACACAACAGTGAACCCGGTTTAAAAAAAAAGATAGATTCCACCTGTTACAGAAAGTGAAATGAGGACAGCCATCTCCAAGCAGAGGACCTGGAGGTCTTTGTGKTTTTGGCCTGAAACTCAATAAACACCCATTCTTAAAAACACAGCAAACCCTGAACGTTTGAATTTAGAAAAGGCACAGACATTTTCTCCTTGTAAGCAGCAAGTGAAGTTCACACCAGGCTGCATGCAGATCAGGTGAGACAGCTCATAAGCAAAGGCCTGCGCTCACCAGATCTTTGGCTGCTTTGAATGCACAGATTCACACGCTCTGCAGGCAAACTCCTGTTTATCCCATGAATCCTTCCAAACAATCTATGCTGTCAGGCTGCATTTAAAATGTGCCTGCTTAAACCATGAAGAGTGCAGCAGGAAAAAAGCTTTGATTCTCTGAGTCACAGAAAGAAAAAGGCACATCTTRCAGAAATGATCAAATGAAGCTGCCTTGGTGTACGGCATGACACTGACTGGCATGCAAACACCAAGGATGCACTGATCTCTTCCTGCGAGGACAGAGCAACTGCATTTCTTCTTGAAAACAGGCTCTGWTGAACTGTAGTGAACACATCTGGAACCCTGAAACAGCACATGCACCTAATCTGGCTGTGCTTGCTGGCCACACACCCACATCGCACACCAGGTTTGTAAGACCTGGAAGGAAGGCCAAGCTTTGAAATATCACTCCRTCACCCTCAGTAGTGAGAACAACTGGAAGAAACTTCAGGAAGCCATGATCTGAATCGATGAGGAAGATTAGAAATCAAAAGGCAGAAGGAAAGCCAAGATTAATAAAGAACACAGCTTTGCAAACCCTGAAATTTAAACCTTGAAAGAGGAGCAGAAGCTATCCTTCTCCATTGCTTTATCCATTTTCTCACAGCAGTACAAAACACCTTTAAACCTCCTCTCATTGAAGAGCCCCCAGAGTGAGGAGTAGGAAGATACTCACACCTTACACCTCACACAGGACAAATCTTCAGAGTACTATTACTATTCTAGCCAAGTCCTGTTCATCTTATGGTCCCAAATCACTAAACCAGCTGGGGCTGGGCAGCCTTAAACAAGGCTGCAACCCACAGAGTGCTGCCATAGCAGTAGCATGTAAAACTATGGGGGTGCCCCTCTTTCCAGAGGAGGCAAGTCCCTGCTCCCCTCCAAACACTGGTGTAGCACATTGCATGTTAGTTCTTCCTTCGAGTATCTTACACAGCAAAAATGCAGAGGCAAGACTGGAAGTGACYTTGGGAGGCTGTTTGGTCTGCTCACTGCCCACTAAAAGCAGAGCAAACTTTCATGAGCTTCCTGGGGCTCTGTTCAGTCCAGCTTTGAGCGTCTCTAGGTGGAGATTCCTGGACTTCTCTTCCAGTTGCTGATCAGTGCCACTGTGAAAATTGTTTTCCTTACCTAAAATCCAGAGTCCACTGTCCCAGCAGTTCAAACACACAGTTTTCCAAGCACCCCTGGCACTGCTTTGTCAACAACACAGCAAACATATGTGGAAAGTGTTTATTTGTTTTATAAATGTAAAAGCTTTGATATCAAAGGAATGTAAACATYCACCATAGGTACACAAAACAGCACGGTCACAACCCAATCAATAAAAAAATGAAATCTGTGGCATTTTGAAAATTACACAAAACCAATTAAAGTTTACCTACAAAAAGCAGCCAGTCCAATTGCTAACTTGCTTCATTTCTTCAGGTTTCTCAAAGAAATAATGTACAGTGCTTTACAATTAAGTTGATTTTAGYAAAGAAGCATTCATCTGGTCATTTGACATCTCTGGTAATGCAGGAAATCCATCTAAACCTCACAGCTTCTCACACGCTCTGATGCACCCYTGTTCTTCTAACAGACCTCATCAACCTGCACCTACAGAACAGCTGGCTGTGACCTATTGCTATTAATTTGGCCATTAAAGACAAGAGTAGGTGCCAAATTTGGATGGGGGATGTCTGACCTAGGCTTTAAGCACTGTAATGCACAGGACTAGCATATAAATTACAAGTTCAGAGAAAGTGCTCAGAAAGGGTCACCTGCTATTTAGAATTTATTAACTATGTTCCCCAGAGACTTCCTTGATTTAGCACCATGTAACCCACATTCCAATATTTCACAGTGATACTGTTACATGAAAGGTTTCCCGGTCCTTGCATCCTGCTCAGGCATGTGAAAAGCACGATCAATTCAACCAGCTCTTCTCCCAAAACCAGTCAACCCCAGGACAGGTCACTCAAAAATTAWACACACAAAGGTGCACACAGTCAGAGAGAGTCGGAAGAAATCCACRTTTGTATTAGTGTGCTGGACATGCTGAGAAAAGTCTTGGATCACTCAACTCTTGCCATGTGGTCTCAAATGCAGTTTGTAACACAAAGAGCCAACAGAGATGACGACACTTCTTTTTGCTAATTGAAGTGAGAACCCCCAGGTTTTGGAAGCTTTAGGCCTTGGGCTCTAGTCCCAAATCATCAAGTGTAAGCCTGACTCAAATCCACTTGCTGCTTGATAGCATGGCCAGCTCTGTCCTAGACTGAAAGGTTGAAATCTCACAAGACAGTGAAAAATACAGGCTGCAGAATAAGGATGCAGTTGCTCTACAGAGGTGTGCAAGCAAGGGGGAGTTACTGAATTGCCCACCTTTCCCTCATGAGTAGCAATGCTTTAAGGCACTGACTCATGAGCAGTGTTTTTCATGACAATGGTGTGTGCCCTGCCACAAGCCCACAGGCTGTGCAAAGCCCAGGCTGCAAAACAGCTGTGTCAAAATCATTGCAGTACAGAGCAAAGCACTTTCTACCATGTACCCAGCAACCCCCATGTGAGCTGCTCAACAACACTCCTGTGCCTGTATTTAGCATCTGCACTGAGAAGTAAGTTATGGTTTTATATAAGGAGAGCTTCTCAAAGAGGGCAAAGGTGCCTYAAATTGTTTTCCCCAGAGTAAAGTGTGTCGGCAGACCATTCTTGAGGAGCAGCTAACACCCGGGTGTTTAATAACGCAATGCTGTTCTGGTTTCCTGAGAGTCTCCAGGGCATCRCAGGGTCAACACAGGCCAAAACTTTTGCAAATTCAAAGTTGCAGTTAAAAAGAAAAACACACACTTTTCACATCATTTATAGACTAGACACAACTAACTCCAGAAAGAATCAATCTGTTTCTTCCACTTGTACAAATACCCACCAACCAACTTAACCACGCTGGATGGCTGAACACTTGTATTGGTAACTAGTTTTGTTACCACAACATGCCAAAGTGAAAAGGAACCTTAATGTGACAGAAGCAAGACTTAAAAGATAATTTTTTTTAATGTGCGCATTTTTCATGTGGTCAACTTCTGCAGTTACGCTCTGGTAAGCGTGTCTTATCATCAGTCTTAATAGACTTCCAGTGCAACAGCAGTTTCTGATTTATTCCTCCCCATCCCACATCCTCTTCAGAGTCCATTTCTATTTCAAGCATCAGTACCCAATGCCTGCAACATCTGCAGGTTGCCAAGCCAGTTTAGCTATGGAAAAATGGATACAAACTACTTGCCAACAGAAGAAAATACACTATGCACTGCAAACCAGCTAGCTTGTGCTTTTTCCATCTATCTATAAATAGGGTAATGCCAACKGCTAATTAAAACAGACAGGTTCAAATGGTGCAATGGTGTAATCACAATATGACATGTGTAAATCTCTAAACATATATTAAAAARTAAGGCTAAAAAGCCCTCCAACCCAAACGCTGTAAATGGATAAGCACTCACAGCTTTTTACACTGCATTAAAGAGAACAGAGAGCTGCTGATAGAGCCTTCCCTGCGCAGAAGGCAYAGGATATGCACCAAGAGGCACAGAAAACACAGACCGTGAGATGTGTTGTTACATGGTACTAAAGCCACGCTCTCCTCAGGCTCCCGACAAGCCCTTGGGCTGCTGGAGAATCTGCTCGTGACGTAAGCTGACAGTGACTGCAATGCAGCACTCGCACGGGCCACGAGCATCTCTCAATTCCTCTTCCGCAGCAGCAGCACTGCCACTCATCCTGAGCCAACTCAAGGGCATGTCTTCCACAGAAATAATTGCCACATTTAATCTGTCCAGCTGCAATCCATTTCAGATACAACTGCTTGCAAATAGGCGTTAGCCTAGATGTTTTGAACGGTTTGTTTAAAGTAGGTAAAATAAATGATTCAATTAAAAAGACAGCCCYGAAAGAACTGTTTTTTGAAATGGGAGTAAGGACAGTATAATCGGGTCTCGATGTAAGAAGTACTTCTCTGCTTAAGAAAAAAATCTGTCCAAAGAAAGTAGTTAGTCTCATTAATCTGCCATTCCCAACAGGATCAAAAGGCCATGAAAGACATGGCTTGCAGGTCAGACTATAATAAAACAAGAAAAAGGTAACTCAGCTGTCAACCCAGGATCAACCACTAATCCTCACAGGACATGCATTATTTTCCTATATGGAAGGTACAGCAGAACCCTATAACAGCAGAGGTGGGAAGCACTAAAAAATCCTGTGGCAGACTGCTGAATTGTAAACATTATTAAGAACAGAATCACACTGAAGGAGCTCTGGTTTATCTATTAACAAAGYTTTATACAAGGTTTGCTAAAATGTAGGTAAGGTAAGGGCAGATCTAGGCATGCAGCAATTAAAAAATGTATGGAGATACAAAGAGAAACATGGCAAGTTATCTGCTATGAAAACAAAAGTAAACCTTGTACTATTTTAAAGCACTTAATAATGTGACAAGACAAAACAGGTATAAATCAGCATCAGGAATCACCCACCCAATGACTGCCCCTTACTAGAGGCAGCTTGAGCAAGTCAAATCAGCACTCACAATGGGCAGGTAAAGTGTCCATCCCCATGGACACTGTTTTCTAGCAGTGACCAAAGGTGTGAAGACTCCACTTAAAATTTAAAGTGCATGCAGAACATGGTATGATATGGATTCCTTTGAAGTTCGACTGCCTTTTGCAAAATGAAGAAAAAAAAAACTTCAAAAGAAATCAGCTTGCAAAAAAGGTGATGAGACTTCTCAGCAGAAGCTGTTTTCCAAGAGGGCACCACCTTCCTTCAGTCTGATGCCTGTCTGGGGTCACCTCCACAGAGGAACACTGAGAGATGCCCCTCAGCCAAATGGAGCTGTTGACCACTAAAAATGCACTATTGCTTTAAGGTGTTATTAACAGAGTTGTACTGGAYACATTTCAAACAACTTCAATGCTCTCGGGCTTTGTCGGTGTGAAACACCGGCCTATTTCTCAATTGGGGGTACCTCAAATGCTCGAGGCAGCATAAGCACCTACCTCAGTCATCTCTCTGCCAAGACACACCTCAAGGAAAAAATATTCTGACAAGCAGGAAAAGACCAAAAGTACAACCTGCTCATTTAAAAAATGTATCTGCCATCAATTTATTCTGCCATCTGTTAGCRAGGTCCAAGGTCAATCCAAAATCTGCACAAGCCAGCAGCCCTCACAAGTGAGGTGCCCTTTTTCCTGCAGCCAGCAGCACAAGTTTGATGGGCTCAGGATCTCAGCCAGCTCTTTGGCCAAAGTGACGTGGTGCACTTCGAGCAAGGCTGGCTGGGAACAGCCTCAGGCACACTGCAAACACAGGCACCTATAGGGATCTCTGGATGTACGGCGGGATGCTGTTTTATACCCTACTCCTTTAGAAGTTTTGGGCCCTTCTGTCTCTATGTTACTCSCATCAATGTTTCCCAACACAGTTCTACAACCCTGGAAAAAGCCACTACTGCATCCAAGGATCCCTCCTGAAAACAAGAGCCACTAGAGATGAGGACACCCACTAGAAAGATGGGCATAAAGACAGAAAACAACACAGAGCATCTCCCAGCACCTCAYCAGATGTCAGACCAAGGTCCATCTTCCATCAGTTCACAAGACTGCTTCATGTGGCTGTTGGCCACCAAGGTATCACAGAACCCTAGGCTGGAAAAGACCTCCAAGATCATTGGGTCCAACCTTTGATGAAACCACCAACTTGTCAACTGAACCATGCCAGTAAGTGCCACATCCAGTCATTCCTTGAACATTTYCAAGGATGGTAACTCCCCCACCTCCCTGGGCAGCCTTTAYCAATGCTTAACCATCCTTTCAGTGAAGAAATTCTTCCCATGTCCAACCTGAAYCTCCCCTGACACAGTTTGGGGTAATTTCCTCTTGTCCTTTCATTTGTTGACTGAGAGAAGAAATCAAACCCCACCTGACTACAGCCTCCTTTCAGGGAGTTGTAGAGAGCCATAAAGGCCCCCTGAGCCTCCTTTTCTCCAGGCTAAACACCCTCTGCTCCCTCAGMCACTCCTCTTARGACTTGTGCTCCAGTCCCYTCCCCATCTCTGTTTGCCCTTCTCTGGGCAGCTTCAGCACCACAATGTCTTTCTTGCAGTGAGTGGCCCAAAACTGGATACAGGACTCGAGGTGTGGCCTCRCCAGTGCYGAGTACAGGGGGACAATCATTGCCTGGTCCATCACCCCCAGGTCTGTTTCGCTGAGCAGCTTTCCAGCCCCTATTCCCCAAGCCTGTAGCACTGGAAGAGGTTGTTGTGACCAAAGTACAGGACCCAGCACCTCAACTTGTTTAACCTTATACCTCTGGTCTCGGCCCATCAATTCAGCTTGTCCAGATCCTTCYACAAGAACAAAAACTTGGCAGCTGATAGGAAACACGTTGTTCTGACACCATGCTCTCTCTGGCCCAGTCCAAAAGTAAGGCAACAGTCAAGCTTAAAACATGCCAGTGATCTATCAAGTTAGTAGAGCCAAAACTTCTGAAAGGAAAAGCTTCCAGGCTAAAGCCAGACACAGTCTTTAATGCAGCCTCTCAAACACAGTAATTTACGGCAGGATATGCTTCCTGCCATAAAACATCCATATGCGGAAAATATTACAAGCTTCCTTCAAAATCTATATTTAAATTGGAGTGCTAACACTGCTGATATTGCTGGTGATATCCACTGCACTCACTGCCTTTTGAAGTGACCTAGAGGTTTAGATGCTTTAGCATGGCCTGCTATTATTTTATCTGCAAGTCCTTCCTTCCATCACCATCTGAATGCTTCTGCAGGAGAGCCGCCAAGGCAGACACCATCTGTCCTGGTGATTCACAGCACTGAACTGGATACGATCTAAGGAGCATGAATCACTTAGAAGAGCYAGACCAGCATTTTGATAGGAAAGTGTATCACCTTCATCAACCTGGAAGGCTGTTTCACAGCAGAGAGTATGGGAAGATCCACCAGGCAAAGAGCCAAATCCTCTCTCGATAGAAGCTTCCTGACAATTGCTTCAATGGCTGCTGCAACTGGGGACAACTGCGGGGACAGTAATGATAGTTCTGTCCGAGTGACACAGTTCCTCTGCTCACCCACACGGACAAGTTAATGCCTGAAAGAAACAGTATGTTTTTTTTTTTTTCTCAGCCAGCTTGAGAGGTCTCCAGCCTCCTTAGACGGAACCAAGAAAAAACTCTGTCTCCGGTAAGATTCTCTCAGCCCAATGAACAAGGCGCTATTAATTTGAAAATACTGAACTTGCTGGCTGTGGGAATAGGGACCCAAGCTGCAGTTTTAGTTCTGAAAATCCCTGTGATGAACAAGAATGAACCCCTCAAGTATCTCTGATTTAACATGTAGTGTAATTTGATTCTCCACAGAGCACCAATGCCATACTGGTGATGTTTTGGGAAAATCTGTGCAGAGTCAATGCAATGGTTTTCAGCATGGCCTCTCATAAATGAACACGCAGAGGTCTGCAGTGTGAGCCTGAAAGATGAGCATGTCATGTCTCATCTCCAGAACACAGATCTCCAAAGAGTATCTGCTTGATTTCCCCTAGTAACTTCAGGTATAACAGGGTTGGGGGAGTAAAGGGGAAAGGCAACACGAATACAACTTCTAAGACTATGACCTTTAAATGTTTAACTAGCAATACATTCTTTGCAGTCAAGATAAAGCAGCAGGTGATTAGCTTCACTGTGAGTCACTATGCTCCTGTGTCACCATAATTCAATAAGACAGTTTAATAGCCTTCAATTTTGTTTGGGATCTGCTCACTACAGCCATCATCCCCTAGCTACAATTTTGTTTTGCCTCACAAGCTAAGCAGGGTCAGTCCAGGTCAGTGCTGGACTGGAGGAGATGTCTTGTAGAAAATCCCAGATGCTCCAAGAAATGGGGCTGTTTCCGGAGAAGGCACTGTGAATCTGGGAGAAGATCTGGACCTTGTGCCTGGATGCAAGCTACAAACTTTCAGTGAGCTGCAACCGAGAGCCTGTTCTCTTTCTATGGATCTCAGGATGCACATATTTCACTTGTTYAAGGTATCCCCTATCCTCCAGCCACAGTGGACACATCATTCTTTATTTTCTGCTGTAGCTGCTGCAAACACACTCTTAAGGAGYCCTCTCACAATCTCCAGAAATGGCTTCAATGTGGTAGTATGCGAACACCTACCCACCCTCACCTTCTACCTGATCCATTCCTCAGCTGCTGTTATGGTACCAGGAAGTCGCTGAAGAAGCTGAATAAAAGGTTTCCCATGTAATACGTATCACATAACTCTGTGGTCTGTCAACCACACCTGGATTTCAGAGGTTAATACAGAAAAGAAACTGCAAGCTCAAACTGCCTTCTTGACAGACAAAGCTTTTTCCCCTTCTCCAGAGTAGTTTCTTCTTCCCCAACAGCTTGATAAGCAGTTTTGAAAATGAAAAACATACATTCCTCCTCCTCACAGCTGAGTCAGCAATGGCAACAGCAAACTCCCAAAGCACACATGTACCCTGCTGGCCTCTGGACCCCTAGAATTGCTTCACTTTCCCKCAGCACTTGAGTTCACCAAGCTCAGCATAGCACAGTGTACTTAGAGTTGCACTCATCCTTGCAGAACCAGTCCCCATTTCTGCTCACAGTCTAGAGGGTTACCAAAATACAAATATGAATCAGTGGGAAAGGTAAATGTTTCTTCCACCAACCCATGATTGACAATGCTCACCAAGAATCAAACTATACACAGTATTTCCTGTTCCAAGCCTGTACCATTGGGCACACAGATTAAGTTTTTGATTAACAATCACCTTTGGTCACCAGTAACKGACCATTTCATAAGGCTTAGGAATCTCTTACTGGCTGCAAGCTAATAGATAAGTACTTAACCTTACAAAACATCTGTTCATGGGTTTTACTCCAGAAGTCCTGGGTTCAAACTCCACCGCTGTGGTCCATTTATTTGGGCTGTACGGTTGTGACAATGAAGAAAAAACAAATTACAAGCTTTCATAGAGAGCAGTGAAACATTTTTGTTCCACAGCAGGTAGTTAGATCAAAGCCTGTTATTAAATATTCTTCCACTTCTTAAACCAAGTGTTCTGCATTCTGGAAAGGCTTATTTTTACCTCATACCTACCCTGGTTGTATTTGTAAGGCCACATTGAATATGACATGTTTTTTAAATCCAGGATTAGACCCATCAAGACTCCTATCAGCATATCACTCACGGGTTTGCAAGGAAAATATCTGTACCATAAGCTCCAGCATGTACGAACATGGCTCTCAGTTCTTCATTWACATAAACACTTTCATCCCAGTAAAACTGCATTTTCATTAGGCATTGCACTGCTATTCACAGAGGTGTCAAAGCAAGATTACTGCTTAATGGGCATAATATTACTGTGACACRAGGAAGCCCTAATAAGAGTTTTGAAACACACTATTGCAAAAGGACTCCAGAACCAGTTATGACAGGAAGATTTATGTCTGAGACATCTAATACCTATACCAATGGGAGATGTTTCATTTTATGGGGTAAAAAACTAACACTGTTGTCCCTCTAATAGAAAGCAAATCAAGACAAAAGAAATTCATCTTACACAGCAAAAACATAAGCTGGCAAAAAAATAAAAGCAGGCCAAGAGTGAAGTCATGTATCAGCTTCATGACTAGAAAGCAAGAAAGATGCAATCTATTTGGTTTATTCTCTTATTTCTTTCTAAGAAGGCCTTGAATTGCATCTTATCTGTCAGTATAATCCTGTACTTTGGTTTGCACAGTAACTGTAAAGGTGCAGCATGCAGGCACCACCATATTGCTGTTTGTTTTCAACTATTCTAAAATCACTTTCAGTGCTTCAACCCCTCTGCACTCCTACAAGAAAAACCTGGTGAGTCATCACAAGCAACTAAAATGCCCAAATATACCTATGACCTGGTATTCTACAGGTATTCTACCTACAAAATTTCATCTCCCCAACAGACACCTGCCAGTTCTGAGATGGTATAAATGCCTTTAAAACTTGAGCTGGTGACTTACAGAGCTTYCTGCTGAAATGAGGCAGGCCACAGATGTCACAAGGGGAGGTTTAAAGATGAAAAAGTCTGAATAAAGCGTATGTTTGACAGCTGGACAAGGCAAGGCCCTAAACCTTTCAGTTTTAAAAGCAGTGCAATCTCTACATCACATCCCATGTCCCAGGAGTGTGGGAGCAGATACATCCCTGGCCTGGCAGTCTGGGCTCTGCACATTGTAACTGGAGCAGCTCCTGTCTCTGGTGGGTAAGACATAAAAAAACACCATCAGCCTGAGAACAGGCACGGGTTGTGCTCATGTATGCTCAGCACAGGGGAGATGGTTCTTCCCTTCAAGGAGCACCAGTGACTGACATTTGGTCAATTAGCTCTCTATTAACATGCAGCCAGGGACCTGGTAACAAGAACATCTTTTTTTCTTCCTGATTTGATAGAGAAGACATTGAAACATGTTTTAATCTGCAACACAGACTGATAAAACYAGCTGCCCATCAGACAAGCTTAATTCTCCTTGGAGGGCTCGAGAGCAGCTTTACTGCCTACCGGATAAGTCATGTTTACAGCAGATCCTCCGAGCTGCTCAGCCTCCTGGATGAATTTAGAAATCAGACCAGAGGGTAGATTTGMAGAGCAGTAATTAGCAGAGGAGACRGTGGAGCAATTGAGAAGAATAATTTAGTCTGTGTCAATGTAAGGTCAAGGTCTGGGGGGCTTGTCCAAGCTTCTGTGCAGCCCATGGAAGAAAGGCAGAGAAGGAAAACAAGAGGGACCTGGGCACCAGAACAGCATGAGAGGCCTTAATCAGCTTTGCAACATTTGCTCCTTCCCATTTCAGGGCTTTTATTTTTGGTTTTTTTTAATGTTAAAAGAAAAAAAGGCAGGCCATGGGTATCCCTGAGAGGCAGCACCACCGTGTTGCCACAGTGACTGTAACAGTACACGGTCAGCTGGCAAGCAGAGGATTTCCTCACCACTGTATTTCTGCTAATGAGTCAGCAAGTGACTTAACTTAAACACACCACCAGCTTGATCAGGCTTGTTACTGTGCAACTGCAYGCCAGAGCAGAGCAGATGGAAGAGCTCCTGTTGTACCAGCTGGATTTAACCCTGCTACCCTCTAAACCACTTCCACAAAAAGCCAGCATAGGGAACTCCAGCCACCAGTTATTTCCACAGAACTCAGCATCACTCTTTCCATCTCAGATGGASTGCATCAGCATCGAAACAAAATGGGAAGATCATCAGAAATTAAAAAGACATAAATATGAGCTCAAAACCAGAACTCRGGTCAGAGGAGGGCCAGGAATGACCAGGCAGTGGAGTTTCTTCTGGGTTCTCCTGATTCAAAACTGAGCCATGACCGCAAAACTCATCCATTGCCTCTCATGTGCAAACAAAGTAGGGAACATGTCAAACAAGTTACTGTAGGAAGGGTTGCTTTACTTGTGCTTCTCTCCATTCCCAGGAATTATGCGCATTTTTTTCAAGTCATTAAGAACCTGTTAATGGCATTCCAGCTACAGACAAAACGCAGTATCAACAGTGTCAATTCCAACACATACCCCTCCAGCTACTCCTAATATGCTCCTATTCCTGGAATTTGTGAACATGGGTTCCAGAGTACACACAATCACTGCAAACTCAAGAGCCTAGAAACTAACAAAAACATATTACATAATTTACCTTATGTAAATGGTAAGTACTCATATTCCTTAGACTTCTATATGTAAAAAAAAAAAAAGCAGATTCACAGAAGAGTTAAAAACAGAGTCATGGACAGATCAAGTAGGAGGTGGACACATCTTCTTGCTAGGGCTATTTACTGACTTTTTGTGGCAAATGTGCATTAACTCAGAAGAGAGTTCAAGAAGAGAAAATAACACCACAAGTAAAAGGAGATCAGATCCAGCCTTTCCCAACTTCCAACCTGACTCTCCCCTCTTTCTCGTTTTCCAAGGCACTTCTCAGCATTATCTAGTTGAGACAAGCAATTTTGACACAGCAGACAGTCTGCTCCTGTTTGATGAAGGAACAGCAATTCCTGAAAAAAAAGTACAGCTAATAATAAATCCCAGTGGTCAGAATAAGTACATGAACTAAGTACAAGGCACACATAAGAAGATTTATTAGGTCTCATGCTGTAACAGCACCATGAATCCTAATGGTGCCCTATTTGCCATCCGTGTAYGCCTTTAAATCAATGACAAATGTTCACTTGGAACAGTAACATATCATGAAGGGTTTCACCTGCAGTGGTTTACTTCTAACCCTCCCTAACTCACTAGTGTAAATCCAAAAATGGTGGAAAAAAGATGGAGTGCCTACAAGTTGGTGAGCACATAGTATAGCACATACTTTGCCAAGTAATTTGCCAGGCTGGGACTGCCCCACTCTGACACATTTTCCACTTTTCTACATGACTACAAATCTGCCATCATAGCCAGATTCCTCTGCATGGCAGGGTCACCATCTCTCCTCTTGAGCCTACAGAAGGTTTTCATATCTTACATCACAGATCACAAACGAGCCCTCTGGTGCTCAGTATATTCAGTGTKGGGGACAGTGACCTCCTAAGGAGGTCCTACAACCCGCCCCACGTCCTTTTGTACAGCCTGGCTTTCAAGACTAAATACAGTCAGCAGAACAACCTTGTTTGCAGTGGTCCACAAGCCTCTTTATTGCTCATTTAAACCAACACCATCATATCATTTGACCTAAAATGGTATCAACACTTTCATTTCACAAGCAGACACTTCCATTTAACACTAATTTTGGTGCTGGCTTCTCGGTTGGGAGCATGTCTGCAATGCAAAAAGGACAGTAAATAAATTATTTGCACAAATATTTGGAGAGCTTTGAAGGTGAAGCAATATTCAGTCACAAGCAGTGTGCTCCCAGTTAAAGTACAGCTAAATGGCCCTGCAGCCACACATCATCTCTTAAATCACTAATTTCCTGATACATCATTTTAATGTGAATAAAACAAAAAAAAAAGACATGAAGTTGTAATAGACTTGCCCTTTCAAACACACACAGTATTTGTTGGTCCTGCATCCCAACTGCAGGAACTTGCCTGGGATCACTGGGGAAACAAATAGATGGAAATGTTAGTTCCAAGGTCTACATAYTTTTTCCATGATGAAAAGGGTCCCTCCAGGGCTAGTTCAGACACAAACTACAGGAGATGAGGAACGTCCTGGCTAATGCCCAGGGGTCTGTCCACATTCACTGCATGTTCCTTAGTATGTTTGCCCACAGTATCTCACATTTCACAACAGGTTCTTCTATTTGTACAAACCTCACTCAACCTTCGTTTGCTGAGGACAAACAAAACTTAGTGGAATCCCGCAGTGTTCCCAAAAAGCTATGGCACAGCTCTGCCTTTATTTCTCCTGTTATACAAGAGACTTAAGGTGACTAGCTCACATGAGCTGTGTGGAAAACAGTGATCTCCTCTGGCATGCAGTGCAGGCTGCAGGTCCTGGAGGGACCATTCCTGCTAGAAATGCTCAATAGGGAGAGGCCTCACAGGGAGAGGCTGGAAGGCAGTGATGGGATTTTGCAGCAGCTCTGAGCCCTCACCACCAACAGTGGCTCTGCTGTGCATTCAGGATTATTGATTATCCTCTCCTAATCCCATGATTGAATGCCCAGGGCAAAAGAAAAAAAAAAAGTTTCGTATTATATACAGATAGATAGCTATTTAAAATCATTAACAGAGATTTATATCTCTGAGCTAGTCTTCTGTTCTCTGGGGAAACCAGACAGCTGCATAGTAAGAGACTGAAAGCTACAATAAAATGAAAAAATGAGCTTCAAAAAATCATTAAGCTAAAGCTTATAATGTTTATCTGCAATGTCATATCCCCACAATCTACAAAAGCAGATACATAACTTTTTGTTTTTCTTTCATCAACTGTTAAACTGTCATGTAACTATTACAAAAGATTGAAGCTTTAGCTTCTTCTTTTCCCCAAAGCATTGAGTGTCAGGGACTGCAGTTTCTTGTCATAGAAGGGGTGGATATTTGAATACCAACCCATATTTTACAAAAGGAACTGGAGATAAAATACATGCAAACAAAATTTTGAGGGTGCGGCTGTTCACCTTCTGCTGGTGATCCAGGAGCTAGATGTGCCCAAAACTTCATTAACAAGGAGCTCTGTGAGATTATTTTTACTGATTCTGCTCCATCTTCCCTCACTTAAGTCTTCCTCTGGTACACCCCTTCCTTACATTTCCAAATATAAGATATATACAACAAGGCAAAGGCAGCAGCAGAACCAGTCTGTGCCCTCAGCAATGAGGAAATATCCAATGAATGGCACTCCCACCATGAGAGGGGAGCACAGGCAGAAAGCCTGGAAGAAGGCAAACTCATTTCAGGAGCAGAAGCAGCTTTCAGGATCAGCAGATGCTCTCCTAATCCCCTCCCCTGCACACAGCACTGCTCCTTCCCCAGCCAGCCTTGCTCTCCCTCCCCAGCCCCAGAAGAGCTGGGGAGACGGGACACCAGGGCTGGACACTGCACCTCTGTGGACACAAGGGTGGAGGAGGGCAAGGATGGCCCTGCAGATATCCCTCTGGGACACAGCTGATGGCAGATGCAGACAGCTGTGCCCCAGTGTCCTCCCCAACATGCTGGGGCAGGGGCAGCCCAAGGGGACATGTGCCCGTGTCCCCAAGACTCAGCAGTGACCAAGTCAAGGGGCAGCAGTGTTGCATCAAGAGCAATGTGTCGGCACCACCTCTCTGTTGAAAGCTCAGCTCTTTCCACTCTGGGCAGTTTCATAAACACTGCTGACATTTTCCAGCCTTGCTCTCTAACAATCCACAGGCACAGACCCTTCACCTCTCCCTCTGAAGTTCCACTACAGCCACCAGCACAGAGGAAGGAGGAATCTGCCTCAGGTATTTTAGGGATCCAAATAATTACATGAAACCTTGTTTTCATTTTTCTTGAAGAAGAATAGAGCAGTAAAGCTATCTGCTCCCTCAGGCTTGACATCCAAAAATTAGCATTTGTTTTAGTTTTACAGAACAGGWCTTGCTCTATTCAATTTAGACCCAATCTGTTAATCTAGAGACAAAAGCAAAAAAATACTGAAATTATGACTAAGGGGGATTTCAAGAAGCCTAGACTTTACTGTGTTTTTCTGAGATACTATTATGAATTGTCTTACATTATTCTACTGTATTTCCTGCTGGCACAAACAYAAAATTCAAAGCTGCTGTGCTGCTTTTGTCTGCTGCTGCTGATGTATAGTGTAACTCTGTGCTCAATCCAGCCGGGGAGAGCTKCTCTTTAAAAGCTAGTTTGAAGCACGCTTTCCAAAATCTTGACCACACGAATCCATGAGYGAATCTCTCGACTGCTCTATTCAAACCCTCAAATTACTGCTATGCCCAAGTCCTTGAAGTCCACCAAATTAACAAGCTCTAGCCCACATGACTAAGGTTCATGGAAGTTCAACCCCAGCTTATGTAAGAGACAGAATTGGTGTGTTTGCCTTTAAAAAAAACCACCAAGGTAACTACTRGGGTCAGCAAACATGCTGTGCAATATTTAACAAGAAAAAGCTGTGACCTTAACAGGATTTGCAGCCTAAAACTGCTCCTGAAGGCAACAAACATGACATGATCATTCTGACAGCTGTGACAAATTAGGTTTCATTTGCCTGAGAGCCAGCCATGTTCATTTAACTGCAATTATAGGCACATCATGATCCCCATGCCGGGGAACGCACCCAGCCATCCCGCCAGACAGCAGAACAAAGCATCTACTACAGATCAACCTCTTCAAATGCTTCTTCTGCAACAACACCAAGTCTTCAAAAACAAACACTTGTTAACATGCACCAGTAGGTTCCCCAGGTGTTTATCCTGGTCTCTCASCTCTTTTACAACCTGTGGAACAACAAAATCTGGTTCAGATGCTTTAAATTCTGCAATTCTGCATCCCTTCCCTGTGTGCCTGGTTGTCAAACACAGTGCTTGCAGGAGAATGTGCTATTTATAGGTATTTACTGTCTGGTCCAGTCCAGGAGATGTGAAAATTGTTTCACCCAGCCTGAAATACTATTTTGAAAGACTAACATGTAAATTAATTTTTTTAAAGACTAAACATATAACTTTTTTTTTTGTAACTTGTCTTTGTGCTTGAGRACATATCTGGACCTTGTGATCTTCAGAGCAATAATCTGCACACTTATCTACAATTTCCTAAAAACCCTTTCCTTATCTGCTTATACCTCAGTCCGTCCCACCAAAGAAGAAAGCTTCAATCAATTATACATTCACCATTTAAAYGTATTTAATTGTTGAGTTAATTTAAAGAAAATAAAAAAAAACACCTCTGGGATGTGCCCATCAGTTTCCTTGAAAACTCCTAGATAACACATCCACAGCGAGTCTGATCCATTTAGACTCACAAAACATCACTAGTTTTTGATTTAAGACAACATTTTTTTATTCTCAAGCAGGACTTTACAAGCCTGTGCATTCGGTAGGCAGGAATGCAGGAGCCCTGGTCTGTCTGTCTGTCTGTCTGTTCGTTTGCTGCTGAGGCACCAGCTGCCAACAGTAACAGGTGTTTTCTGGTTTTCTTCTCAAGAGAAAGTGCTGGGCGCTATCTCCAGTGGAATGCAAAACACCAGCGTGGCACGTAGGGCCCGGCACGGAGCCGCATTCCTCTGGGAGCAAGCAGGGAGGACAACCTCCACCGCAGCACCACTATCTCAGATRCTTTCCCAGGGAGGGAGCTGTGTTTGGGTATATGCACTCAAAACATTCAGCCAAATCATCACCTMATGATGGCTTTTTTTTTGCAAGGGAAAGCTCGCTTATCAACAGCTGTGGAGCCCAGTACATTYACAGTACAACATTAATTAACAGGACACAGTCAGCTGTTCGTTCACTGAGGCTGAAGGCTCTGCCCTGGCAGCACCTAGCTTCTATTCAATGTTTCTRTGCAGGAAAAATCTTCAGAAGTTATTTTCAGTAACAAATGTTTCTTCTTTTATAAGTCTTCAATGAGCCAAAAGAGCTAAAATTYCTGAAAATAAGATACGCAGGAGAAAAATGAAAACAGCAGAATTAGGAAAAACAAGTGGTGAACATGAGGAAAAAYGTGGAAATAAATCTGTGATAAAAAACTGCAAAATAACCTGTGACCAAAGCAAACAGCCATGCAACATGCCACTGGCATCTTCTGAGAAATACTTAGCAGTGAAGCATCATAGAATGTAACGCAAATTTCAAATTAAATCAAGTTTTCTTCTGATCTTCAAAGCCTCGTAAATGCATTAACCTTTACTCACTCTGTGTAGTCCTACATCTCTACAGTGAATTAAGCGAAAYGTGGGTTTAAATAACTGTAAGAATCCATCTTAAATCACTCCTACATGAAGTGTTTCTCATCCTGTTGAACACTGGGCAGTTTTAGATGGTTGTTTTCTCATGGTGGAGATAGATGACAGCACCTAACATACTCCAAATGGGAATGTGATACAAGCAATAAAGCAGCCACCCAAATCTAGTCATGTTGCTTATGTTTACGATGTAAAAAGTTATGTTTATACTGATAAACACAGCTTTTGAAAAGGTTATTTTCCCTCCTCCTCTGCAAACAGAAAAGGTTAACTTCATCATCTGCCGCACACACGTCAAACTATCATGCAAAGGAAGGAGCTGCAGAGCGCAGCCCCATGCTCCTCTGCACCAAAGGACCTCTCAGAGGATCCCAGCAAAATGCCCAGAAAACCATCCTAGTGTTGTATTAACCTGCCTCAAATTTCTGTGCCACAGACTACTTCTTTAGTAGACTCAAATTTTAACAGCAAGCCTCCAAGTTACAGTTTATGGACAAATCCTCAGACCAGTAAATTCAGAGGTAAAAWCCAGCTTACCTTTGTATTTAGTGTAGTCACTAAAACTGAAATGACAGCAGAGTTTCCTCCTCTGCTTGCTTTCAGATTAACCCCACTGACATAGCTAAATCACAAAAATGTACTTATTCAGTCATAAATGAATGCCATGCTGCTGAGAGCTGAGTCCAGCTCGGATTTACCCTAATTCCTTGAATTATTTATATATATATATATATATTTTTTTCATTGACAGTGCAGGGACATCAGCACTGTAACACTAAATACAGCAGCACTCAAGCTCATCTGCTGCCTGTGAGATGTATCAGCAAAGTTCAGAACAACCATTTCATCCACGGGCAAGCAAAATGCTCAAAATGTAAGAGGTCATTTCTGCAAAGCCCAGACATGCAGCAGCCACAGGTCCTGTGACAGTTGCCTGGCAACGCTCTGTTATCTTTTATTCATTTATATTATTTTTAATACACTTAGACTTATCCCCAGGTCTCATCCAGGGTTCACTCCAAAGTGCATTCAGCATTTTCAGTCATTGGGGGCATCTGTTTGTTTACTACAGATTTTCTGGAAACAACTGAGTTCTGCAGAAAAGTGCACAGAACACGAGGGCTTTCCAAGGACAGATTTTGGAATGGGCTGTTTGCTCCTTCCAGCCTCAGGTTTACGTCACATCACGCACTTTGTCAGGATGTTTCTCAACAAATACCTCTTACAACTGCTACCTTCCGTCAGCATCCAGCCAGCCACTCAGTGCATGCCACGAAGGCATGAGCTGCACAGATTCTGTGAGCTAAAAATACTGGTTAATGGGAAGCTACTGCAACATTAAAAGCATTTTTATTCTCAAAAAAATTCAAGTTTATTCCCTTGTCAATAAAAACAAGGCAAACTTAGAATTCAAGAGGACCTTGATGTGCCACTAGGTTTTCCAAATGAAAGAAAAAATGTTAAATTATGTATTTCTGGAGAGAGAAATCTCCCCTTGTCCCACTTCCTCACTTAAATAAGAAGAGAATATAACCAGTGTCCACACAGAAAACACCCTAAAGCCCTTTGGGCATGTTTTGAAGAAGCTATTTAGAGTAAGGAACATGGGCATTSTCTATCCTTGTGTTTATAATGAGGCTCCACCATCCCCAGGAGCTAAAGCAGAATGAAAATGGGTCACATATCTAATTAGCACTATTGAAGCGTGAAGCCCAAACATCTCTGAAATGTAATAGATTTTTTTTTTTTTTTTTTTTTAATAACTTCAGCTTCATTAGAATATCCCGTAGTCACCTATGTCAGAAGCCAGAAGCTTAAAAAAAGGGTACCATAAAGCAGGCACATATCCAGCATCATGCTGCTTTACTGCTGGGGAAAGGGAGACACTGCTTTTGACAAAATCTAATCTATTAACTAAAAAATGCAGCAGTCATTTAAATGAACAGGCAGTCGATTTAGCACAGCCGGTTCTTTAATCTCTTTCAGTGAAAAAAAAAAAAGAACAAACAAAACAAACAAAATAACAACAATCCTCTTGACTACATAAACTATGCAGACCCACTGGCATGGATGTGGATGAAGCACCTTCAAGGAGAGCAGTTTCTAGAGCAGACAAATGGACAGAAATTGGTGGCTTCCCAGTCTTTCTGTCCATCCAAGATGCCACGCTGCTCCATGCTTTGACCCCTCCCATGTGTTTGTTAGGAAGCCAGCGAGGGCTCCACAGCAAATCCCACCCCCAGCTCTGCTCGTGGCTCTGCTCCTCATCCTCACCTCTCTCCCACACGGCACCCGGGTGTCAGACAGCACMRGGCTCCTGGGGCTGTCACAGACAATGTTTGAATTACAGGTGTGTGCACTGGCAGAGGACACTGGGGAGCTGCTCCTCCTGCTCGCCCAGAGCGGGCACAGGGAGATGGCACAGTGGCTGGAGGGGAAGAGAGGCAGCTGCCAGCTTTTCCTCGGTGTGTTCACAGCACACAGGGCTCAAACCCGCACAAGGGGCTGCCATACTTTGCCCTTCCCTCTGCTCACACAGCCAGCTCCTGGCTTTCACCTCCCAGGGCTTGCTTTAAGTCCAGGCAGGCTCAGCTTCCTGCACCCATCACACAAAATTTCATTTGCTTTGGGYCAGACAGATCCAGTGAAGCTGTGGGTACCCAGCAGCTCAGGCCAGCCACCCGAAAAGACATCCAGTGAAGACTTTCACATGCAAACTAACTCTCATTGTGAACAGCACTCTGCACTTCACTTCAATCAAAGTCAACAAGCCATAAACACCACTCACCCGTGAGGCTTTGGAAGTCACTACAGCCTCCTGGGAAAAAAAATACTATGAAAAAAATCAGAGGGGTGAATTAATTGAGCCTGCAGCTGTCTGCTCTACATATCAGACGTCACAAAGTTCATGTTGCTGCACAGGATTTTTTTTTTTACAAGCGATGAGCAGGCAAAAGCAGTGCAAAAACCAGAACAAAGTGTTTACTCTGCTCATCCATGACTATGCTTTCACCCCACAGGCGACTATGGCTTTTGCAGGACTTGGCACAAGAACACTGTGATGCATCTTTTGCACCAATTTTGCAGTTCTGTTTATCACAATGAATATTTTTTCCTTTTATCCCTTTTGTCTAACTCATTTTGTCACAGCAGAGAACAAGGGACACCACTACAGAGGTGTGGAACACACAGTATATTACTTGGTTTTATCTAGTAACTTCTTGATCTGCAAAGGGAAACATAATAGACTCTCATACTGAGACATATATACAAAGGTATATCTTTTTAATTTCATGGCATGGTTATTTATAAACCACCAAGCTCTCCCAAAGTGCTTGGGTGCATCAGAAGTTAAAGGTAAAGCAGAGCAAACAGTGACAGATGATCAATATCAGTGGTGAAAATCAGCAAAGGCTGGAGACCTCYGATTCAGTGTCTCAAGACCAGACCTTACCTTATCACCTCTGGGGTAATAATCTTTTTTTTTTCACTTTTTTTTGGGTAAAATTTCAATTACATTAGTAAAAATACAGCTTRTGCCAAAAGTTACTCTTCACAATTTCTTCTATAACCAGAACTTGCTCTGGCTGCAGAGGATACTCAGCCACTAGCAATCTCTGCATGGTTCAAATTGTATAATGCTTGCTGTATCTACTATTTCCCCCCAAATACACACTGTCTAGCAATTTCTTCAAGTGGCTCCAGAAGGCCTGACACCATTTCCTGAGAAGCTCAGCTTCCACTGAGGCTCTCCCTCACCAGCCTCAGCAGCTCACTGCACACACAGTTGTCAACATGCAGCCTCCTCTTCCACTCCCTACTCAATAAATACCCAGCTGGAAGATGACCTGAGATGTGCTTCCCACCACGTTTGACATTGGGGCGCCCAGGCTGTTATAAATGCCTTTCAGGGGATCAAATCCACGCACCGAACCAAGCCTCCTTGTAGCCCAACCTGCATGTCTGAGGTTTCCCACACATGGCAATGGACACAGGCTGTGAGGAGCCAGGAACAGCATCCAGAGCCTCTAGCACCAGAAAGCCCCATTTACTATGGAACTAGAAATAGCAGAGGGGAGGCTTTCAGTGGAAAATGTGATGAGAATAGAAAGCAAGAGAGTAAAAGCCCTGTCAGCACATTTCATAGACAGTCTTTTTAATGAGGAGATAAACAGATAAAGCTTTCAATCCATGTATGGAAGGGGTTTGTTTTTTTTTTTTCTTTTTTTTTTTTTTAATTTGAAAAGAAGCTAACCAAGCACACAGGATTCAATATAAAACAAAGGCAGAACAAAACATTTTTTTAGCAAGGCCTAAACAATATGAAAACTGTCAATTCTAGTACCACAGAGAAACCAAAAGACTCTTCCACTACTCACTCTATTTATTTTCTTTAATTATYTTTTCCTTTCAGGTAGGTGACTGTGCAGTGAAGTTAACAAAAACATACAAAAACCATAACCCAGTCCTGTGTGGGCCCCCCAGCTTTGCTGTAGCAGCACTGCAAGTCAGGGCAAAGACAAGGAGCAATCTAAACTCCCCTGCTGGAGTCAGCTCCGTACCACACAGYGTGGATCCAGACCTCCCCAGATGTCAAGAGCTCCACCAGTGTGACAAGACTTTGCTCCTATTACACAGCTCCCAACCRCAGTATCTGCCACCCTCTACAACCATTTGATGTTCGGAGGCTGTCCTGCCAATAACATGCTMACTGTTTCTTAATCTGATGCAACACATTTAAATCCAGCGTGTAAGTGGAAAGTCAATGCTCAAAAACAAGCCTGAAGCTACTAAGCAACAAGAGAGATTTCTTCACATGAAGATGATTTTTAAATACAGAATTTAAAGAACATGAGATGGGACCCAGAAAAGCAATTTTGTAAAGGCAAACCCTCTCTTCACATGCCATGCAGCAAAAGCAGAATTCTTTCCCATCGTGGTTTCTTCCATCATAACCTGGAATAGCAACCTCAGACTGGGAAAGGGGGGGTTGGGGGGATTGGCAGCTTATCTCTAGTGGGCCCTTGAATGTCCCCTGCCCTTGCTGCTGACACTCATCCTTTGGGTGGTGTCTTCAAATGAGTTCTCTCCCATGCACAAAGACCTTAAAAGACAGCAGCCTCCAGTGAAAGGCTTTATATCCTCTTTATATCCTCTATCCTGTGCTCTCCTGGGTAGCTTCCAATACCTTCACATTTCATATGTGGCATCTTCAGAGATAAATTATTTAGAGGGGCTTTCTGCACAACCAGAATCTGCTCTGCAAGTACCACCACAACTTTATCCCTGCTCTTCTAAGAAACTCCATGCAAACATACAGCTAAGGACTTTTCCTTAAACAAGGTTATTTATATCCAAATCCCAAACTTAAAAATAGAAACAAAACTAGTTTAATATACAAAATCCAACTGAGAGTCATACTCAACAGAAGATAAATATTGTTTTAGGGTTTATGTTTCAGAGATTGCATTTCAGGTTAGCAGATGACYGTATCCTAAAGAATCAACCACAAAAACCCATTACAAACACATATACACTTAAATACGAGACATTGCTCCCAGATACTTTCAACAAACTGCAAATTTACTGCATATTCAGCCATCCTGAATAGTCCCTAGAGACCATTTTCTGTGTTAATATTTAGGATTTGGAAGCATCACCCTGTAGGAAGCAGCACAATACTGTAACCTGTTACCCAGGTTATACACAACAYGCCATTTAAAGCATGTAGGTTTTTGGTTTTTTTTAAAGCAGTAAAACAAGGCTAAAACCTGCCTCCTGCAGATAGTTATTAATACAAAAAAGTAAAATTTAATCACTGACTACATGACAGATGAAATAAAGTCTAATGTGGTTTCTAATTTATAACAGCCGGGCCAAAATTATCTCCAGACATCCAGGGTCATGATCAGAGCAGCGACTACACCACTGCAGCCCTCCAGAGGGATATGTCAGACTTCTGAACTGTAGGGCTCGCAGTCCCTGTCCCCCTGTAGGGCAGAGCCTGGTTTGAGAGCTGCAGRTGCATCAGCCTAATGCAGGTGCTGTGCCTGCAGCCTCAGTGTGCAGGATGCCAGGGCTGCTGCTGCTTCTCCTGAATGAAGATGCCGTGGTACGTGACTTTGTGCGTCCTCATGCAGTCTGAAGACATCCACCCCAACTCTCCCCTTCTCATCTGAGTTTGCTAAAACAGCTTTGAGAATGGTGTTCTTCCTASACGGCAGTGTAAACAAACATCTGAGTTTGTTTTACAAATTCTTGATTTCTCGCTTCTATTTAGCAGAAGTGAGSTGGGGCAGATGAACCAGTTTACCAAGGAAAGCAATAAATTCATCCCCRCTCAGGCTTCCATATCTGAGATTTGAACAGCCAGCCTAACAGTTCTGGGCACAAAAGCTTTCCATTCAAATCAGGGAGATCTCATTACAGGAATTCCTATGTGAAATTCTGGTCTGAATTGAGTAAGAGATCAGCTAAGATAAAGAGACAGAGTGTTTTCAAAAACCTCTTCAAAATACACATGCTCTCTGAATAGATGCAAAAGTTCATATATCTGCTTAGGACTATCCACTGATCACTCTTGAGATTGTGAAGTAAGCCCAGATGAAGGCAAAACTGCAAAATGAAATATTCACAGCAAGGTCAACCATCCTAATTTACTGTAATAGTAGGCCAATCCAACATGAAGTATGATTCTTTTTTTTTTCTTGCACCTGAACCTTATCTTTCAAAATATACCCTGTACTGCCTTCCTCCAACACCTTTTTTTAATTTGTACTCTGACTCTGGTATTGAAAAATCTGCATATTCTACTYAATTTTTTAAGAAAGGAATTCAGCATTTAAGCACTTTTTGAAACTGCGTATTTCAACTGGTCCAGAGCATTCACCTCTTGCTCCCATCAACAGAGGAATTTTTTAATGGACTTTGCTTCAGTCCCACTCATTTTCACGGTATGCATCCACAGCAAAGGAGTTTCTACACAGATGGCAAATTTCCAGCATTTGCTTTCAAACGGCTTATCATGAAAAATACAGATATATTCCTTAAATATTATATGAATCAGAGCCAGAACTCAAAGCCAAAAATAATTACCTTCCCCTGGACAACATTCAGCAGCCCATTCCTTCTTTCCCAGCCTGCCAGCTGTCTTCAGCACAAGCAGCCATCCTCCTCCTTTTAAYTGCCTATTTGTTTCTTGTGGTTTAGTCTTTTCCCGTTTTTCTCCTCATCTTTCCTGCTCCAGCTGTTTCCAGCAGCCATACAGGGCTCCATCCCGCAGGATTTCTGCTCTCTGCACTCTGCTCAGCTTCCTCCTGGGGGACCAAATTCCCACTGAAATACTTTTGTTGTGATCAGCTGGAGTGAAGTATCCTCAGCCACTGAAGAAAGTATCTATGTTTTCAGTATTCTCAAACATAAACATAAAATAAACAGCTTCATGTGGATGACTCAAATGAGCTCTTCACTTCAGTCTTGTTCCCTGTCTTTAACATCTTGGATCGCTTCCATTTTTTAATGAGGTTCAGGCATTACTTTAAGTGAACCACTGCTGAAAAAAGGTCACAAACCCCCTCTARCCCCATTTCCTGATCTCTGGAGACACGACCACCCAGCTGATAGACCCAGCCATGGGGGCTGCTCTCTGCTTCCCAACTCTTTCTCCAGACCCTTACCTTCCTTCTGAAAGCAGCAAAGGTTCTTCCCATCCATCTTAGYATTGAAGCTCATAACTAAGTTTGGGGTTTGATAATGCTAATATCTCCTTATTTGATCCATGTGTCCTATTGCTTTGTTCAGATTTGGCTTTCCTTCCACCAGTCTAACGTTACCAGTGACTCTTAAATCATTGCTTGCATTCTGGTTTTCAACTTCTTTCTTTTTATCAGGATTATGCTATTTCAACCTTCACAGACTGACTGCACTGAGCTATTGAAGGGTCTCAGGTTGGCCAATCTGTCCAGCTGTCACAGCTAACCTGGCTAAGCCACAACAAACACCATCATGATTGTTCTCTACTGAGCTCACTCCTCATCCTGTCATGTACAAACACGTCTGTCTGTCCTCACAGCTTTTGCTGAGTCCAAGTCAGCTGTGGCCTATCATATCAATACTGCTGTCATGATTTCCACCATGTACACTGCAAGTCTGTGGTGGAAAAAAAAACTTTCCCTGGGTTCAGCCCTGTACAATCTTGACTCAACACCAGCCACAAAGTAACCCTAAGTTATTAAAAACTAGCCACAAAATAGCTCAAAAATATTCCCAAATATTATTATAACTGAGAATACTCCCAGCTATTTCATAAAAAACATTCCCTTTCTAATTGCAGCTTTTTTCTTTGGAAGGCAGTCACTAATAGCAACACTGATACTAGCATATGGAGCAGACTGCAGCATTTCAAAGTTGCCAACAAGTTTAAACAAACAAATTGCAGAAATTAAAGTTTAGGCAAAACTTTCTTCCCAGAAACAAATACTGACACTGGATACAAAMTATGAAAATGCCAAGCCAATACAAACGCTGAAGGAGACAAAACAAAACCAGGCAAGAATTCCATTTTGGCGCAAGTGACAGCAGTTTTGTGCCTGGATCACAAAGGAGCAGTTTCACTTCTGAAAAATTGTCTGTACCCTCAGGTAGGCAGTGAAGCACCTGGCAAGGCTGGGGAGGATGATGCAGAGCCCTGTGCTCTCTCTGCCCAGTGACTCACCAGGGAGACACTCGCCAAATCTTTGCAGTTTCTTAATTGTTTCACACAGGGCAGACTGGCAGTTCCTGGAGGTAGCTTTTCTGAGTAAATATGATGCCAGGAGATCACAGAGTCTACGAGTGGACAAGTCCTGGAGGCAAAAACCTGGGTATGCAACTTCAGTGATGGAGATTTCTTTGGATGTGACCTATACGATTAACCACAATCCTGGTGTGACTACATATGTTATATGCCATCTTTACTGCCCATGAAGGAAAATTTAAGGACACCCCCTACTTCTCTTGCTATTCCAGGCCAGCAAAAGACTGGCCTGGAGATAATATGCAATATATTTAGGCCCTATTTCACAACAGCCACTTACGTTTTTCCCTTGTTTGGACAGATGCTGAAGTAAATAACTGTCAAGACATTAATAAAAAGAGTAATCCAACTACCAAAAAATTAATAAAAAGCAATCCAAACATCCTTAGTATTTCCTTCCAACAAAAGGCATTCTGTAGTCCTCAGCTCCAAGTGAACTGCCATGCACTTAAAAAGTGTCTCCACTTGCTGATGCAGACACTGCACCAACAGAAGGGAGCCCTCTTTGCAGGGAACCCTTTGAGTTACCCAAAATGAGCCATTTGAATTGAGGCACCCATAACAAAAGTACCTCAATTTCGAAGCACTGTCACTAAAGTTTCCAAAAAACCCCACAAACCAGCAAGCTCAGGCTGAAACAAACCATTGCTAGAAAAGGCTGCTTTAAGAGCATGCTGACTAGAGCACCAAATTTTTTGAAGTTATTTTGCTACAGGACACAATAATTTCAGACTAACATTTAATATGACCACTGCAAATAAAGAAGCAAGCAATAATGCAGATCACAAATAACCAAATCTTCTTGCGTGGCCTTTACAATCAGACGCTACACGGCAATTTATCGCTGTGGCAAATCATTGGTATCTTCACGGTTGCTCCACCAACTACTTCCTACAGTCCAGTCTAATATTACATCAGCAAGTCAAGTGAGGACACAGACATTTGACTTTCTCCTTTAATTGAGACTACAAAAGAGGAGCAATTCCTTAGGGCTTTTTTCCCCTGCTCAAAGAAGACCATCATATTCACACTTAATTATCTGAAGCACTCTGAGCCCTAAGTGGTCCAAGACTACGATCTCAAAGACCTTCCCTATGGGCAGTTCTACACTATCTGGGCAGAACAGGGTCTGGGTATTCAGCTGCACCTCACCCAGATGTTTTCATTCTAACAGTCACTACACAACAGACTGGCTTCAGTTCCTTCTGGCCATATTTTCTAGAACTAACTTTCAGAACTTTATAYATACCCTGGCTTTGCCTCAGTCTGAATGCTACTGGCTGAGAAGTTTTGGCTGCTTACAGCTGAATGGTGATGTGAAGCTGATCACTTCAGTCAGCACCGCACCATTACTGAGAAACCATCCAGAGAGCAGTGAAAACCAGGGCTGTAAGAGCACATAGGCTCCTGAGCCCAAGCAGATACTTTTCAACKTAATTGCTTTCCCTCTTCTTCAGATTGCCCCAAAGCCATCTGTCCCAGCCTGCATTCCTTCAACTGCTTGCTCATGTTAAGTACCTGCTTACTTAGCTGTCCTCGGTCACGTACACAGCTTGCACAGCTCCCTGCCCACGCTCTGCCTTGCCTGGAAATAAGGCAGCTCCTTCTCAAGCTGACTTTGAGCAACATTACACTTCACCTCATGGCTGAACACAAACTYATACAGAAGGTCTGACAAGGCCAAAAGACAGTTTAGTGGAGGGGRAAAGAGCAGCCCGGGTAAAAAGGCTAAACTGCCCTATAAAACCACTTTGCAAACTCGTAGGAGGAAACTTCTGTTAAGTATTAGAGGATTTAAGCAATGAGAAGTCACATGCCTAAATAACCCTGTGGAGTTTTACCCTCATGCTGAGGCTTGATGGTTTTAGCCTTACATTGCAGCATAGTTGTCTTCTTGCACAACKGCAGGCTGAACCTGGGAAGGAAAATCAGCTGCACTCCACCCATATCTGAAAGGAGGAGACGCTGYGTTCACTCAATCACATCCAAACAGTCTCACAGAAGTCCACACTGGCAGCTCCTATCAGAAGCCATAGGATTCCTCAGTATACACTGGTCTATTATCTGTTACAAACAGTAACATGAAGTTGGGCACTGTGCTTACAGGACAGACACTGGCTACACAGCAGGCTGCTCTCCAGTGCTCCCAATAGCCTGAGCAAGGTATAAAATATCAGCTGATACCCATTTCTGCCCCTGATAAAGTTCCCAAGACAGGAACTCACAGCATCCATGCCTTTGCACTTGAGAATGATGGAGAAATGAATCATTCAAATGCATGCAAAAACTTTAATTTTTTTTTTTTTTTGTTATTAGCCTCACATGGCAATTTCTGCCAGAGAAACTAGAATAACCCAGATGCAGGAATTAAATTCMGTTTCACTTCTCCCTTGCTGTTACTCAACATTAAGTCCTGCTATTAGTCCTATGTAGAAACTTAATTTTTCATACAAATGCCTGGATCTTCATTCCCATTCATAGTACCCCAGTGGCCACAGCAGCRAAACAAAGGACCACCAAAGCAGAGAGGACATAAACCTTTGGTATAGCTAACACAGAGCACATCAGGCATTTTAACAAGACTAAACAACAATAGCTACAGCAAAACCCAATCTCGTGCCCATTTATCACTGCCTGCATTTAAGTCTGTTGCAGCCTGTCAAGTATCTGGAAGCTCTTCCTGCCATCTGTTTCTTTCCTCTAAGGGTGCTGCAGTTTTCCATGATTGCTTGTTCTCTCTCTCTCTCTCTCTCTCCCCCCCCCACACACACACATACACACATAAAAGTCTTTATTTCTGTGAGTAGTAGGAATTATTTTTTAAGAAGGCTATGAATTTTGAACCTGCCTAGGCAGAGTGTCATTTGCTTGGACTGAGTGTCATGGTTGCTTGTCCCCACCTCCTCAGAGGCACACCAAAATCTATTTTCAACACCTTTTCTTTGTGGACTGGTAATATTAAAGCCAGCCAGTTAAAATGGCAAGAACTTACCAAGCTGTTTCCACAATGCAGTGGCTTACTGCTCTCACAGAAAGCTGTCACAACAATTACCAAACCAATTAACAACAACTAAGCAAAGGGACAGATTTGTAGAAAGACTTGCTTGAGTTTCAGTGCTCTGTGGAATCTTACTGCTGCCCTTTGAACACCAGAGTTTACAACATATTGTAAATGGTACCTTTTCTGCAGTACTGAGATTCCAGCAGATGAGCATCTGTCTCCTTTCTGTATGTAAGTATTGCCCTTTTCCTCACTTCCTAGAGAAGGCACCTATGGATTTTACTGTCTCAGGAAAAAGGCTGCCCTAAATATTTAAGKACCCTTTCAGATCATAAATGATCATAAACATCTATTTGTACTTCTAACAAAGTCTAGTTTTTCCATAATGCARAAGTTATATTACGTTGTAATCTGTCCTTATACCAACAAAAAAAATTCAGGACTTTAAATTGTAAGTAAAACTCTAGCAGAAGTATTAAAAATGTTTAAATTCATTTAAATAATAATAGCTTAAATAATTTCTGCAGCTACTAGCTTTAATAAYCAAAAACCAGGAATGAGCTGGCTACCTAGCATTTTTACTTTTTCTTTTATACTGTAGCCCTCTTGCAGAAGGAGGATGGGATTTCTCAGGAAAACATTTTCATTTTGAACCTGAGCCTAAACTTGTAGTGGARCATTTACATTAAGAATACCATTACAAAAGAGTCAGCAGAAATACTCTGGTGTTAATATCAAGTTTGGAAGTAAGGACTAAAAATCTCCTTAGAGTATATTTTGAAAYAGAACTTCAGGAAGCAAAGAGGAACATACACTGTGCCAGGTGCACCTCCTGCTTTTGGGAGTTTTAATAGTAATAATAATGTCTTTACATAATCTTACTGGAAAACACCAGAGCAATCTGACCCACATGTTTTAAATAACCTGTTGCTTCTACTTTATGGAGAAGCTGGTATTAAATCATTAAGCTAATAGTCAGAGCTGGCTACTGTTTGGGTTTTAAAAAGATCTGGTGCAGCTGATAAAACAAGTGAGAAAGAGCTTTGCAAATGGAAGCTTTGCAGGAAAGCCTGGTCATGGCAACACCAACTCAATTCCCCTCTCAAAAGAACAGCCATAAAGCCAGCACACTACGATCATTTGWTCCATCTGTAAAAAGGTATCAACATCCATCCATATTCCAACCGGTTGCGGGAGCAAAGGCATTTACAGAACTAAGATGTTTCTCAGAAGGGTGTATGCTTTGCWGCTGATATAAGGAGAACTAAGCCTTTTCCCAATTCCCAGTGTTTTGAATACTGAAGATCTATTCAGCATGGACTATAGGCCATGCTAAAGGGAAAGCCCAGCAACAGAATTCAGCACATCTGCCTCCAGAAATTGCAGAAGTGTGTGTAGAAGCCAGTGCAGAAACATTTTGAATTGTAAAATTGTGTAGGAAAACTGGGAGGAAGCTGTGTTGTCAGACAAAAGGGRAAAAAAAAAAAAACCCAAGCATTCTTTGAGTTAACTCCAAACTGCCAGGCACTGCTTGCCTCCTTTTTCTTCACCCTTACAAGCTCCCCCCTATGAAGGAGTAGCCCCCATGCAGCCATCTCTCTGTGCTTCCCCCCACAACAGTACCAAGGGTGTTTGTATCCTCCAGGTCATCACTCCAGCACACTTCTTTCCCAAGCACARAAAATAGCAGCAATTCACAGGATCACTAAACAGAACACTGGGATGTGTTGGACAAAGGAGCACTGTGAGACTGAGAGTGCAAGAGAGTGCAAGATGACCCTCACAATTTGATCTGCGACCAGGGTCTGGCTGAAGCTGCTGCCTCTGCGTATCAAAGGAAAGGGCTCTAGCTGCTCTGTTCTCAAATTCCCTTTCAACTTCTAGCTGGTGCTTCTCCAAAGCCAACATAATTCTTTGTGGACAGCAATGCCTAAGATGTTTCCCAAGGGATTTGTTCCATGGCAGTTCCTGCATGCTGCATCTGCCCAAAGAGACAGCACTGAGCTGAAGGCCCAACCTTGATTAATACATGATTTTTACAGCAAAAGCTTACCAGTCTACCATAACAGCAGCATGGCTAACATCAATAGTAGAAGGGTACTACAAGTAAAGAAATTGAGCTTYTCAGTGCTTACAGAACATTTCAGTTCACCTTCTCCTGTACTGAAATTMTTTTAATCAAGTATTTTGTAAGATTCACAAAAAACATTGAAAAATACGGAACACATGATTTAAATACAAACCCAGTAACACTCCACATTTGCTACATTCCACAAAGGCCACCTTAAAAAAAACCTCTAAAATAAAAAGCAAATAGCATGGCAGTTTTAACTCCTTAATGGTACATTTGCTTTGGGTTCAGATGTTTGGTGTAAGCTATGCTGCCTGCACAGCCCTAACTATTGCTTCCTGTCTGCATTTCCCTTGAGGAATGTAATTAACATCAAGTTAAAACCCCACCTCCAGCATCAGGGAGATAATTGAAATCTAGGCAGTCCCAAGACTCTTCTCAAATTGAGAAGTTGCTAAACCAAAATGTAAAGCTGCAGCAAGATGCTTATATTAATTATACTAACCAACCACCAAGGGGGTCCTATCTAARGGCTGTTTTCCATGGATAATTCATGGCAGCTTTTGAATGATGGTCCATTCCTCAACAACATGAACGAGCTGTTACAGCTATTTCACSTTTCCAGTATGAAAGGGCAGGGGCTTCTGAACTCCCTAAAGGAACTAATCTCTCAAATATTATCTTTCAGTGACTCCTTTGTCAAACAAGAGGGTCATTTAACGGGTTAGCTTACAGCAAAGTACTGCCTTGTAACATCCTCAAACTTTCACTATTCAATGGAGATACTTGTGAGCTGACAGCCTGAGATTTAGGGCAAAAATRTATTTGAACTTGTTTTTAGAAGACACCTCAGTGTTCAGTTGCTCTTTGCAATGCTTTCCCTATTAGGTTTTGGGCTTTCCCCTTGAGGTTTTGCCCAGCAAAGCTTTTCACAATTCCTCTACACAAAACTATCCGTGAGTTACACGGATACAGTGGGTAAATATGCCCCCATATATGAGTCAATCAATTTAATTGACTAGCTACAAAGTTAATCAATTAGATTAATGGTTGACCTACTTCAAGATAGGGAAAAATATTTGATAGTTATTTTCTGGAAAATAACATGCAATAAAGCATCACCATAYAAACACTCAGGCAGTCCAGATAAAGCATGCTGAAGGCCAAGGACATGCACAATACAGGAAYAACACTGGGCTCAATGGGAGGCAAAGGACTCCATGTTATATTGATGCYGTTACTTGATGTTTGCAGTCTTGGGGGAGAAATAGCAGGACAAAAGCTCCCTGTGATATATGGAAAGCTATCTGCTCAATACACTGGGATTTTTCCAACAGGGGCAGCTCAATGATCAAAATTACCCTTTTGGATTTTTCAGCCCTCTTCGAAGTTTGTGGCTTAAGAAGTAGAGGAAACATGAAGAAAATGCTACAACTCCCTTTTCCATGGTACCTCTCTGAGATAACCATATGAACTCCTGCAAGCCCATATTTCACACTTGCATCTATGCCCTGCGCCCTAATAAGCCATTTATCCTGGAGCAARCTACAGCAGAAGTTTATCTGCATCCATCCTCAACTACAATCAGCAGTTATCTCGCTGTATGTGCTYGTAGGAGTCTCAGCTTCTGTCTAGGGATCAATTTACCTGACATCTGATTTTCTAATCCACTTTTGCCTGTTCAACTGACAGCATTTTGCRGATATACTTCCAGCTGATTCACACCACTTGTACAAACTTAGTTATGGTGGGGGAAAGGTGTGGCACTTTCATTGTTGCCTTATTTTGGATTTGGAATAAAAAGCTTCACTGGGAGAAACAATGTTCAGATAAAGGTTACAAGTTCATGCTCCAGYAACAGCAGCTTAGAGGAATCAGCTTCCTCTCAACACTACAGCTCCTCAGTCCATAGCGTGGTTTCACACCTGCGTCACTGGATTAAGAGAGTGACTACAGAGCAGAAAGCCCATTCAAAGCGTTTCATGAAAGGCTCCTGTGGCAGTGCCATGCTACTCAAAAAGACCTATTTGTACTGAATGCTGGAGCCAGAGCAATCCTAATAAGTCATTCCTTCAGCTATTTGTCAATCAACAGACGGGTACATTGATGAAGGCTGCACTGTCTCCTAGTGAAATGTGCTTTCTTTCTGTGCAGTCAATCTGAAAGTTGTAATTCTAGCTCATATCAGACTATGTGTAACGTCACTTATAATTAACAAACCTGAAAAGCAGCAAATAATTCTGAGAGACAACTGAACAAATGATGTCAGGTTTTATGACAAGACGGTTGCGCCAGAGGCAATGCATCAAACATCTACATGACATTAAACTTTCTTMTGAAGAAACATTCACCTGCTCTCTATTAATTCACTTACTTGATATTTAAGGACTGACAGCACTGAAAAACGTGTCATTCCATTAGACAGATAGCTGTCCTGCCTCAGGGAAAACACCAATAGTGTAATGGAAAGAGTTCCAAGGCTGGTGTGTCATCAGCCGGGGTCTGCCCTGCGCAGCTGTTCAGAAACCCCACTCAACCATTCCTCAGGAAACCACAGACACAACAGCAGAGCCAAARGTTTCCAGAAAATGAAAAGCATCTCTCATCCCTCAAGAGAACCTGGGTAAATGGAGAAAAGARCAAATGAGGAGGAGAAGCAGAGGGAATAGTTGGGAGTCAAGGCCCACTTCTGCTGAATGTCCCTTGAGTGAGGCAATTCCAGGCAGAGGACATAGGGAAAACAACTCTGTTTTGAAAGGTAAATTAGGACAACTCACTCATGGTTCTTGTTTTGAAAGTAGTCCAATGTATTTCARTCAATATCTAATATGCACAGAAAAAACAGTTTTATTATTTGTATCCTTATTTGCTCCCAAGAATATCCTTTCCTTCCAGTTACACTGTGCTTGGCACTGGTAGCTGGAAAGGTGTTGATAATAGACTATTGTGTCATTTTGGTGACTTATTTTATTCATTTCTTCCCCACTTTTCCCAGAGGCTTCTCCTGACTGTCTTAGATGGCTTCAGCTGCWTACTCTCTCCCTTCAGTCCTGATCTCCTTAGTAAGTTTTAGGGTCTCTTAATGAGATGTCACCACACAATTAAGTTCCCAGTCACCTGAACAGCAGCATTGTGTAAAGACAGCAGTCCTTGGGATGGATTAATTTCACCCTCCACCAACAGCAATTTTAAAACTCACAATGCAAGATGAAAGGTAAGAAGCAGAAAAACAAACACTTGGGGGAACCTGATTACAGGGAAGTCCAGCAGTGAAGGGAGTCTCCTGCCATTTCCCTTTGTCCATATATTCAGTGATGGCAGATCTCCCCTCCACAGAGAGGGTACTGCTAACTCCCTGCTGAATGGGAAGTATGCAAGATAACAGATCCTGACTATTGGGTTGCAGGCTGTACATTACTCCCTAATCCTTTCAGACAAAATGACCAGGTCACTGTTTTTCTGATGCCTGGATTCGTTTCCTGGCACATACCTATTTTCTAGTTTAGTGGTGTGAAGAAAGCTGSGTTTGATATCTTGAAAGCAGCATGCCAGTACTTCTCAGCCCTTCCCGACCCCTCTATCTCCAAAGCAGGAGCGCTGCTGGTGGAATGCCATCCCGACCAGCTGGCCCTCTCAGCACTCTTTACAACTGCCTATTATCTTTGTGTGACCTTCACGGCACTAACCAAGTGCAGAGAGGACCAGGCAAACAACTCAAGGAAGAGCACTAAAAATATCCTAAACTTGCGTTAGTCACAGGACTGTGGCCCTGCTGAGAGCACCAGTCACTGCTCAGTTGAGCTGCAGCCCCGCTTTCCTGGCTGAAAGGGATCTGCACATCAAGTAAGCTCAAACTCTTTCATTTGCGTTATTTTAAAATGGCAGTGAAGAAACACAGATCTCTACTGCTGGGTTTTGTCCCATGACCAAACCAGAGTATTAGGAGGTGGCTCACTGATCCCAATCAGCAGTGGCATAATTTAATGTTCAATACTTTCCTTGTGCCAGTGCACCACCACATCAAAGCTCTGCCACTGTGGGTCATTCTCCTGTGATTTAGTGAAACCAGGCTTCCTCTCACCAGTTTGTCAGAAGACTCAGCAGAGGAAAGTACTTGTTCAGTCCTCAGCATGGAAAGAAACTCCCTTCAGGCACAGGAACCATACAACCTCAACACTGACATAGGGAATAAGCTACGTAATTCCCATCTGGTTAAAATAAAATGCTGTGTTTAGGATTGACAGGGGCTCAAAAGAACTTTAAAAAAATCCCCATTCTAAGTTCTCAGGCCAGAAAGGACTTCAGGGATTCAAGGGCAAGCAAAGCATAGAAGACAGGGAGAATTTAACAAAGGGATATGAAACACAGCGTGAAAACTGACTTTTCTGCTAATGTGAATGGTCACCTGCAAATGAAACCCTTTCATCACCCACAGAAAAGSTGGCTACAATAAATAAGGCATCTGTATTTTCCCCTCAATTTTAAGGTTAACGCTTACAGAAAGGCTGGTGCATTTCTCAGGCACACCAAACTTGGGTGCTCTTTTAATAAACTACAACAAAGATTCTGAGCGAGCCAGAGATCCACAGGCAGTTCAGAGGAACAAGAATGTGGGGGTGCAGAGGCTTTTCTCTGTGGCTTCTCCAGCAGCTGGTGCTGTGGAAGGGAGGGCTGAGGGCAGCTGCTGCAGGACAGAAATAGGCAACAGCTGTTTGGCCATATGCTCGACGGGCTCCAAAGGGTTAAACTCTGTCACCACCCAGAAGCACACAGGCCCAAGGCAATACCTCTGTCTGCAGGATCACTGCTCCCACCCTTTGGGGTATGGGAGGGGGAATGAGAAGGAAAAACGCTGTGTCTCCATTTCTTAATATTTTATTTTGAAGACAAAAGCAAATCTGTGAGGGAAGTGAAAACTATTAGCCATTGCTCCATGCCCTTTGTCATGTGAAGCCGCTGATGCAATGCTGCTCACATCAGTACTATTTCAGACCAAGAAATTCAAGTGCATTTCAGTGCATGGTAACAGTCATCAAGAGACACTTTTTCCTGCCTGTCACTGCACAGCTGGAAGCAGCTCCAAACCCCAGAGCAACCTGCTGCTCCACTGCATGTTTACAGCACACAACTGAACCTTGAAGGCTCAGCAATCAGTCCTCCACAGAGGTTTGGGTCTTCCTTCACACCTTTCTCTTTTTGGAGGGGCTGGCAATGACCTTCCTCGGCCTCCTACCACYGTCCACAACACTCCAGTTTTGGTGAAAACAATCTGACTGGGGCACTCAAAGGCAGCAGCTCTTTTTGGAAACAAGCTGCAYAAGAGGAGTTGAGAGCAACCACAAACTGCAGCTTTCCAACAAAATCTAAAACACARTCTCAGCCTGGCCTTCCTGACAGCCACAAGCACAAGAAAAGAAGCATTTTGGGGGAATCCTCTCAGTCTGGGATGAGACAGACTGACCCACTGGGTACACAATTACAGCACTGTATGGAGTGTTACAGAGGGGCAGAATGGAGCCTAAAGTGTTTTTTAAACTGTGAACTTTAATCATTCTCAATGCTCTCAATTTAATCATTCTCAAATGCTTYCAACCCTGTCACAAGGATGGCTTATTTGCTGTTGTTTGTTGAAGGAACTTCCTGAGCTTCGCCGTTCCCATGGGGCTGGGATGGTGCAGACTGAGCTGCTGCCACAGCACCCCACATTCAGCCATGGTCACTTACCATCCCAAGTAGTTTGCATTCTGCCTCTAATGCCAGGAACTCATTTCTCTCATCACAGCACTCATGCAAGATTTAATGAAGACACACACCACACCTGAAAAGAAGTGACTGAAAGAAAGGAATGAATTATTTAAACTCCTAGTGTCTCTCTTTTCCCCATCAAGTGCAATCATACAAATGCTGACCTCTGATACAAACCTTTGTCAGTTAACCAAGAACCACCTTCTTGGAGCATAGACCAGGAGTGAATTCTGCTTCTCCCAAAACGAGTTCAGATACAWACATCAAAAAAACAAGCAACACAACCAGCAGCCTCCCAGAGTGCTGGAGTAAGACACAAGGACACAACAAACCGCTGTACATTAACAAGAGCTGCTATTTCTGGTACAAGCCTGGGCCCCTCGTTTCCTTTGGCCAATTATGATAATAGTATTTGGCAACAGTACCAGGACTAGTACAAAAACAAGACCAAAATGTTTATATAGAAAATGTGCAGCACATTTGTAACCTCTGCAGATACTGATTTCACCAAGCTGAGCGTCATCCCCACCAGGGCTGAGAAACACAGAGCACAGAAGAAACCCAGGGAAGCAGAGTTAGGTGCTTGCAGGGGCAATGGGCATCACACCACAGGTTTATTCCAAGTAAAGCAACTCCATCCTGACATTCTCTTACATGCCAACTTCAGCTGCAGTGAAAGTCTTGAAGATAAAACACTATGCAAAGAATACCCTGAATAACTGGAAAGTCAGTTTGACCTGTTTATCATCCCACCTTAACATGAACTCTGGTATGTGGACCAAAACTTGTGTTAAAAAAAAAAAAAAAGATGGTGAATAGTACTGTCATGTTCCTGTGAAAGAGGCCATGAGAAAATGGCATGTGTAATGGTTAGGATTTGGCTATGATWTTCCCATTTAYTCAAATGATTTCACCTCTGTAAAGAGATCTCATTATTTCTTTGGGCTATATCAGGAACATCATATCTTGTGACAAGCTGAAGTCAAAATGCTGAAAACCACAGAAGCCAAAATGGTGATTCCCCCACGAGTAAGATRAGCAAGCTCCTGTTTTTCAGGTACTGTAKGGATGATTTTCAAGTCACYGGTACAGAKAAACCATTTACTAAATCTGGTCAASACAACTTACATCATTCAAAAGTGTGGCTACAAGACAACCTCCAGTCCCAACATGAATGCCTGAATGCAAATAACTAAAAGAATGAATGAACGAATGAATGAATGARAACACATACTATAGCATGAGGTAGGATTCTTATGCAGCAAGCACAGTAGCTGGAGAAGAACAAGCACAGCATTGTGCAAATCACTTAATTACATAAATACTTCCCTGTAACTCCTATTTCACACTACTTGCTGTGTTAGCACGACAAACAGAACACAAAGTTCTGCAATAAACACTKGTGCTATTTATTCTGGTGCTTTCTCTATTTTGGATGTAAATACACCCATGATARCATGATCACATGAGAACTATCCAGYTTTCTAAGCCTTTTCCCTATCCCACTGAGGCTGTGGGTAGCTAGCTCAAATCATTTTGACAAAACTGGATTGTCAATAAAGCCATGGCACCAAATCTGCTTACTTATAGTCAGGCACTCTRCAAGTATTTTTCCTAAAGCCATGTCCTTAATCAAGTGCAGCTCCTTTTTATATCTTTTTGAAAGTTAAAAGTAATGAAATTAACTGCTTTAAGTGCATGCACAAGGCACAYGCACCACCCCTTACAGAAGAGACAATTATCTTCAGCAAGCAAGTTAGGCAGTGCAAGAAAAAATACTAGGATACATTAATCCATGTAAATCAAACCCTGCCAGTCTGTAGGAAGCAAACAAGATGGTTAGATACCAAAGCTTTACTCTCACTAAAATATTGTGAGTTCATACTCTCTCCAGTTTCACTACTCACGGTGTTGCTATATTTAAAGGCACTGGGAACTGTTTCACCAGCTAAGAGCCTCCCAGGAGGGGACGAGTCAGGCTGCAGACAGCTGGCATCAGCCACTTGGCAACTGCACATACACATTTGGGGGAACTGAAGATGAGCTTCTTGGAGATAGGTAAGGATTTTCCATGCCTTCTTCATGAAGTGATCAGTCTCAGCAAATCAAGGATGATACACTTCCATGGAAGCCATACAGACTATTTTAATCCTATTTTAAGAATCCAACAGTATTTCCTTACAGTTGGTTGACATCAACAGGATGCAGCTTTCTGCTAGCAAGTACAGGTTACCTCTATCCGAGGGATATCTTCCAGAACATGTTTTATGCCATTTATGCACTCACATTTAGATTAATGTATTCCGTGTGTCCCATTGTTTCTCCCCAGCTTCCTTCCCAGGAGTTCATTTTCCTCTCGGAAAGAGTCACAGGAAAATAAATTGCTCTTTCAGAACTGAAGGGATATTCAGTAATTAATTCATAAAACAGGAGACCTATTYGAACCCTCCCTTTTCAGTTTCTGAAAACAGTTCTTTTCCTTTCACAAATTAACTGGGCAGAAAAAAATAACGAGGGTTGTTTTTTGTTTCAGTAAACTACTACTGGAATAGTTACAACTGTATCAATGGTWATCAAGTGTACCTTTTTATGGCAGTGAAAAAACAGTTCCAAATTCTAGAATTAATGCTGTTATTAAACACTTGTTTGAAGAAAATGTATGCCTCCAAGTGGGTTTCTATTTGAGGCTTGGATGACTAATTATGTATTCAGATGCTKCTTGTTTTAATACCTACTTGATTCCCATTTCTTTCTGTGTRAAAGAGATTCAAAATACTTTGGAAYGAAGYTTTCCTGACTGTGAAACAAAACTTTCTGATGCAGTATTTTAAAAGGAAAATGTAATTCCACAATTGAAGCAACATAAACTAATCTGCCTCTTGGCAGAGAAAGCCAAAACATTTCTGGTTGCAACATGTGAAAATGGATAATGACAGCAAAAGTTCAACTGCACCCTAATCCCCCCCCTTCTTCCTACAGTGTCACCTCAGCATTATCTTAGTTCTAATGTATGTGAAGAGTWGCAACTGAACATCAGCTGCCTGAAATGCCAAAGTTCCCCTTCACTGAAGTATCAAGAATTTTAGATCCAACAGAATATTGAGAGGAGACTGGGAAGAGCCCAAGTTCCACAGGMACTTGTAAATTAATTTGACTTTACCTCAAAGCAGAAGGACTGAACATTCTTTTTACATGCCTGGGAAATCTCCCAAGTAATTCCCCAAATTCTGATTCTCTGTCATACAGTATGATAATAGATRGACTCTGCCCTGCATGACTGATGTAAACCTCGGCCTCCCATTTAGGCTCTGGTTTTCAAATATGTCAGGGACTCCAGAAACCTATTTCTGGCTGTTCAACAAATATCCAAAACTAAAAGCAGGCACCTATTATACCTACGTGGGTGTGCAAATATAGCAAATACACTTTTCTGCAGGGACTTGTCTCTGGAAAAAWTGTAACCTAAACATGTCTGTTACTGATTATTCACCTGCAAATAAGAAGTCTAATACACTAGTGTAATTAAATGAGTAAGGCAGAAAATTTAATTTTTTTAATTTTTAATTCTTTCAAAAACCTGTTACAACTAAATTCACATATCTGTTTAACTCTTACTTCTTCTACCCCCACGAGGTTATATGAAACTTTTCAATCCCTCTTTTCCTCCTGCTTAAAATGTCGATAGTTTTGAGCTTTTACTGTTGTTTGGATGTAAGGAATAAGAAGTCAAAAGAACTTTYGTAGTTTTAATTACACAGTTACAGACTTACATTTTTTTCTTCCATGAGGACTAAATTATAGCATTTCCTCCAAGGCTAAAGATACAGAATGTCATACTGGGCATTTATTCTGCTTTAAGGATTGTCATTTATCACTAAAAACGGCACCAGCAAGSAAGGGTGTGGCACCAAGGCATGCTCTCAAAAGGAGACTTCCTAAGGCCACACCTCATGTGCAGTCAACTACATCCGTGGGCAACAGCTGGTGGTCAACCCAGTAACAGGCAGGTTAAGGCTTGAATTTTAAATAATTACCCCTACTTATAAACTTTTTAAAACCACATATGAATCAACCGAGCCAGACTTGATTTTCACAGAAACATCAAAGCTGGAGACACTTCAAGATCATCTGCTCCAACTATCAACCAGCACCACCACGAATACCCCTAAACCAATCCCAAGTGTCACATCCAGATGCCTCTTGAACACTTCCAGAGATGATAACTCCACATCCTCCCTGAGCAACTAATTCCAATGTCTGACCACTCTTATAGTGAAAATTTTTTCTAATATTTTTTTCTAATACAGAATCTGAACCTTCCCTGGCACAATTTAAGGCCATTTCCCATTACCCTTTCAGCTGAGACATGGCAGAAGAGATAGATCTGCATCTCACTACAACCTCTGTCCAAGTTGTAAGAAACAGTAAGGTTCCCCCCTGAGCCTCCTTCTGTCCCCCAGCTCCCTCGCCACTTTTCCTAAGGCTTGTTTTCCAGACCTTTCACCAGCTCCAYTGCCCTGCTCTGGACACACTCCAGCACCTTCATGTCMTTTCTGAACTGAGGCACCCAGTTCAGCACTCGAGGTGTGTCCTCACCACTKCTGAGTACAGGAAGACGATCACTGTCCCTGGTCACACTATTCCTGACACACACCAGGATGCCATTGGCTTTCTTGCCCAACCTGGGCACACACTGGCCCATGTTCAGCTGCTGTCAACCTGCACCCCAAAGTCCTGCTGTGCTGAGTGGCCCTCCAGCCAGCCTTCCCCAAGCCTGTAATGATGGGCATGAACTTCCATGAAGCTGAAGCTCTAAATTTACTGTTAAACTTATCTGTTTTCAGTGCTGATGGGACTGTGTGATGTTAAACACCTCAGACTATTACAGGCATTGCCTATTACAGTGTTTCCTCTCAAGCAATTGAAAACAAACAAACAAACCCACAACTGTAGAAGCGCAAAACATTCCAATCCAACTAGAATCTTTTTTTATTCTTGCAGGCACCCAGGATGAACTTCATAATCAAGGAAAGTAGTGATGAGACCTATAGTGAGGTTGCTGTCACCTTGACTTCTTCCAACATTCATCCGAAAGTTCACTTGACTCTTATTTCCTATGCTGTTCAAACACTGGAAATCCTGAAGTGCTCCTCCCAGCCTCACCCGACCCCCTCAGACACTACAAAGACCACAGCAATGTTCGCATGAATCCGAGACACTCATGTCATCTCTTGGCACCCCTTCCCAGGTCAGCTGTGCGATGCTGCTTCCTCTAAGAAGAATGAGGAAACGTTGCCAATCTCTTTTCCTCCTCTCATTTTTAGTCACTATTTCACAACTAAGCACAACCCTCAGGACATTTAAAAATAAAAATGTCCAACCATCAATTTTCTCTTCCTCCCACCCGAAACAAGTCTGATATGTTTACTCAAATATTTAAACWCTGAGATATTCCTGTGCTTGAAATAGTCATATTTAAGGTATTACTGGTATTTTTACAAGATGCAGGTGTACTCAAAATAATTTGCCGTTGAAAACAGATTCATCTTTTACTAGTTATTAAGAAACACTGAACAGGGCTACCAAGAAAATATGACTAAAAATGTATGTTAGTGAAAAGGACCTAGTATGTTATTACAAAAAAAGAAACAATGGAAACAATAAGCTCTGCAAAATGCCCTTTTTAAAACAGACACTGTGCTGAATACAACGTATATTATCTGGAAGAATATGCAGATATCACAAAAGAAAGACTAGATAGGAATTTTCACTATGACAGAGAGGATTTATCAAGAAGTCAAAAAATAAATTCTTTGTCAATTGAGAGAAAATTGCTTGAACAATTCTGGCATCTGATATCAGCTCAATGCTACTTGGATGCTCCAGATTCTCCTTTTCGTCTTAACTTGGTCTGTTTTAGAGACCACACAAACATTCTTCTGCTAGAAGCATTTGTTTCTTGAAGTTATTATTAGCCATGAAGATCTAAAGCAGATCTGTTCTCAGCTACATTCATAGCCCAGATGTGGATATTGTGAAGACTCGGCATGAAGAATCAAAGCCAAGATTCCAGAGCCCCGTACAAGAGACCCACAGGAGATGAAAAGAAGGCTGCCTTCAGCATTTTCATCCTACAAGCTATTTAGGGGACTATGACTTCATACTTTTTTGTTCTCAAGTAGCACAGATGTGCTGTATCAATTCATAGATTTGGAAAAAGACATGTAGAATGAGTCTAAAGAAAAAAAAAAATCACTTTTTGCACCCATAGCTGCAGCAGTACAAACATGGAACTGATAGGATGTGCTGGGCTATTACTGGGGCAGAATATTTATTCACATAAATACTTACATTATATTTTGCCTGACCATCATTTGTCTGAAGAGATTCAGAAGCCAACAATAATAAAAACCTATTTTTATTAAACAAGCTGAAAAACAAGTTATTTTGTACCTGCTCTCAGCTTGTTTAATATACAGGAACAAATCCTGTCGGAATTAGCAGAGCGCCTTGCTTTTGACTTGTATGTTATCTGCGTGGTAGCCATTTTGTTGAAGGTTTGTTTTATTTTTAAATCAAGAACTGTCACTTTTAAACAACACATCCTGTCTTCAGAATGCAAGAGATATAAAAATTTAAACAAAACCTGAACGTTACGGTTGGACTAGATTATCTTATGTCTTTTCCTGCTTGAATGATTGTATGCCCTCTGTAAGAGTGAAGATAGTAATAGGTCCAGAAAACTGACTTGCTATGCCATAAAAAACKTCAAAGTATGCTAAAGAGTGTGTAGTAAAATTCCTTATTTTGTAGCTGCAAGTTTGCAGTATTTTCTGCCAATTATGTTTATGGGGAAAATGCTTTATAGAGCAACCAATAGTTTCCCTTCCTATAATTTTTCATTTACATACCACATCACTTTCTCCTTTGCATACATGACAATTACAGTTGCCACCAACTGAAAAACATCCAACATGCAAGGACAAAGATCAAAATGTGTGATTAATTTAAGGATTTGCATTGGGATGTCCCTGAACACCAGGATGCTGCCCCAGAAACCCTCCCAATTCACTTGAGTCTTCTATAGAATATCACACAGCATCACAGAGCCACAAACAGATATACAAAAATTCAAAGGATACATTCTCAGTGCACAACCCTTATTTCATTCAATGGCACAAATTATCAAGGGAGGCTCCTTAATTAGGAAGTGCTAAATTTAGGATTGAAATATTTATCTCAAAGGGGCACAGTCATCTGTGTTTATCCCAGCAACTACAAAAATGCACCTTATATATGTGCATTGTAGTGTATAACTTACCACATATAACTTCTGGGTTTTGAAAAATGTTGGCCCAACAAATGTGAACACTCTCCCGTTTCTTTTTCCTCCCCCCATCTCCCACTCAAATGATGTTAGCTAAGAAAAACAACATTCATAGGAATTACAAGCTAAATATTCAGTCCACTGTCACAATTAACAAGAAGCCTCAGTGAATGTCTGTGCCATAAACCTGCTCTGGAAGTTTCTAAACAGGCCCCTGTATATTTAAATTTGAATTAAATGTGTCTGAACTATTAGAGATACTCGTACCAGTAAGAGCTACTCAAAAACTGCAAGACCAATGTTTTGCATTGCATTAATGGAAACAAAACAGTGACAYTTTAAGATTCATGGATTAAACGAAATTATGCTCTGGATTAAATTCCTATGCTTCTGATTACTTCTGTGGTATAAATGTCTCAGGAACTGGGAAGAGCTAAGGGTTCTCAAGCTATTATTCTGATAGTACCAGGCACAAWGGCTCTCCTTCCTCCAAAATATGCCCAGCCCACAGAATGCTGAAGAAGCAGTTACAATGTTTCATAGGTCTTGCAATTAGAAAGATCATTAAAAATACTGCTACCTGTTAACCTATAGTTACCGACCTGCAATTGCATTGACACTCAGCTCCCGTGTTTCTCATCCAGCTCTGAATACAGTCTAAGCCTCATCTTGTTTTCAGGACATTTAGCAACTGGTGAGATCAGTGCCTTGACAAAGCTCAAAGCAGGGCAGATATATGGGCCTACCATTAACCCTTCCTGCAAAGCATCCCATTTAAAGTAAAACACTGAGCCTCAATCCTGAGACATAAACCTCTGCAGATCTGTACAATTCCACCTTCAACCAACCAGGTCCTCTAACTATTAGGATGATTACTGCCAAAGAGGTCCCTGCATGCCAGAAACAGCTTATTATGGAGGAGCACCATACCTCCTATTTATCTCCTCAAACCCTGCGTGCAGAGAAAGACAATAGTCCAGCTGGACAATGGGTATGCTGCAATCCTCCACATTTTATACACTGTGGTCCACCATTTTGTCCTGCTTATTACAGTAATTAATCCAGCAGATCCATGAAGGCACCACGGTGGTCATTTCCATCAGCTAACTTGCAGGAGCTATACATCTTCTCAATAAACCCTTGAAATAGCTCATTTCCACACCCTTTACAGCAGATGCCAGGTCATCCCACCTACAGGTTTGTGACCCTTTGGAAATGTATGATGGGAGACCACTTGAAGGTTGCAGCCTGGGGTAGAGACTGACTGCCCAGATCACAGGAACTGGATACAAACTAGAGATCTACCAYTGAAGCTGTTATTGCTCTAACACCAAAAATAATGATGCTTACCACTCAAAGAAAAGAACTGTGAGACYGGTGTGGAGGAGAAACCTTAAGGAGTAACCTTAATACATTATTGCAAATGTCATATCACAAAAGCATTCCCTGCCAGTCTGGCAGCTGTGTAAAAACACTAGCAAATCTGCAAAGCTRAGACTGTTTACACCAGATATAGTGGACACATCCAGTTGAAGTGGTCTGGAGTGCAAATAAAAATTCCAAATAACAAGCTGTTGGATAGCTGCTGCAAAATCATCTATTARTTCTTTCAAGTCTTGTCAAACAGAAGATCTCTCAGTCTCTACCAAAAGAAAAATCATCAAGCAGTAGTTGACATAATTAAATTTAATGCAATAAAAAAATTACCCAAACGGTAAGACCAGCTTATAAATATGTAAATTTCCTTGTTATGAAAAGACTAGTCAATCAACTCCATGAAGAGATAGTGAGATATTAACTTCTTTATATTGTTAAGTGCCCATCACTTTGGCCCAGATAGTTGAAATTGCAATTTGCAAATATACAAAGCTAGCTGAATAAAGACTAGCATCTCATTYCTCTCCAGCTAAAAAAAGAAATTGCTGAATGCAATCAGCACATTTTCTCTCTAGAAGAGAATGACAAATACAGTCGCTAATGCATTGTGCTGCATTTCTGGTCTTACAGCTGCTTAAAGCCTCTACTTCCAAAAAAGAAGTGTCTCAAAAGTAGACAGCTGTGAGTGTAACTTGCCCTATGCAAATTTTCTCAACTTTAAAAGAAAACTAGTTTCCTCAGTGCCCAACTTCTTCTTGTAGTGCAAATCAGGAGGAAAAGAGGGGAGAGACAGCAGGCTTAGATTCCTTGTTTCTGTTATTTCAGGAAGMTGTTTGGGAAAATAACAGCTCAGGCTCTGCATTTCGGAATAGCCTCAACTCCCCCAGMCACCAGCAAAGGGCTTCCCTTAGCCAAAGATCATGCCACCCCCTCCTACTCTTCAAAGCTCCTCCTGCTGATCCTCATGACCATTCCTGGAAATTGTTATTTGTGCAATCCAAAGCACAGCTCCCAGTACATCTCCCTGGTTAGAACAACACATGCCTAATGTTATAAACCACTCTGCACACACTGAGAGGGAATCCATGCAGCTCCAAGGCATTTTGTAAACACGCAGACATGCTGCATACCAGACAAAAAAGTTTAACAGCATAGGAGGACTAGGAATTTAAAATGTATACAGGACATCACTGAYTTAATTATGGCAACCATCACATTTTATTTTTCTTTTTTTAAAATGCTTAAGGTTGCTTACCGTCTTTATCTAGCTTTAAAATGTCAGAGCTACGGCACAAAAATGGGTATTAATAAGCAATGCAATATGCTGCTGCTTTTCTTCTCTTTATATGTTTTATGCAAATAACATTCTTCTGTGTTTCCCCATCTTCTAGGCCACAGAGGACAAACGTGCTTAAAGCAACATGAGAAGAAAGTACCCAAARGATTGATGCTAGCAGGGCACCACCTACATTCACCCCTTAAGCCTAATGCAGTTTCAACTCTTAAACTTTCACAGACTTCTGGCTAACCAGCAARGTGGCAGAAACTGGAGGAAAGCAATCTTCAATTACTCCTGTTATTTTGTATTCTTGCTCTCACTTCTAGGCAAATAGCCTGCAAAAAAAAACSACCACAAAGCCTCACCACAGATGGCAGTTTGGCACCCTCCAGCCAAACTCACACCTGCAGCTTCCATGACCGCTGCTGCAGCTGGGCTTTTTGTCTCCTCTCACTGACAAAAACTGCAAAATACACAAGTGTTAAGTGACCCTGTAGCACCAGCCATTTCATTAATGAAGTCCATAGGAAATCAAGATGCAGCCTCCACTCTTGGCTCTGCTCTCACCGACACAGCTCTGCTTATTTCACAGGAAGGAGCAACTTTCAGGCAGTTTGGGCATGGAATCATTTGCTGTGGGGAAATTTTAATCCACAAGAGGAAGGAAAAAAAGAAAGCATACAAAACTGACAGTTCTGAAGAGGAGTTCAGTCGCCAATATCAGCATGAGACATGGGAGCTCTGTGCTGAACAGGTGTCATGAGCCCTGCAATGGCAAAGACAGATCTCTTCACTGCAGTTTCACTTGGACTCTTGCAGTTAACCATCCCAAAATGGGAGTCGCCAGTCTCTCCACAGCACCTTACTCTCCTGGCCATGACACTTCATTCCAGGCCATGGCTTGACACAGCCCATGAACACCAGGACAGTCATGTTATAGAAGGTGGTATGTTTTCTTGCATACTCTGAGTTGTGGCAAGACAATCTCTCCCTGGTCTGTGAACTTTATGCAAAACTTTATGCAGATGACAGACACAACCAAAGCYGAAGTCTGTATTTTGTTCAGAAATCCAAGCAAGACTTCTTGTGGGTACTAGTTTGGTTAAATTTTTTTTTCTACATATATATTTATACAAAGAAGATGCACTCAGAGCCTTTTCCAGCACACCTGCCACTCCAGAGACAATGCCTGTTCCCACGCCTCTCAGTGCTGGAGGGTTCCAGCCATGGCTGTGTCCAGCACAAGGCTTGCAGCAGACTAAGCTCTGACCAGCCTCCAGAGATAATCAGGTTAGATGATCTAATGGYCCTGCTGGTCCTTAAAAAGAAAATTAGCTGTGAATCACTTCGATGCTTTGAAGCCCTGGTCCAGTTTCTCCCACAGACAGAGACCAGCCAGTGCAAGATGAAACTCAAATCAAAGCCAAGTTTTACTTCTGTGGTCAGCAGTATAGACATATTTCAAAACCAAGGTGAAGCAGATGACCAGGAAAGAGAGGTGAAGCCAGACAGGCTTCTGTGTCTGTGGGACATGGAGGCATTCAGTTGGCTAAGAAGCAAAAGGGTAGGGCAACAAAGAGCCTGAGACGCTTTCTGGCTTGATGCTTTCCATATGTAAATCCTAAAATGGCAGCCACTGCTCCCCACTATTCATTCACTCACTCAAAGAAAGCTGTCATATCAACTGGGCAAAACCTGCTCTCTCTGCCTCTTGCACAGGTAACTGGAGTGAATAATCTTCTAATCATGCTTCACTCCAATACTTTCTAAAACATTAAAAAAAAACAAAAAACAAAAAACCTCTGAATGAGGTTTTAACAAGGATAGCCCAAGAGGCTTTTTTCTAAGATTAGAAGCTACTTTTTCTCCAAGACTGACCTGTCCAGTTGTCCATACTAAAGCAGCTCACAGATATTTAAATCATACAAGGCCATCTCTGTTTAGTGCTTTTGCAGACACCTTCCCAAACAGAATTAACCAACAAATTATATTGAGAACATACCCATCAAACCTAGGGATGCCGTTCCTCATGTTTGTGCCAAAGCAACTCTACTCCTACTATTCCATCAGCATAAATGAGTCTAAAAATAGCCTTATGAAAATATTAAAATGGTTTTCATTACATCTTAAACTAGTGAGAAGACTTTGACAACTATTCCCACAAAGCATACTCCCCATAGACCCTTTTTAAATATCCTAAAATGAGTTGCAGCTCTACCTGCAGAATTGAAATTAAAAACAAATAACAGAAAACAAAAGAGAAAGTAAGTTATTATGAAGAGTTCACTGCTCTTTTGAAAGGTCTTTTTTCAAATATACTGCATATAAGAAATCTTATTATTGTGTAATTAAACCATGAACTAATATGGCCAGGGAAGTGGAACTTTAAAAACAAGGCTTACAGGATTGACTAGTTTGACACCCTCTTTACAWGGCAGAAACGAGTTTGTCTGCCTTAATCCTTCCTATACAACCACTGAGAAAGATCTGTATGTGCTGCAAGAAGAGCACTTGAGGTTTTCAGGGATCAAGARAAGAGTAACATAACTTCAAGTGGGCCTAATCCATTTAGCCACTCAATACTGAATCTTGCTCATCTCTTGTTACTACCAACCCTCTTGTGAAATGAGGCTGTTCTACTCACGTATTTCCGAGTCATCCATCTTAATGCAAATATGCTGAAAATGCTGCAGGAAACATGCAGGGCCACAGTCAGAAAGGAAAAAGCACAAAAACCCACAGAAGTTGAAAACAAAAAAACCGCAGGTAAGCCTCTTTCCAATAAAAACAAACAATGCCCTCTGCAAAGTAGAACTAAGTGAACCAGAGAGGGAAATCCAGACAGAGCCATGAAACACCAGAAAACAAGTTACCCCAGACTTTTTTTTTTTTTTTTAAGAAGAARAAAAAAAAAAAARAAAGTTGGGGGAGCGTGAAACTCTAGCTKCCCCCTGGATCCTGTGAACAGTTATCCACCTGTAACCACCTGTTCAGTCCCAGTAATGCTTTGGGGTGGTTCTGAACATGCAAAGCAGCATATCTAGGATCCTAAATAACATTACTGAAGGAATTAGGTACCAGGAAATACAGACAYTACATTTTTAATGTAGCTGCTTTTCAGGAATTGCAAGGCATCTCACACTGATCTCCAAAGCAGCATCTTACACTGGACCTCCAAGTAACTTCAACAAACTTCGCACACCTTAAGACCAAAAGAAATTCTCATTGTTAYAGATAGGTCATACACAATAGATATGCCTGGCACTGTTTGAAATTCAAGTCTTGGGGTCAAACTACCACTTTGCACCTCCATCCCAGTRGATGTTCAAACCACTACAAACCAGGATTATTCTTGGAAGGTTTTTTTTTTTTTTCTCCATTTAAACAGAACCAGATCTTCGTTTAACTAGAAATCATTGCAATTATATAAACTGCTGTAATCACACTGCTGGCTTTTAAAAAACAAAACAAAAAAAAATTAAATTCTACAAATCATAAATTTTGTGCATCTACTTACTGAAACTATTGTTTGAGGCAAAATATGCCATTGCAAGAAAAAGCTAAGAGACTCCTGTTTGCCTTAAGTCCCAACAACCTTTCCTAATGGTTGGAAGCAGTGAATCAAAGGTAAAATGAACTGACTTGCCCCAGTTTGTTTCCATGCAACTTAAAGCTGCATCATTAATGTTTAATGTTTACTCCCATTGGTCACAAGAAGCTTTTTACATGCTGAATATGTTTCATCTAGGAGACCTTTTCTCCTAAATAAAGCTATTCATACATCTTTCAGCTTCTGGGTACACCTGGAGGGCACAGACTTTGATTCCAGCTTCCTTTTTTGACCAAAAAAAATTACACGTGAAAATAAGTTGGAATCAAACTGGGACTAACTGGAAATAAACAAAAGTTAAGCATTAACAGGAAAACATACATTGCTTTATCCATTATGATCATGACCTCAAAAATTGAACTCTAGGGAAGCTGAAATTCTGACCAATTTCAACAGATTAGGCAACAGTCAAAACATTGGACACAATGAGCTTTGGAAAGGATATTGAATAGATGACTGTTTTAACCTGACCAAGCTTTAGCCTTCATTAACCAGTCTCAGGGCACAGGACAGACTTYTTGCCACTTAGGCTCAAAAATCCCTTAGCAATATTCATGATGGGCAGATGGGTGGTTTTATGCACTTCTGAAGGCATTAGCTTTTTTCCTGTGAGAGAACCCATTAACCCTAACACAAAGTCTTAAAAAGAAAGCTTTATTCTAAAAAGTGCATTTGTTTTAAAATACTGAGATCTAAACTTTCAGCTTAATTACATTGTGCATAAAGGCACCCTGGAGTAACATCTCAACCACCTTCTTCACTGACACTGTAGATGCACACCACAAATTCAGCACTTTCACCCCAGCTGGGAACATACATGAACAAGGCTTTTTCTCCCACTCCTAATTTTGAAAGCCATGTTAAATTAGTAAGGTTGCCAACAAAGAAACATGTTGTGAAGAACAAAGAGTCTCTGAAAACAAGCAGCCACTTCAGAGAGAACTGCTAAAACTCTTATGAAAGTGCAGATTGAGAAACATGGAGTGAGTGTACAGCTTTGAGTGAAGCYACCCTGCTTACAATGAAAGATTAAAATCTGTTCGTCTAAATCAATTATTCGTCCTGAGCGCACACGGTGCACTTGAACCCAGCAGTCTGGGGAGGGCTTTGCATCACGGTACACACTCAGTGACAACACTCATTTCCCCAGCAGCAGGCTACATTTCAGCTTAACAGCTAAAACATTCCCTTGACTATATTCATAACCAAGGCTCCTGCCTCTGCAGCAGCTCCATAAGAGCTACACATGAACTCTTTACCTTTGAACCAAAGTGACTAACGCTCACGCAGAGCTGCTATTCTCCATGCAAGACAGCCCAGATTTAAAATGGATACACATTCACAACAGCATCCAATGGAAATGCGCTCCACTGGACTCCTGTGATTCTGCAAGCTGGCAGAAAATGAACAAGCAATAAAAACAGGGATAATCCATCACAATATGCACTTTAAGTATTTACTAAATGTATTTTGGATTTAGTTTATTTATAAAAACTCCRTGTTCTGGACTTCCATCACTATATTGTGTAAATATAACAAAATCTTACTCTAAGATTCTCATTTTAGCACTGTGCTTAGTACTTGCTTGCAAGAAAGGGAGATTCTGTTATTTCTACACAAGTAAAAAGATGAAGATGATTTCTCAGCAACATGAGTCATTATATTCTTAAATTATGGTCTCCAATCCTACTTCTCAAACTGTTAATCTGGTCATATTTCAGTGCCAAATTATCTCAGATTATTCAAATGCATCATTACTCTCTTGACGCAAATAGTTTAATCCAGTAATTTATCGGCGTTTTTTAAATCACTGTAATACTTTTACCATGGACTTGCATACGTAAACAGTGAATATTAAAGATGACCTGTCTGAACAGATTTTTTTTTTTAAATAAAACCCTTCACTTCTTCATGGATATGTACCAGATGTCCCCTAAATATTCGCAGCACAACATACACAGCTCTTCTTTGTCCACCACACATTTCTTCCTCTCTACACTCACTTTCCTCAGCCCTCTCCAGCATCGCCAAATACCAAGTAAGTAAGAGGCTGCTCTGAGGGTGGCCAAGTCAAGGCTCCCCTTGAGCTGGCTGAGCATTCCTTGTGTGTACACACATCCATGTCTATAGGTACACAGCACACACAACTTCACCCTCTCTTCAAAGCTGCTTGGCTTTTGCCAAGCACATGCTGATACATACCTCCTTTTCTAGCTCAGCCAGGAAAACCGACCTTCAGTCATACAAAATGACATCTTCACACTTTGGACTATTTCATCAGTGCTGCAACCTTACTTCAGAGATCAGTCATGGTCTCAGCACAATTTGGGTAACTATCATGATGGGGAAAAAAGAGACCAAAGCATTGCTGCCTAAGTCCAGTTTCTGTACTTACTTAGAGAACTTGTCTGGACAGTGAGAATCGCTCTGCATTCGTTTCCCAACTCCCTCACATGATTCAAGATTTTACTTTTAAAGTGACCCTAAACAGAAGATTCACTTTCATTTTCATGCACCTGATCCCGCTTTGCCTTTCTGGACTAACTGCAAATGGTGCACACCAGGCCCTCCATATTGCCTGGCACCCTGAAAGCCTCCAGTCTATACAAGCCAAGCTTCAACACTCCAACCGCTTCCCTGCTTAACCCTGCAAAACCAAACACACTTAGCAGGTGTGCCTGGGCTTAAGTAAGGGCAGAAGCTGTTCCTGCTGATGAAAACACATTAACAATGCCATTTATCATGCTCAGCAGAACAAACACCAGCCCTGCTTCAAAACAGAATTGTGGCAACACTAGTGGCTATTACTCCTGGGAGAAAATGGACCCAGGGGTATCTTTCACTTCAGGGTGGGCTGCAGTGACTCCAGGACAAACACTCACTGATGTATTCTTCAGGGTTTCCATCTGGYGGCTCTATCGAGGGAGGGGAGTGGTGTTAGAGGAAAAGACATCCCCCCTCCTCCTCACCTCCAACTCCATTTTGTAAAATGCCTATTTTTAGCTCTCAGCGTACACACTGAGGTGCACAGCACTACTACTGTAGTAATGGCAGCCACAACCCGACTGCTKGTTTGTCATCCATCAAGTACTCGCACAGGGCTGCATCGAACTGCAAAACAGGCTCAAATACAGCTCCAAACTGAAGTCCCAGCCAGCTCCTTGATATTAGTTACTATAGAAACCAGTCCCTSGGCACAGGCGCTCACAGCAGGAAATCATGCAGATTTCAATTTTACATAGTAATAAATGCTGCRGGAGAGCAGAATTTCACAACAATTGCAGGGGCTGATTGTACAAACCCAGACCTCTTCTAGCCCACGACACAGCGGATGAACGTGCCCACGCACACAATTGCCACTACTCCCACTTTTGAAGTGGTTTCCACAAAGCTTGAGCTAGGATGGCTGCTGGAAAGGTGGAAGCATTTTTCAATGGCTTCGTTAGTTTGGAAAACATACTCGTTTTTACATGCAAGAAGCTTATGTGAAAACAACAAAAGAAAAAAAAAAAAGCACCAACTGCAAAGTAGGAAGATTTAAGCATATATATAAGTACAGAAAGTCCAAACATTTTACAGGAAGTACTGTCAGGTCACAACCCAGGGCTCCTTTGGAAACAGTCCATCTTCCCTTCCTTCTCCACCCTGTCCAAAAAAACAACCAGAATGGAGGGCAGGTCACAGATTAATTTGTAGAAAAAACTGTTGCAGAAAGCACAAAGACAAGAGGGAAGACTSTGAGCCCTGAAATGAAACAGAGACRTAATTAYATTACTTTAACTTTTCAGAAGTAGCTCTACAGGTTGGACTCCATCATGCGTGGGAGCGGAAGAAGACACACAGCACAATGCACTTCTTGTCTCAGGCAGATCTTAATTTTCTACTGAAATTCAAGAACCAGCGGGGACTCTTCCCACTTCTCYAAATGAGCCCATAAGCCTGAACAGTGCAGGTTTTACTACATCAACCAGGGAAGAAAAGAGCAGGGAACTGCTTCACTGAAGAAAACTAACGTGAAAGGAGGAGGGAAGGGGTGAACAGCTTGCACAGCAACAGGGACAAACATTTGTGCTGGCAACACCCGACAAATCATCAAGCAAACAGAAGGACAAGAAAATGAAGGAAGCTGGTCTATTTTTAAGCAAGACCTCATCATTACCATGAACATGCACTGCTTCCCAGGAAGCAGCAGGTATGCAAACATGAGATGAATTATATCACCGACTAAATCACCTGGCAGTAGAACACTACTTTGCATGGACACACACRGAGCTAACATGTATGATCTATGGTCCTGACACCTACGAAAATGTGTGGAAGAGCATCCTTCTGGGAGGCAGCCTGAATTACGGAGAGCAAAAAAAAAAAACCTGTTAGACAATGCAAATGTCACTGCTGCTTCTGAAAATGACTTTTGTTAATGCTTTTGTTAATGATTAAATGGAGCTCCATTGAATGAACACTCCACTCGCAATTAGTCTGCTGCAGCTTGTAATTTCACTTTTTGTATTGCTCTCATGTCATTAGAAACAAACAYACTTTGTGTCCAGCCAGGGCAGGAATAGACTGAGGGAACTGGAGAAGACATCCCAAGTAAAAGCACACTTTGTACCACAGCCTTTGCACGAACTGCCTTTGCTGATACAAAAGGAACCTTCACAAGTGGTTCAAGGATGTGTGGASTGGGGTGCCATGAGGTTGCGTTAACTGCAGGACTTTGGTCAGGTCCACACTCACATCCTTAGCGGTCTAGTTTCCAAGTTTCCAAGAAGCCAGCTGACAGCACTAATCTGATACTTTAACATGTGTCTTCTTGGAAGCCAACATTGAGGTGACCAACAAAAGGACAATCCCCAAACCTGCATTTCCAGACAGGAATGAGGCACAAAGCATGAGGCTGCAGAAGCTCAGCAACTGCYCTGTGGCATTCAGAGTTTGTTACCGGCAAAGTCCATGAGGCAAGAAGCACTAACCTACTTCACAGAAACCTCGCTTAGTCTGAGCTGATTTTCTAATTCTCTTCTCAAACCACACAGAATTTCCTTCTGTGTCCTATGACAAATAAAAAAAATACTAAATAAAACTCAGTRGAAACAGATCTTTCACTACCTTTGCTACCCAACTGGTGACAGATTAAAAAATAAGAAAGAGCTGCAACAACTCTCTTGTTGTGGTTACTACAGGATTGTAACTATGTGCCAACTAGTAATTTATCACATCAAAAGGCTGCCTGAATTAGCCTGAAAGGGGTTCTCCCACCACAGAAACACGTGCTACACTGGGAAAACCAACCGCCAACCAAAACCTCAACCTCCACTTTCAAATCCACATCCCATCATCAAAAGGATACTTTTGCATCTTTGATTTTAACATAAATTATCTGAAGGAAATCCTCAGAGCYATTTATGATTTATCTTTATTACTCCCCAAACTGGATGTTTAAGACATCGGAAGTTTGGTTCTGTTGCCAAGACTGAGAMATTCTTTACTGGTTTTGTAGCTGTATTTAGTTACTGAAGTGTAGGTGCTCTGCATGAAGATGCCCACAGAGATACAAATTCATCATATAACTGGAAACAATAATCAACCCATCCATCCCAAGCCTTCAGAAAAAAAAGGATCTGATATTCTATCTTCCTTAAAGCAACACAGCTGTATAAGGAGAGAGGAAGAACCATGACTATGTGTATAAAAAATTAATTCTGAGCTGTTCCCCCTCCCGATTCTCCCAAAGATTTCCAATTCAGATGATAGTGAGCAGACTTACATTCAGCCATGTGAAAAAAGTCCAGCCACTCCTATCTTAACACACCTGCCCACTCCCTGGATGAAGCATTAAATAAGCTTGTTTGCTTCTTCCTCCCTCTTTTTTCTTCCTCCCTCATAGAAGCTGGTCTGGCATTCAACTTTTCTGTTTAGTACACACAATCACCCCGTAGCTTTACTCCCATTCCTGACAACATTTCAGTCACTTAGAAGCACCTTAGCAAGCTCAAAAAAATAGTGGGTTGCAGGGCAAATGCAAACTCCACTCCTGCATCACTCTCTGCACTGTACAAAGRGGCAGCTGACTGTGTAAGTTTATTACAACAAGTATTTTTGTCTCTTGCCCTGAATATTTCTCCTTAGGTAGGGACAAAGCAGCACAAATATTGTCAATGACCTGGAGCTAGATTTCATCTCAACCTCAAGGAAAAAAATAAGGCATAAATAAATAATATTTTTTTATGCTGCAATGCCTGCACTCACCCAATTTTACCTACAGAGCAGCACTTTCAAGTCCCTAAGTACGAAATCTAGTCATTAATAACCAAACCACTTCTCTTGTGTTTGAGCATGTAAGATGTTCATCCCATTTTCACTGCTTCAGCCCAATGGGGTCACAGCAGAAGCAGAGTTCTCAGGGAGACACACTTGTTGAAAGACACAGACTGACATTTTCAACGTGTCTAGAGGAAGATGGGAACACGGAAACAGCGAATAGAACAGCACAGCCTTTGTGATTTTTAGTTTAGCCCTGTAAAGCAGCATGTCCAAATCCCACTTCTCCAAATGCAACAGACATGTAATATGCATCCAGCTTCAAAATCATCTGTCAATGATTCTGAATTTGGCCCTGTGATTTGCATAATCTTCATGAAAACATAATGGAAGACTGAACAGTTCATTTAAATACTTTTCTTCTTGATAATTTTATATATGAAAATCCACAGAGGAGAAGTCTGGAYTGTATTATTTTACTTCAAAGACTCCATAGGAGGAATAAGTACTTATTACAAAGTCTTATCTTAACTGACAGGAAGCTCAAACAAAGGTTTTGCTCAATGAGTATGAGCATCTGAAATTAAAAGAGAAGTCAGGAAGACAAAGGAATTGGACAATGAGAATGCCTTTCCTCTTGTAACCAGCTTTGTTTTCACTCTGAAATTAGGAATAGATCATCAATGCAACTTCCCAGTCTGCAGCCAGGAGCAAAGCAATTTATTTCAAAATGTTATACAGCTTTTCTRTCTACTGCTGTAGATTGTGGTGTCTTCCTCCCCCCCAGGTTTCACTTCTGTTTTATCCCTTTTTTTTTCTCCTCCATGAAAATAAATAAATAAAAACCACCTTTCACTACTGTCCATTACATTTTGCTGTGGCACCAAGGATTTACCATACGTTGGGTCACACTGGGCCACATTTGCAGTAAGATACTGGCTCAGGAGGCCTAAGCACACTTACTTGGGTGAGAACAGATGCTAATTCCAGCCCTGCAACACTCTGTGCAGCTTGCCWCCTTGGAAAACCACTCCAACACATAGCATACAATGGATCACCCAGAGTAAGGACTATTTAAAGGTGTACTCACACAGTACCTGGAGCAACATGGATGAACAGTCTGCCCAGGAACACTGATCTGCAGAAAAGGTACTATTTTAAGTAGCCTTATTAAACATGAAGAGCAGTCACTGAGTAGCACCACAGAAGAGCTACCTGACGCAGACACTCACAAATATTAATCAAATCTCATTTARTAAGTAGAAGTGTTAAACCATATTTACATTTTTGTGTGCTGTTGAAGTTTAATGAGGCCTGAAAAAAGTACAGGCACTTTAATTTCTTCCACACTGATGTATCCTGCCCCTCAAAAGGGTAACATTAATGTGACTATGCTGATTTTGGTACCCTGACACTGCAGCATGCCATGCAGATACTGGCCAAGTTTTGCTCCCAGGTCTACTCAGTGCCCCCTGGTAGCTGACTGACCACCCACAGTACTTCCCTCCCCAACCTCAGACCCTTCAGTACAGCAGAGAGGGTCTCTCTCAAGTGGAATTTCCTGCAACTCTTATCAGTAGCTCTGCATTGCCTTAAAATCCTCTCAGATATCTGTCAAATGAAAGAGAYGGAAATCGTAATAGATGTCAGAATTACCAAAGGTAGGGAAAACATACCTCTAGTAGCACTTGCCAAGAGGAAACTTCAAACAGCTTTATGATCCACAGAATCCAACTRGCCAGAGAAAGCTGTGTGATACACTGACACCCTCTTGAAGCGATTTAACTAATCTGCTAATATCAAACACACCTATGTATATGCAAAACCCTTCAATATGAATGAAAAACAAAAAACCACAAGATTTGAGTATCAGCTGCCTCATTAACAATCTCACTTTGAAGATCAATTTTAAGCTTGGGTAAATCAAAGCTTTTAGATCATCTTTCCATAAATTTTAATTTACACCTGTGCAGATGCAGGTAGGYAAGATCAGGGCAGAGTTTTATCCACGGAAGCTGCTGATTGTATATTAAGTGGATGAAGAAGCGTGCATGTCTTCACATTAATCTCCCTCATAACACAAGGAGGGTAGTTACTTTTCACACCTACTTTTTCAAGTTCCTGAGCTCTAGTACTTATCTACAAAGGACATTCAAATGAAGCAGAGGCAGAAGAAAACTAGCATACAAAAGGCAAGCAATTTACACGTCCTTTTACATACTGTTGAAATCAAACTTATAAACATATATCACATAAAAACACACAGTATTTGGGACACATAGTTCTTGCAATCATAAGAGAATWTATTTTACTGCACAATTGGGTAAACAGCTATTAAATGAAACTAGATTTAAATTTCTTCTATGCTTCAGTTAGAATTGAAAGGTTAAATTYAGTTAGAATTGGAGGCAAAAACATTCAAAATCTCAAATACTGAAAGACATAAACCATATAAGAAAAGCTTGAACGAAAGCTCACAAGCACACATCTCCCCAAAAGGAAACTTCACTTTTAAGGTATTCAAGAGTTATTATTATACTATTTAAGGTATATTAAGAATTTGAAGGTATCCTGAAGAACCTCATTCATTTAATATTTCGTGAGTGTTCTTGTTAATAATCACAGTGAGAGRTAACACAGATTCAGCTGCAGACTACAAAGTTCTGCTGGGCTGTATGCCAAACAGATGCAGCCTGAATAAGACAAACTGCTACAGAGATGTCTCTATTTTGTCAGAGCTCAAAAATCATTCCTTCTATCTGAAGGAATTTTGTTTTCAAAAAATCTCTGATACCAGCAAAAATGGTACACACTGCTACACAGCTAGCATTACTAGAGAATTAGCAACATAACTTGACAATTTGCCTATTCAAATGATGTTTTTCAGATGACCAGACCCACACAGACCTAACATTTTAGTGATACACGCATGAGAACTACTTTTCCTGTTTTCTCTTGTCAGGCTAAAACCAAAAAGCATTGAACTGAGGGAGCTGAACCGAGGAAAAAAGGAGAGACTAAACTTTGGGTTGATGCACATCTAAATGGAGAGACAGCAAAGGAGGAAGAAAAAGCTGAAATGAGCTTTTGGGAAATGAATTTGTGTATTGAGTCACCACAAAGCATGAGATACTTCCCATTCAGAGCTTTTCTTACTTCAGAAGCTACAATGTAAAGAAAATACAGCAAAGTACAGGTTATCTGACTCATCCAATCATAGGTTTTACCATAGGCAGAACTCCAATTATGCCTTCTATCTGAGCTCCAGATGGGAATGTGAAGATTAACATTGTTACCACTGCAGAATTAGAAGGAAGTAAATGACATGAAGAGAAGGATGCATCAAAAGAGAAAAAACAATCCTTGGGAATATCAGTAACGGCACACAAGGTAAAGACACCAGCTGGAACACAGACTGGGAATGATGGAAATAAGCTCTCATTYTTGAATACTTGGTGGCCGCACAGGAAATTGTCTCCCCTCATGTGTGTATGGACACGTATGTCCACACCTTTTTTTCTTTCAAAGCTAATGTTGATGCAAACAGATTAAAGAGTAGCCAGGGTGCTTCTGCTGACTGATAAAACACTTTCATCATCTAGATCACTGAGTCTTAAAATAACAGGCCACTTTCTGTAAAACTTTAAGCAATTACATATTACAGGCAGCACCCAGTTTCACCACAGTTCCTCATCCTACAAGGAACTAAAACTGTCCTTCCAGAGCAGGCACCTGCTTCAGCATTTTAATACAGTTAATTGCCAGAAAAAGCACTTTGCTCATGCAATGATAAACCAGCCTTATGATGCAAAATACACCAACCTTCCTGCATTTGTCATGGGAAGTGCTGCACAAGTCTCCTATATCCCCTGCAGCTGAACATGAACTTGTCTGACTTTGGTTAATCTKTTAAACCACTAAACAGTGGGAAACACAGCCAGGTGTTTGATTAGACAACCAAATACATAATTTTATAAAGTTGGTAAGTAAAAGGCAAAATTTAACAAATAATGTTTCAAGTTAGGTAATTCCTCAAAGGAAAAACTGAGAGACGGTTAAAATTCCCACACTGGAGAAGAAAAAGTGTAAGTTTGTTCTGTTTCACTTTTGGAAAAGAATTCCTTATACTGATGGCAAGATACATTTTTATTGAATTGTGCCCTTTTAAATCATAGAGACTTTTGCCATCACCTTCCATAGGGTCAGGTGTTTATCTCTGTCCACAGCAAGGCAGAATGATCTGTATTTGTTAAAGGACCAAGGTGCAGCCTCAGAGATAAACCTGAATGGGCACAAATGGAAGTAKGGTTGGGAGGCAGATCAGAACCACCAGCTAACTTGGAGTTGTGATTCATTTCCCAGAACATCACTTTCTAAAAATAAAACCAAAATTCCCTTCTATCCTTTCAGTGAGGGGGGGACAGAAGACCGAACAGAGGAGCTTTACAAATTTGGCATGCCTGGATTCACAGAGCTCCTTTTGTATAAAGGATGTGTTCTAAGAGATAAGACACAAGACTTGTTGGATGTGGTCCAAATAATACAGCAKAAAGTGTAAAATACCCTTCAAAAACTGACACAAGCCATTTTTGTTTGAGAGTGGGAAAGTTTCAGTCATTCTGGTATCTCAGTGCAAGTCCTATAAGCCTGCCAGCATAGCTAGAAGACAAGTCTCAAGGATTTTGGTAGTTTACTTTGTTTCCCCTTGAGGAAGGGAGAAGAAATAGAAGAGAACATGCTTGAAGCAAAGACATGTTAGAAATCCAAGTTCAGGTCTGCCTTGAGTCTCGTTCTTGGTTTATTCTACTTTCTGTCATGTGTACTATTTTATGAGAGTAAATTACCCACAATTTACAGCAGGTAGGCATATAATTTGGAACTTCTTATCAGAATGTAAATATTAGCTTTAGAGAGGAAAAAAGTACTCTTCCCTCTTGTCATTCTATGCCGTGATACTCACTCCAGCAGCTGCCACTACTCTTATTAGCCAGAAGTGAAGGGAAGAGGAAGTCTGGCTGAGCTTACACTCACTCTTCACATCAGCAGTACTACTTTCTTACTCTCCAAGTCAAATATCAAGGGCACATTAGGACTTTTAAAAATGCTACAGAACGGTTGAGGTTAGAGGTGACCAAAAGCTGCTCCCTCAGCAGTGATTTCTCTGCACTTTGGATTTGCTCTTCAGCAGCAGTCCAAGGACAGCGACCATGGGGAATGTCCCCTACCACTGCAGGGACATCTGTACATRATGCCTTGGTCACTGGGCATCCAGCATCAGAGAAAAGCAACCTTTTGTCTCCTTCCAACTCAGCAGTCTGGAAAGAATGCCAGCTGCACTATTTTGGCTCTTCATWTTCTCCAACAAGCTTGGACTGCTAYCYAGAGTAGCCCACAGCCCAGGAAAATTAATTTTGACCAAGAACGTCAGACTTAAGGGGGAAGGACAAGGAAAGTCTTCCCTCAAAGACATAAGTACAGGTCATTGTCAGCATTACTGGCAGACCCCAAAGGCCATAGCATCAGCCAGTATCTGCTCTGTCTCCAGCAGCTCTACAGYTACTTATTCCAGCTGAGTATCAAGCCTTTTACATTTACACAAGGTACAGAGGCGGCAGTGAATACAGATTTCTGTAAATYTTGCTTTCTAAAATATTATTCATCAACGTATAATTCAAATGGTAATTAAGAAGTGTTCACATGATTGATGACACATTTAAATTACAGGTTTCCAGCATTTTTTTTCAGTAAAGACAACTTCTTTTTTCACGTGCCACTTTTTCAAAGTGCAAGTCCATCTAACAGATGTCTCACAGATCTGCTTGTCAATGTAACAAGTTAAGACTTCTTTTTATTACGACAAATGGTATAAACCACACAGCATTCTGTTAAACTCAATATTGACACATCTGCTTACCACGTGTATTAGTAGCCATGTCAGCCACTTTCTGAAAGGCATCCAAAAAGGCAGCAGCTGCTACTACTGTAGTCCTGAAATGCATACAGATAACAAAACATTAGCAGTGTCTCATTGATGCCTATTTAATTACTGCCAAAAACATTTAGGCTCATAAAGAATAACACTGTGAACTTGCAGAGGCCAYAAAAAGTATTCTCTTTTATATCTGAACTTAGCCTTTTCCCTCCTTCRTTTCTTAATCCCTTCCTCGCTTTGTGTTAGCACTATGGACTTGGAGGCAGCCACGCTAATTCCATGCTGAGAATTGCACAGGACAGGTGCTGTTTCAAAAGAGCACAGCCACCCTCCTTCTAGCTGATTTCCTCTGATGAACTAATATTAAGCAGTCAAACATGAAAAACAAATCTAACACACATTATWCTTCACCCATTAGTGAACAAATTACAGCCACTGCTATTTTCAGGGAACGTGCGTATTTTAAGAATAAACATGCAGGAACTTCCTTTTATCTAGGATCCTGGCCTAACAATTTCCTGAATTTTTCATCTGAGCAGCATGAGCCTCCCTTGAAACAGAAAATTTCTTGGAAATCAGACTGGTCTGGAGTTCTTAGACAAATGGAAAAGTGGGAAAAGAAGAAAGAAACCCTCCATTTCAAGAAAAAAAAAACAAAAYTCCAACCCACAAAAAACACCAATCTTCAAAACCCCAAAATAAACAAAACTCATCTCTGGTCCAGTGCTCTTCCTCCTCCTGAGGGCTACATTAGCAATCCCAGACTTCACAACCCAAAGTGTCAACCCCACTAGCCCAATCTCCCTCCACGTTTGGAAAGCACACACAGGCCACACATCTGTTCAAGTGGACAGCAAACGTGAGTTACAATTTTCCAGACACGTTTGTTCTAGATAAAAAGGCCCAAGAGCCCTGAACACCTCAGGTCAGTCCAGATTTCTGAAGGTTTATATTCTGGTTGACCCAATTAAAGGAAAAGTAGGCCAGGGCTCTATAGGTAAAGCACAATTGTGCCCTCTCCACAGTTACCTCACGGCTCTGTTTCTTAACATCTTTTCTAACAGAACTCTGATTTTCTCTCCTAAAGGTGTCAGTCAGCCTTTTCAAGCAAAATCCAGAACAGGCACTATTAACTTCACTTGTTTCAAGAGCTCCTTGCTAGCCTCAAAAAACCCGGCAGACCTGCAGGGAAGCTGATCTTCGGCCAGAAAGACCACAGGACTGCTTAATTAGGTCAGATTTTATGCAAGTCTCACTCCAAATATGCTCAAGGTACAGAGGACATAACTGGCAGCGTAGTAAATGGCCTACTGACAGCACAAAGGATCTGAACACACACRCAGAAAAAATCACCCCAGGCATGAGAGGACCAAGCAAATGTGTAAGGATTCTCCACAGGCCCAGGAGATTAAAGAGAGGGCAAACACCCCCAACCCCCAYAGCTAGCCAGAAATATTGGGCCCTGGAACCAGAAAATCTTTTCTGGGATTTTTCTTAACAGTGTTTGTGGTGTTTATCTTCCAAACTTGTAGGTCACACTGTTATTCATGTGCCATGCTGTTAATTATTAATTATATTGCTAATAATGAAGTTCCATTTCTCCAGTAACAAGATCCAGGAAGACCTGGCTCCAGCTCAAATGACATCTGCTGTCCTTTATAAGAGCACACAGAAATGAAACAGCAGCAAAAGGCTCACATTTGCTAGAAACAAACAGCAAATCCTCGAACAGGATTTCAAGCTGACTGCTTGCATGTTCCTGTAGCTCTGCAYTGATTGAATGCAACATCACAGGACTGGGAAATAAACAAAACTATCCCTCATGCCATCCCAGAAGGTCTGTGTTTGAAGGGTACAAAAGGCTAGGAAAGTTCTACATTTCTCTCTCTCCACTTCTTCTGCATCTTCCATACTCACTGTGAAGTGATTGMTGGAAAAGGAAAAAAACCACATGTAAATGTGGCATTTTAGGTGTAATGTAACAGAATAGCATATTCCAGCTGTTTAGGGCAAATGAAGTTAAACCCCAGYTTCTTTGGGAATGGTTCATAATGCAACACAGAACCACAACACAGACTGCCAATAACCTGTTACCACTACAGCTGGTGGGGAAAAAACTTGATGCTTTGGAGAGCACAGAGGAGATTATGGTTTGGGAAGAGTCRTGGAGAAATGGAGCTTGTATTCGTATTAGCAGAAACAAATTTTATGAGTGAATGAATTCTAGAGGTAGAACTGGTCTGAGTGTGATACTTCTGCCATATATTAAATAATCCAGAATGCAATTTTCAAAGTATACCCCAAAYCCTTAAGTTTTAATAATCACCAGTGTATGATTCAGCAAAGCAATTCCCTTCATTTTAAAGTCAGAGAGAGAAATGCTGTTAAGGCTACCAAAGATTTTTTAGTATTTTGAACACCCTTCTAACATAACCCTCTGTATTCTACACTAATAAAAAGGGCAACACACAATGAACTCCCAGTGTGTGCTCACTAAACAACAATAAACTATCTTTTCAATTTTCCATCAAAATCCATGAAATTTAGCTCATTTAACGTCTATTATGTATAGATGCTGGTAGAGTATGAATTTTCCTAAATGCATTAAAACACCAGTAGTAGTATTAAAAAAATTACATGCAGGTGTTGACTATGAAATATGCACAATTTTACTAGGACCTGCTTAGAAAATTATCCTTGCAAAAGCTGCATTTAATCTTAATGTTTGCACATCCAAGGAAYTGTAGGGGATCTTGACTGTGTAACGTGAAACTTACCGAAGCTGAGACTGCAGTTTCCCAGCTTTATTTATAAAATCTTCCCACACTGGGTAACTTCCCTGCAAGAAAAACAAAACACAATAATGAACACTTAATTTGGGCATTCTGATTTTAATACTATAGATCAAATTAAACTAGATGTAAAGCAATAACTAAGATTGTACTAAATCCTAATCCATGAATGCTAAAATCGACTGGTTCTGAATCCAGATGAAACAGTAGGTCCTCTGATGAGGCTTTACAGTTTTTCTGAATGGAAACACTGGGCAAGAGTGATTTCAACTAAAGCAGCAAAAAGAAATGCCTGACTTTGGAAAGATCCAGCAAAATCCAAGCCATTTGAAGCAGGGTACCAGGATATTGCAACAGCATGTACAGAGAAGCTCCCAAAACCAAATTCATAGTTGTACTTTTCTACCAACTGATCATCTGTGTTTTTACCGGGTTCAAAGCCTGTACAATAAAAATGTGACTTGACTAAGAGACCACCTAAAGCACAGATTCAGGATAACTCTGTTATCGGACACAGAAAAGCACAGTGACAACTCAAGACAACCAATTTTCCCAACAGCTGCCTTGTCGCTGCAAGACCTGTTTCCAAAACAGTCAAAAACCTTGGAGACAATTTCTGAATTGAAGCCGATAAAGCAGCATGGCACTGAGTATATACAAAGTGCTTAAGAATGTTTAATTCTTCTTGACCTCAAGAATGTTTAATTCTTCTTGACCTCAGGCTTCCTGTAGAGTTTTCCCCATTTTTAAAACCTGGATTAAAATCTCAGGTTTTACTTAGAATATGGACACCAAGTATTCTTGCAAGTTCTGATCTTTATGTTCCAAAGTTAAAAAAAAGGTGGTTTTTTAGACCAAAATTGCTCTCTGCAGAGCAAGTACAAATTTTCCACTAACAGCAAAAATGCGGTAGAAAGAAACCTCAAAATTTCCCTTTGACTGGAGTCTAGAGAATAAAATAAAATATCCCTGCTTCCTTTAATAGAGGTATAAGACTTGCTGTTACCAGAGCAACAACACAATAAAACCCAGATAAGGCAGATCCTCAAGGCTGCATTACCCCAGCTCTGACTGGAGGAGGTTGCAAGCAAGTGCAGTTGCCTGTAGCAAATTCAGTCCACCCTTATAAACTGGTCTGCTTTTTGTAAGCAAATCAAAATCCATTGCCCACACTGCTGTGAGAGACAGTGTTTTGTTTCCARGGCAAAGACAGACCCTTCCCCAAAAGGTGGCAGACAAATTCCAGCTCCTCAGTACATCCTGGCAAGGCATCTCCCAGACACCTGCTCGGAAGCCTACTGATACTCTCTTCTGTATTTTTCAGCAARGCTTGTGGGGTTTTTGCTGAAAGGGAAAAAAAAATGGGGGAAAAGACCCCAAACAATGCAAGCAAGTGTTCATAAAACCTTGTTACACCTACACATGACAGAGCCAGTGTCAAATACAGAAGGGGAAAGAGAAAATAGCAGTTATCTGGGTGGCAAGACCTAGAATACGAAGTGCTTTGTGCTAAGCAAAAAAACTGTCAGACATTTTAAAAATGAAGGAAACCCACCAATTATTTTAAAGAGGCAAAAAAAAAGCTATTTCCTTAAACCTATTAGTCTTACTGCAATCCTTCCTCTGAACCCTGTCTCTCAATGTCACCTGCATGTYATTTATGCATTATGCATGTGTATGCCAGGAGCCCTGACAGTCAGCAGCAGGGCCCAAGGCTTTACGGGATTCTCCAGCAAAACACAAGCAGACAAGCAGAGGATACCAAAGCAGTCTGATTATGTTTCCATCTYGCTGGTGTATTATCCAGCTAAACACACCTGATCACATGCAGGAGATTGACACCAGCCCCAGTTCAGCTGCTTCCCAGGGAAGCTTAAGATACTCCCATCAAAACACTGCTCAGAAAGAAAATCCCTTTTTTTTCACTGTGGTCAGCCTGGCAAGCAAAACGGGAAAAGTCAAACATTTTCACCAGTATTTTGTTCTTGTCAACAAAAAAGCTGCTCTCTCCAAGTAAGCTACTCAAGTAAGCAGTAACAGCTCATTTTATTAAATAGTTTGCTATAATTGTTGAAATCAATGCAGTTTCTTTATCTGGGCTCCCCATATATTGGCCAAGAGCACCTGATCTCATTCTGGACAGTAACAAAATTGAGCTTTTTGGATTTTAATGTCACTGAATTAATACCTTGGACAGTGGATTTTGCTGGGGTTCTTTTATGCTTGTTTCGGCATTTTTAAAGAAAACCTTCCACCAGTTTTACATTAGTGACATGAAGTCCTGCACTATCTGCTCAGCTTGCCACATCTTGATCTCCCTAATAAACTCAGCTGAAAATAAGAGGCATGTCTTTCATCTGGTATCTGAGAATAATTTGCTCTCACTTTTCCATGTTGAAGCCACATCCACAAGCTCATCTCTCCTTCAGATCAGAAAACTGAAGTCACGCTCTAAATTGTGTCATTCCTTTGAGCTTTTCCTAAGAACATTTCCACCACCACATCCCTGCTGAAACCAAAACCCCTTTTATTCCTACCTACAGCAAAAGTGGACAACACCTACCACTTTACAAGACCAAATAACCAGGGGTTTAACCCATTAGAGATGGCAGGAATCAAACTAGTGCTGTAAATCTGCACAACACCAGTGCCCTGGGCAGCAACTCCTTCTCCAAGACCTCTTCCTGTGCCACCTGAAGCACGGCAGCCCCKCTGTGTCTCACCTCCAGCAACAGCTCTTGCTTTTGTCAAAGCAGCATCAAGAGAAATGTTAACAGAGGTGAAAAACACACATATCCTTGATTCAACATGTATTACTTTCTCAATTTAAACCCAAAGAAACAGCAGATGGAATTCGACATCRTTGTCCAAGAAGTGCTTTTGCAACATAAAGCCACTTTTGAAGAATAATAACACAGTATTTTTAATGCTGCCTCTCCAAGAGCTTCTGCTCCCTCTACAATTTCCAATTCCAGCCAGCTGATAAAGAAAATATTTTTTTCCCCTCTTTAAATGTCAGGGTTACTCAGGCCTGGCGTTATCTGTGCAAGCAGGAGGTCTCCCCCAGGTCCAGCCACGCTTGGGGAAGAGCCACAGCAGGATTCTGGGTCACAAATTCCCATTTAGTTCCTCATGGATTAAACTAGGGATCAATTACAGCGAGGGTTTGTTTAAACAGTTTTCTTAAAAATTGTTAAGGGATYAATCCAAGGACTATTTCCCCCAAAATAACTTTGTGCCCAATTACTCCTTCATCACTGAATGAAGAAATTTGACTTGTCTGCCATAGAATGGGTGTTTCCCATTGCYATATGACACTCCATGGGATCAGGGCCCCTGGAGCTCCTCAGTGGGGCTCGGCTGCCTGCCCAGCATGTCACCAGTAAGCTGCAGCATGCCATTATCCTACCCCATTACTTAATTAGTGGGCTTATAGGTGATTAGTCACCTGATCCCACGGCCCAGCTCCAGCTAATCTATGCCAAACAGAGGCAGGGAAAACACGGAAAACACCTTTCTGCCTCAGGGCTGAGAAACAAACTGRTGCCTCGTGCCTGTCACTCAGGTAGCCAGTCCACAATTAGGGACATGAAACAACTTCCCTCAGGCACAGCAAGTGCGTCTGGAAGTGCCAGACACCAACACCCAGACCTGGGTGGAGTCCTCCAAAGCCACAGCTCCTGGACTGCCACAGGGAAAAGGGTGGACCGTCACCAGTCAGTGAAATTCCAMCTGACAACCAGACCTGTGGATGTGRGCAGATGTCTTAATTTTTGTCCACCTTCTTCACCATTTAAATCTATTTTAATTGGCAATAAATTTMATCTTCCCCAGTCAGGTCTGGTTTGCTTGTGACAATAATTTGTAAATTATTTCCCTGTCTTTGTCTCAGACCTCGAGCTTTTTCATACCATTTTCTCCCCCATCCCATTGAAGAAGAGGAGATACAAAGCAGCTGGACAAGGTAGCCCACTGCACCAGGGAAGAGCAGGCAATGATCACCAAGATGCAGCTTTGGAAAAAGAATTTAAGCCTAGAAATTTGGTGTGTGAACCAGCACAACGACCCTGGGTAAACACGACTCTACAAAAGATTTATGGAGGATAGTTTTTCCCTCCCTTTCAGGCCAGCAATTCTGCAGCAGGAGTGAGAAAGACACAGATGAGAAACTCAATGATTTCTCAATAAAGGAAGGGTAGACTTGCAGCAAAGAATCATATTTACTGAAATTGTTGTTGATGACATCTAATGGCAAGAATAGGTACCCAGATTGTTGTATCTAAGATTACAACTTGAGTATCAGCAGCACTGACAGTTTTAAAATGTTCTGTCACTCCTTCTGCCAAGAAGTTATGATTCTGCTTTTTCCATTAAGTGAAAAGATGCTTACTACATTAATTTATTTCTATGCACCCTGATTCTCACAAAGAAGACTAATTCCATCTTCAAAAAAACCTTGATAGTGTTCTTTTAAGTGCTTTTATTTATCAGAAAGGCTTTTCAGCCCTATTACCATCTCTTGCTGGGCTATTAAGTACAAAGGCAGCAGGAACAGTTTGGAATCTTGTTCACAGCAACAACCCATCTAAACTTTTGGGGCAGAGGGAAAGAGACAGGGAGCTGCTCTTCAGTAAAGTAAACCCAGAATCTAATTTTGGTTGTTTCAGCTAGAGAGGTAAGAGASACAAGAACCAGGAGAGAGCAGTGCCTTGGTTTTATGTCACGGGTTATCAAACCAAGAGCTGTATGCCTTCCAGGAAAGTACTAACAATGACTAACTGTAAGACTTCAATGAAATGGGAAAAAAAAAAAAAACCACTACACAGGCTACAGGAGTTAGGACTTCTCCACCTCAGTGTAGCTGTTCAGCTGTGATAAGCTAAAAACTTGAGCCCCAAACACAAAACAGTGTTACAGAGCTTCATGCCTAGTAACACATCCAAATGCCATACATCTATTTTTGGAGCAAAAATTGTAACTTGGCTTGTGCATGTGGCCTCCTACCCCTCCAAAGTAAATAATGCTGAAAACAAAAGATTTCTTTTCATATTTTTACCAGATAACAGAATCACAAGGATTATTATGAATGTCTCATTTCTGTGGCATTCACTACACTACCTCCAAGCAGCAAAGGGACTTTATTGTCCTAGACAGCACACAAGGTCACAGACGTTRCACACAAAGAATGGCAATCAGCAAGCATGGTTTGCACATAGAGACTACCACTTTTACAGAGTCCTTCAGGAGACAAAACCAGGAAAAAGTGGAGGGGAAGAGGACAGGAAAAAAATAACAGTCTGAAAAAAAAGAGGAAAACAAAAAGAAAAAAAAAAGAAGGTTCCAGCTACAGATGTCTACATTGGAAGACACCGTGGTTGACAGTCAGTTTCCTCTCTCAGGTAACATCTGGCACTCAAAGCTTTTCCTCTTTTCTAGAAGAATCAACAGTCAACTGGGTGAAAGTGCACTTGATCAGGCAGAACTGCAAGAGTTACAAAGTGCTACCAAACACTAATACATCCTCTGTGCAATTCACTCATTTAACCAAGKCCATGACTCACAGATAGGACTGCCTAAACCCCTTAACAAGTCACAAAAGGTCTTGCAACACAAGGTGAACACAGAATTAGCATCATCTGGCCTGAAGTTCATAATGGCTCTTCTCCATCTAAAAAATTCTGCTTGTTGGCTTTGCCTCTTTSTATGCTGAAAAGCATCCAGAGTCTGTCTCATGAAGTTTCTAAGCTGCATCCAAAGTCTCAAATCTTTCAACACGTGGAAACAGAAATTTTGCTGGCAAGGAAGACTTCACTCTTTATGACACAGACATGTACACAACACCTACTCCATTACTCCTTAGGTTTACCCACCTCATTTCAAATACACAGAATCACAGAACAGTTTAAGTTAGAAGGGACATTTAAAGCCCATCTACTCCAAGCCCCTCTTGCTATAAGCAGGGATGTCTTTGACTAAATCAAGCTACTCTCAGCCCCATCCAAACTGAACATCAGCACTTCCACTGATGAAGARTCCACAACTTCTCAGGGCAACCTCTTTCACCGTCTCACACTCACCATAAAACAAATCAGTTTGTGTCCAATCTAAATCTACCCTATGTACTCCCTTACATTCAAAACCAGAACGCAATCAGCCAAGTCCCAATGTGGATTTCAAAAGCATCCTATAGCCTGATGTTGTTCATCATCTGTTTTCCAGCGGTGMAAGACAAGAAACAATTAGTTTTGTTTGCAGCAGAGATGTTTCAGATTGCACAATCCATTTAACTGTAGGACCAACTCYGAAAAGTCAGGCAGCTTCCTTTCACTAGAATTTCGTCAAGAAGAGTAACACATTTATATAGATGTCTTGCAGAAATACTCCCACAAGACAAGGAAAGGGACCACATGACTTYGAAGTCCCATCTGTCTTTCTAAGTTAAAGCTAGTGCCGTGCATAGGGGAACTTTTAGCTCAGCTCCTTCAGCAAAAGGGACTCTCAACTTCTGCTAAACCATTGCTGGGCCAGGAATGAAAARGCATCAACAGCAAAAGACATGAACTTCATAGGATTTCACAGAGAGAGCTGAACACACACATYAYTGAACAGAGGAGCAGACAGGTACARACTCGAGGTCTGAGAGATTATAGTGCATATGCAGGTGAAAGAAGCATGTCAAAGATCACAATAAGATGTCACTTAACCAGTAACTACCCTTCAGGAAAGAAAGCCGGGGTAATTATAAYCAAAGTCTTTCATCCATACATTTACTTCCATTATTTCTGCCACTTGTTTCGCTAATGGCAGGATCAGAAACGAGTTTCCCTCAGCATGCATAGTATAAATAGGCATGCCAAGCTTTGCTTTTCAAGGTGATACATTATCACAACATTGAAAATTATGCAACAAAACACTACTGAAGACATATCACACGCTATTAAAAAAGCTGGCAACTGGATATTTCTTCTACATATCACAGAACATGTTTACTATTTTCAAAACTGCTTAGCTTTTAGTCTAAACAGGACAATAAAGAAAATAGATAATGGCATGAAAAAWTCAAGACTAAAATCCAGTCAGGAAAGTCCAGAAAAAGGGTATTCACATCACTGGGGTAAAAGCCCTGAACAACTACAACAACACAGATATCATTCTTTCAACATTGCCAAACCACCTGAAGAACTAAGCAACACTGAAATGCCACACTACTATGCAAGAACACACATATTTATTAGATATCACTAATCATTTAAAGGGGGAGGGGACCTAAGTCTGATACCACTCTGTTATCAGAGCTCTGGAGTCTTTAATTTCTATTATAATAATGCCTGCACTGTGTTAGTCCACACAGTGGAGGATACTAGTTGCCCTGTGGTTGTGACTTCAATTTGTAGTACAGCAAGAACTCATGAAAACTCATCCTGGCTTAGAAATCCAATTCAAGAGCCTCTTTCTGTGTCAGAGACTTTGTCATATCTGTACTGTCCACAGCTCAGTTTCATGGTTTGTAAGAYGAAGCTCCAAAGCAGCCACTTCATGGTTTAAATCTAAGATTGGGTAATTAGCAAACAAAAGTTAGACTCATACTGTGAGAAAATACATCATGCATAAACATACAGTCTCTCCCTGTCTAAACATAGGAAGTTATTCACAAGACAGGGGGAGCAGTGGGAAACAACTAGCCACAGCTTCTAGAGACCTTTTATCCCACGCCACATTAAAAAAGCTGGACATTAAGTAGTCCTCCAGAGGAAGCATTTAGTTCCACATTCTTCCCTGCAGGTCTCTGCAAGCCTGAACAGCAGATTTCTCCTCAGAGACTCATCAATACCGCCTTTCATCCTCTCAATCATTAAGTGGCCACTGTTCCTACTCAGCAGCTATTTTCTGAAMCCACAATATTTCAGCTGGATCAAAATGAAGATAATTAAAATATCAAGAAGCAGTCATTCAAGTTCATACCTACACAGAGAGCCTCAAGCTAACAGCCCTGCATTGGTAATGTTACCAAAACCACTGGGGTCTCATCACTTCTTCCCAAGCAAGCAGAAACCCTAATTTCTGAGCATTCACTCAACACAATCTCCACAAGCAGTCATAACAATATCCAGGACCCAAAATACTAACAAGCATTTGAGTTGACCACAAAAGGATCTCACTGGGAGAAAGGCAGCAGCCAGGTGCCCAAGTTTTCAATGTTTGAWGAACTTTACCTCTTGACAGACAGTGAAGGGCAAGTATGCTTATCTCAGGCTATTTTCTCTCCATTTTACTCATGAGAAGATAAATAATCCCTTGCAAGCTTCAAATTAGACCCTTGGTTTGCTTATGGGCAATGAGCATCCATGATGTTTGCTCATGGATSGTAATGTTAGGAGACAGTTCATCATCAATACAGCTCTATTAACAAATAATCCCAAATTATGCTACTACACAGAGGGTTTCAGAGACCTTTCATGTGACTTTTGTGGAAAAAAAAAAAAAAAAGATACATCTCAGGCTCAGGTTAGAAGCATGGTGGCAATTTTTGTGGAAGACAAAATGAGAACAAACAGGAACCTTTCTGTACCATGAACCAAGTGTCTCTAGTTACACACTCATCAGCCACATTGTACACACCAACACATGCCAATTCCTGCAACAGCCATTTGTTAAAGGATGATTGTACTCCAGCTAGCATCCTAGAATTAAAATCAACTACACATTTCTTATGCTTGTAGACCAGAAGAGTGAAAAGTATAAAGCTCACACAAATCCCACAAGACAGATAAATTCTTCATAATCAACCAGCTTATGGTTAAGATGTTCCAGTCACGCCTCTCCACGAAAAACAGAGAGGTCTTGCAGTTTCAGTTACAGGAGAGGAGTTCAGGACACTTCTGTTGAAAGTTTATGAGTCATTTGCAGATGTCATCTCTTCTGCCTGCAAACACCAGGTTATCGCAGGRGTGAACAGCAACACATCTTAATCAGTAAAAACAAAGTGGTGTRTATGTGAGGATRRAAACCTATTATACTGGGAGCTTAAAAAACATTCCCTCATTAACTCCATATTGTAGGTGGACCCAATTTCTTCTTGTCCTAGGGGAAGGGAGTAGAACTCACTAAACCCACAGCCATAGCTTGCCTTCCTRAAAAATGGGAGCCATTCTTTGCAGCCAAGTCACACAGAGAGMACTTTGAAGATGAAAGCTGCTATGGTCTTAGCCACAAAGCTACCAGACATTTTGTCTCYAAACCTTCCAAACATCTTAGCATCCAAGCTATCTCACAGCCCAGCAGGAAGAAGTCAATCAATGTCCTTAAAGGTCASCATAGATCCCAGCAAACACAGCAGTGCTTGGCACCTTACAGTATCAAAACAGACATAATTTTCAAACTGAAAACATACTATTGAAGAGGAAAATGCATTTCTATACATGTAGCCTAAAGAGACTACTTTWCTCTGAAGAGTAGCCTCTTGAGGATGCTAACTCAAACTTCTCTGGACTCATCTTTGCACACTCTGAAGCAGACCAAAAAGCCTTCAGATATGGCTCCTATTTTGCTCTTTCCTTATCTCCAAGACCACACTGTCTTTGGGTAGACCATGAACCTTAAAAATGTTCTTCAGAAGCTGAAAACACATAGGCTGCTATGCAGAAACACATAGGCTGCTATGCAGAAGATGCTGTTCACAGATTCACAGGAATACTCCATCAACTCTTGCAATTTCTGTACTTGAAAAAAAAAAATAAACCCCAAAAATACTGAGATTTTCAGGTATTTTTTAATAAAGATTCGGGTTGAGTTCATGCACGCTCAGAACTCAGGAAGGAACCAGCAACCTCCACTGAGTATCACCCTCTGTTAGGTATTAACCAGCACTAAAGCCTGTAATTACACAGACTTCTTGTTCTCCAACATTTGTTCAGTCAACTGTGTTTCATGCAGCACTGCACAACTCCTGCCACACTTACAACCTCACAAACCTTTTCTGCAGCTCTTGGCATCCTACCAGGTCCAAAAGGCATCCTCTCAAGAGGTATTAAAAATCCTTGCCCTGGGTATGTCACAGGACAATCCAGCACCATACACACTTATGTAGCAAATGCTCAGCAATTGCATAAATTGTTAACACTCATACAAGAATATTTGGATCAAGAAACCATGTGTCTCTAAAAAATAAATTACTTGTGAGTAAGTATGTTCCCAGCTATGCCCTGTTGCTTGAACCCCAGTGTTTAGGCAGGCACGGAGCTGCTCTCTTCCTGCACCATCTTTCAGCCTTTGCTTCATGTCAATCCCTCCCCCTCCAAGATGTTTACAGATAGAAACTGCAGCTGCTTGGAAAAGGCAAGGAATTTCAGTGTATGCAAACCAACTGCATGAGCAAGCAGGTTGTTAGGAGGCAGAGGGGGTAAGGAATCAGAGCAGCCAGCAATGCTCCAAATGCCTTGATGGTAAAACATTTGAGGAACAAAAAGAAAAAAAAGAAAGAAAAGCCGCAAATTAACTCATTTCACATTATTTGTGAAGGGGAAGGGACACCAGTTTGCTAGGTTTGAAACAGACAGTTGTCCTAAAGACTTGTGTAAGGGACATGCCAGTGCAACATGGCAGGTGTGTTTCCTCTCCAAGCCTGTACCTACCTGTCTTGCACATAAAATGGTTTGGGTTGGAAGGGACCTTACAGATCATCTGTTTCCAACCCCCAGCCATGGGCAGTGTCATCTTCCACYAGACCAGGTTGCTCAGGGCTCCATCCAACTTGCCCTTGAACTCTTCCAGGGATGGGCACCCACAACTTCTCTGGACAACCTGTTCTCAACACACTCACAGTAAAAAATGTCTTACATCTAATCTGACCCTGCCCTCTTTACTGAAGCCACTCTCCCTTGTCCTGTCAYTGCACACCCTTGTCAAAAGTCCTTCTCCAACTCTCTTGTAGACCCATTTTGGTAGTCARGGTGCAATAAGGTCTCCCAGGTTCACTCAGTCCCACCTCTCAAGCCTTTTAAAGTCCCTCTGGATGGCATTGCTCCCCTCCAGCAATGGTGACTGTACCACMTAGCTGGGTGTCATCATCAAACCTGCTGAGGGAACACTCAATCCACTATCAGTGTTCCAACRAAGATGTTGAACAGTGCTGGTCCCAATACATGACACATTAATTTTTCCTTACMATAGTTACCATCCTTAACAGCTGGATTGAAACTAGCACTTAAAATCATTCAATTGAACACTCCTAATCTCCACAGAGATCTCAAGTTTCAAAYAAAGCACAGCTGGGGAAGAGCTGTTGCACTATGACATATTACTGTAAAATAAATTTGTCCAGGTTCTCCAGTACATGTGTGCTGTACCTTGGATAAATGCAAAGGCTGAGGAGTTGCAGCTGTCCTTGCTGTAGTAACTGYCTCAGCAGTTATATTTGTTCCATCAAGTACTTTTTTTTCCCACTCAGTTTACATTATTTGTGTGAATATCACAATGCCCTCACAWGCAATCAGGGCTACTTAATAAACAACTCCTAATCCTTGATGTGGCCAGCTCCTGGTCCCAGCTTCTACAAAAGCAAGATTAAAATGTTGCTTCTCACCAGTCACTTCCTAAAAGGAGATAAGAGGCTGCAAAAACATGAATGTTTCCCATGCCCATATGTTCATGTCTCTCTCTTTTCCTTTGACCAAGAACCTCGGATGGCTGAAAGCAAAGGTGCACCACTGCCTTTTCGTGTAGTCCCAGCAGCAGCAAAGTAGTGACAGGTTCACCTCCTCTAGAGTATTAAAGTCGAAGCTACTGCCAGAAATGAAAGGTTGCTTTTATTAAGCTTTCAGCCAAACAATTACAAATAAGGCACATACACATACAATAAAAGAGTTTCTAATATTTTCCAAAAACTCACACCTCCTTTGGGAACCTTGTTTTTGTTCATTAACAGCACAATACCTGCACATCCCTCACAAGCAGGGAGATGAAGGASACTAATTGGTAATCCACATTTGACCCATAAAAATTTGGTAAATCCTCTCACTTGGTATAAATGAAGTCACAACAATCTCTGTTCATCCAACTGMTCATTACTCATCTTCCTCCCATGCCCACCCCACAGGTGTCAGGTGCTGTACACACACAGCAAGCCCCTTCTCTATCAAAACACATGCTGGCAGAAGAGGCAAGACAAATAAAGAACATCCTACAAGCCAAAGAAACACCATCAAGCACGTGATGAACTACAAACAGCCAATTTCAATGTTTTCTGAGGTGCTGTCTTTTTTCTCCAAGATAGTAGAGAACARTGCAATTAAAAGGAATGTAAAATCAACTCATAAGGAAAAGCAGCATTAAAGGAAATCTGCTCTGCATGAGAAGACAAGTTCTTTTGAAACCCATCTGCAATAGGCCCTTCCAAAAATTAACTGAATGACTTGCTTTGCACTAAAAGACATAGTAAAATTAATAGCACATTGCAACATCTAATTTCTCAATTGCCAGAAATCAGTTACAAACCATTCAGATCAAATACTCCCTTCCCACAGGGGGCTACAGAAAACATGCAGCATTCAAAAACAAGCCACATAGCTTTTGCACATAGCACGCGGGACTACTCCTCCAAGGGGCCATGCACACTTTATTTTTGTTTTTATAAACTTCAATTGCTTTGAAAAATATCTTGCATAAGGAGTAGAACAAATTCTAAGACCCACATACTCACTGATGTATCTTAGGAAACACCAGGGCTGTGACAATGGATCAAAATAMGGATGGGAAGGGCAGACATGCTCCCACACTTATGATTCTTTAGTCAGATCCTGAAATCTCAAAGCATAGAAATCCAATTCTAGAGCACAACGGCCAAGTACAATTCCCATTGTGGACTTTCCACAAACAACCCTGTCATCATGTACACCACCATATTACTCAACAAATCTGATTCTTGTTTTGCATGGAGAAAATGGACTTCCCTTGTCAGGGGATTGAAGTTCCAGATGTTYTGYTCAGCCTGGAGCAGACTGAGGGAAGATCTCATTGCTGTTTACAGCTTCCTCACCAGGTAAACTGAAGGGGCAGGCACTGATCTCTTCTCTCTGGTGAYGAGTTACAGYACCCRAGGGAACAGCACAAAGTTCTGTCAGGACAGATTTAGGCTGGACATCAGGAAAAGTTTCTTCACCMGGGGGGYGTCTGGAACAARCACCCCAGGGAAGTGGTCACAGCACCAAACCTGCCTGACAGATTTCTGGAAACRTGKGGACAAAGCTGTCAGGCACATGGTGTGATTGTTGGGGTGTCCTGTGTAGTGCTAAGAGCTGGACTTAATGATCCTTTTGAGYCCCTTCCAACCCAGAAYAYTCTGTKATGTAAAATAATGTGCTGTACAAATGGGATGTATATTAATTGTTCATGTATTTACTCAGTAACACCATTTATCYAAATCACTTAGCTTTACGCTGAGTTGTTTTGGAGCAGGTTTTTTGCGTATTAGTCATAAAATATTTTTGMTAGAGGGTAGAGAAATTTTGGGTATATGGAGAAAAGATTAAAGACCATTCAAGAGACCTCAGCCAGCAAGAGACAATCTTGCTGTCAAAAAAATGTGATGTATTAGTCACACTGACATATATTGCCAATATGAAATTTCAAATCTAACACAGTATACAGACACCAATGGAAGCAATCACGTTGCTCAGAATTATAATGCCAGTTTCTGTAACCTTATTAAGATCAGGCCGAGCTCAAAATTAACAACAGGTATACCTGAGCTAGTTCAGTGCTCGGTGAACAAAGAGAAAAATCAGTCCACATGCACTGTATCTTCATCACCTCAGCTGCAGCACCCATCTGCATCCACTGGCAAGACTTCAGAGTAATTTAAGCTGTTGATTAACCCTACCATCTTTACAACAAAGTTTAAGGTAGAGCAATACATATGATAAAAGAACCTGTGAACTATTYAGTTTAAAAAAAGGCAGATGCTGCATCAAATCCTTCAGCACTGCAGGGCATGTGAGGCCTTGATCACAGCCTGTGATGAGAAATAGGCACAGATAATGCACTTGGGTATGCGTGGGCAGACCCCTACGCAACATCTCCAAGATCCTGCCAGAAGCCTGCCCACACAGATCTGACTACGTGAAACAGAAAATGCTAATTTTCACTTTACTACTAAAGGTATGATTAGTTGTAAGGTTCTGGTTAACTCTCAAAAAATAGCTACTTTTCCTTAGAAATTATWGTGCTCCTTTGTGCACAATTCACAAAGAATCCTAGTGCATCTCATCAGTAGTATGGCATCAGCTGCATCAAACTGAACTACAGGTAAAAATTCTTTGTTCTACTCATGAAAAATAATGAGCAGATTTTTTAAACCATAACAACTACCATGCTGCTAAAGATCTGCAGCAATTTCTTCCAAACCTTCCCCCCCACTCAGTAATTGCCAGTTCACAAAACAGGTTTCACTACTATGGAGCATTAAGAAAAAAATATTCACACCTGTGCCCATCTCCATAAGCTCATGTCAACATGTTTTCTGATGAGCAGCATTCCCATGCAAGTAGCATGTGTAGAAGAAAAAAAAAATGAATCCACACAGAGGCCCACTGGCTTAAAAGCAAGAAAAACCAAATGCATCACTTATGGAAAGAAGGAAAGCATAAACATACTCAATGTCCCTCTGTGATGAAACCCAAAACCACACTTCATCTGGAACAGAACATCTCCTGCGTGTTCCCCACACTGCCCACTAAAGTGATTCCAGGATTTTTCATCGTTTCCTGCTTTTTGGGGGGGGTTCTTTTATTTTAAAGTGCAGTCATTACTACAAGTCCAAGGAGGTYGCGAGCCTGAGGACCACCACTGCCAGGTCTGCAGTATTGTCTTGACAGACACACATACACTCACCCCTCCTCTCTGCAATCTGCCTGTTCTTGACAAGCCACGCTTTTAATTAAATGTCCCCTAAGATCTGCTGAGAGGCAAATGCATATGAACACTTGCCAAAAAATAACTTCTAGTGCAAACAGCCTCTCCACCCCCCTCAAAAAATACACTAGAAGCCATTCACCTCTGCCAGGCTCCCTCCTAGAGCAGACCCTGTCCTCCAACAGTACCTGGCAGCCCTTTCCCCCGGCAGCCCTCGCTGCTCACCAGCCCTGCACGGACTRACACTCAGAGCAATCCCGTGACCATGGCTGGGAGAAGCACGGCATGCACGGTTGCCGCCTTTAAATTACGGCAATCCCCCATTATCTGACACGTCCCTCAACATCTCCCGACAACTGCATCCTTCCCAGTCGGCCCTGGCAGGAAGACAAGCTGCCCTTGTCCAGGGGAACACTGCAGTATTCTGCAGTACGGCCGTGTGCCGGAGCCTGGGCGMCTCCAGCCCTGGGGTTTGGGGGAGACATGACGGGCAGAACACGGCAACGCTTTTACGCTATTGATTTCCACGAGAGAAGGGTGGGAGGCACCCGCTCACCCAAAGAAAACCCTGCAGAAGTGCCCTTGGCTGCCAAGGATAGACTGGGAGTGCCTCTCAAAGGGACCCTTTGGCAGAGACGGGATCGGCACAGTCAGGTTTCTGGGGCTGGCGGAGAGACCCAGGCACTTGAAACCTTTGCATCCATTCACAGAAAAAAAGGAAATGCCACCTCCACGAGCACACACAGCGTGAAAATAATACCACATAACCGACTGAGCTGCAATTTTAATTCAGGCACACATCAACTTTAGAGCATCTCCAGGCACTGATTTTTTCCATCGCGCCCATCAGCCTGGCACCGAAATGCCCACACTGCCCTTCCCAGCCCCACCCCASGGCTGACATGCTCCGTGCCCGGCTCCTCCGCACCACGCTCCCGCCCCGCTGCATTCATTCTGCTACCGATCTGACAGCCCACACCGGCGGAGAAAAAAAGAAGGAAAATAAAAATATTTGTAAAATAAAGAGGCAGGCTTGGAAATCRCTGACCCTGGTGGCAAGGTAACAGCTTGCATGTTTGAGCAGAACAAATAAAAAAAGAGAAGGAAGGAGAGGTGGAGTCCTAAAACCAACTCACAAGCCCCAAATCCTGGGTGTGAAACCAGGGAGCCCCTCTGCCAGGCTGGTCCCGCCGGCGAGGACGCGGACCCAGCCCCGGGGCAGCGTCCCCTCAGCGCCGCGGGGGCGGCTGCACCGCCCGCGGCGAAGTTTCGCCGGGCCAGGTGGGAAGAGGTTTTCCCTCCCCTGTGCTCCCCCACACCRCTCAGCTTCTTACCTTCATGTCGCTTATGATGGTCTGGAAGAGCCCTCCGAGCGCACTACATTCCTTCTCTATCACAGCCTCCATTTTCCTGGTTCGAGCTCACTGGAGGAGCAGGATTTCACCGCTACCGCTGCAAACTGCACTGCTCAGCTGGAGGAAAATCAAACACCCCGGGGTCCCACCTCACCAAAAAAAAAAAAAAAAAAAAAAAAAATGGAGGAGGGGAAGGGGCAAACAAGCTGATGTAGGCAATAAGAGGAAAAAAAAAACCCACCCCAACACACCTGAACCCCTATCTGCCTGCACCTCTACAACGGGATAAAATCCAGCGCTACCGGCGCCTCTCTTCTACACGCACCTCCCCGGCACCGGGGCACTCAGCGCCGAGCGGGCACTACGCGCCCATGCGGGAGCAGCCACAGGCCCCATCTCTGCGCATCACGGCCCCGGCCCCCCGCGCCTCCCGGCACGGCAGCGCTCAGGGCAGCGGGCGCCCTCGGCGCCGGGCGAAGCGCACCCCAAAAAAAACAAGGGGAGAAGAACTCGGTCTCTAAAAAAAGAGATCGCGCGTCAAGCCGATCCTCGTGGAGCAGTCTGGGGGTTCTGTGCCAACCCCAGCGGACCAGGCTACAGCCAAACCACCCGACGCGCTGCCTGCCCTCCCCGGGAACAGCCTGCTCCGCCCGTCCGTGCCGCTCCCGCGGCAGCAGTGCCCGCCCCCGCCCGGCCCCGCGCCGAGCGCC
>NW_026623235.1:6143119-6148424 GCF_030028575.1 Malurus melanocephalus
CCCGCTGCCGACGGGGCGGCCCCGAGGATTCCGCCGGTGCTGGTCCTTGTCTAGTCCCTCAGGGCAGGAGCTGACTTGCATGTTAGCATTCGACGAAGAAGCTGGTTTTTTTTTTGTTGTTGTTTTTTTTTCTGGTGACATTCGCCGAAATGGCCGAAGTTCGGCTATATCTGGTGACAAGCGTCTGCCTGAATCCCCCGATACTGAGCTGAGAGCCCTACGCAAAGCTACAACCTGGGGGGTACAGCCGGCAGCTGCTGTGGGGCKGCTCATTCATATTCTCCCACAAATGCCAGACGACAGGCAAGAGTGTGACAGTGGGCTGTATAAAACGCGGGGGTTTAAAGTGATTTAGTTTGCACATTAACTGCCAGATTTACGAAACATTATGGTCGAAATCCTCTGTTCCTGCGCGCAGACAGGCGGTGGCTCTCACGTGTGTGACACCGGCCCAAGGCAGCACACGCCGAACATGCCGGGACCCTCCGTGGGTGTGAATGGAGCAGTGCCCGCATGGTTGGGGCCCAGAGCTCCCAAGGTCCCGCTGCTGCAGCTCACACAGGGAGAGAGGCTGTGTTTTCACACGGTTTAGTAAGAATTTGCTGTAGAACCAGGAACACGTATGTAAGGAAGAATAAGCCTTAGATCTTGAAGGCGGTGCAAGGAGTCAGTCTTTCCATGCATACACACGGTGGTGCGTGAGCAACCATGGCTGAGAGGGAAATTTAGAAATTTGAGTTATTATAATTTATCCTACAAACTGTGCCCGAGAAGAGGCAGTGTGTGTGCCAGTGTATTTTTCTTCATTTCAGCCAGTACCTAGGTAGGTGCACATGAGGGGTTGTGTCCTCCATGTTAATTTATCTGTGAGGGAAAAGGCTGGACAGGTGCCCTGTCTCCAACGAGGCCATGGCAGMGCAGGCTCTGGCAGCAATTTCCCTCTGCTTTGACCTGCATGGCTCTGACCGGGTGATTCATTTTGGAGCTCTGCATGACCCTCACTCCCAAAGACAAGCCCAGCAAATGTCCCCAGCGACTTGTGATAATGACACCTGCTCATCTCATGCCGAGCTTCAGGTGCTGTCGCATAACCAGTGTGACAGCGTTCCTCTGGGACACAGCCACAGCCAGCAATCCGGCAGGGAAAGTTGGTGGCCTACTTTGCTTTCTTCAGCCACCCCATTTCTGGGATGATYCTTGTTTTAGTGCAAACACTGGCTTGGCTAACCTCATTTTTGGAAAGGTTTCAGAGTGCAACAATGCACATGGGAGAGGAGAGTGAAAAATCTTCTGTAAGAAAAGCTGTTGTTTAAGGACTGCGTTGATGCTTTAATAAATAAATCAGGGCTGCCTGCTCTGTGGCATGCAACAAGTCTTCATACAGTCATGAAAGACTGCACAGGTATACAACAGAAAAATGAAGTAATAATTTCAAAGCTCAATCAGTTATAACAAGCAAGTTAGGCATACAATGTAAGATAATGGGTTTTACCTTGCAAGTATAAAAGTGCACCTCACTGGTTATGATGAGTAACTTTTTAATCCAGTGTAACTCAAGTGTACCCGGTCACARCCTAGAGAGACCTTATCAAAACTGTTCAGGTGGAATATTTTTACTGTTAGAAGGTGCTAGGGCATGAAAAACAAACACATGATGATTTCAAAAAATTTTTGTTTTCCTAGGAAAAAAATAAAAATGCAAACAGGAAAGTGTTTGTTCTTTCCAGCATTTTCTATTTCAAATCTATTTTGTTAAATTTTATTTGTATATATCACTTAGAACAAAGACTGTGTTAATTTTATATTTTATMATTTTTGTTTGTAGCCTAACATAGCTAAAAATAAAGAAAGGGCATATAGCCTGAAGGCATCAAAATAGAGTCTTGATAACAGAAGCGTTTTTTTGTTTTGCACTGAAGGACATTTCAGATTTTAAATTTTATTCGGCCTTGTAGTGACTTGTAAGGATAGAATTTTCTGTGGGGTTACAATTCAGCTTCAACCAGCTGTAGAGTGAGAGTGTACATTTTTCTTTAAAGACCTGAGTCCAAATGGTTGTTTAAAGCACGAGTAAGAAGTAGTTTGGTGATGTTGCAGTAATGTCGGGTTACCATCTGCCACATTATTTCTGGGATCTGCTTGATTGATTCCTAGCGAATCACTTCCTGCAAGCATTATTTGCAAAACTTTATTATGAGCAAAGGCTATTTCTGTGTTCGTGAGCCATCRTTACCGGGGAGCATTTCATTACCAAGTGATGACATTCTGTAAAATATCCTGGTGCATGGACAACTGCCAGCACCACTTCTTGACAATGGGTCAGCTGAGTGCATCTTGCTCAGCAGCCCCCAACAGATGTCAACCCTAAATTTGTCATCGGTGCAATAGTAGCCCATGTTCTGACATCCTTCAACACGTTGGGYGCTCTGCTGACAAAAATTCCACTGAAACCCCAAGAAGGCTGATGGTTAGGATAGAATTTCTCCAGGCATAATTGGGCAGGTTGAGCAATGACTTGGTCACTTTGCCTGGCCTAGATGGTTCCTGCTGCTCCTCCCATGCTGAGCACCARGGCACAAWGTACAGCCAGAGTGAAGCCGGACACAAATGYGCGAGGGTCAGGAGTCCACAGCATGTTCCCTGGTGTTCCCTGGTGTTCCAGAATATTTCCACTCACATTCCTGTTCTTTGCTTTCTCCTTCTGTAAAACAAAAACCCCAGTTTTAAAAAGCATTCCTACTGTTGTTGCACCAAGCACAAGTGTGAAATGTCATTGCAATCAGAACAAATATATGCAATGTCAAAGTGCCATAAAAGGTTTAACTGTGGTACTTACTTAGGTTCTGATCTTGTAAGGATTTAAGTCCACTTGTGAATGAGAGTAGCCTTGTGGAAGACTAGATTACACATGCACTTAAGTGTTATCAGATTGAAGTAGTAGAACAACAATCACAAAAGGTACTTAATCACCTTTAAATTACAGCGTTCCTAATTTAGCTAATGTTATTCCCCAAGGAAAAATTGCCTCATCTAGCATACAATCAAGAAAGAATCAAGGGCTGTTCCTTCAAGTGGTTGACAGTTCAAAAAGAGATATGATTTTAAAAGAATAGGTTGCTAAAGGCTGAACTATTTAATTGAATTATCTCTTTRAGAAATTGATGCAAATTAATATTATAATACTCTATTATATTACCACAGAATCTTTCATTCTCAAGCCTTCATAAAATATATCAATAAACTTGAGAAGCAAATGAATACTTTCTTTTTTTTTGTGAAACCAGTATATTCTGTCCCTATTTGAGGCTTTCTAATAATGATTTATGTTTTAAARGATGATGGTGTTTTCCTATTTATAGATTAAGAAAAAAGCACCCAGGAGCTTYCAAGAGATGGAATCTCTCACATCTCTCCTGTCCTCAAGGTACTCACAGGGTACAATCCTGCTCTGTCCATGAAAGCAGATGAGCTCTCTTTGCAGTGCCTAATTGGACTGAGAGTAGGATCGCAGGCAAAACAGACAGAAAGATGACAAAAGGAATTGATGAAAAATGGAGCAAACCAAACAGAATCCATTTCCCGCAGCTGTCCCAACAGCATTATAAATWTTATATGATTCACTGGCCATACATAGAGGCAAAGGAAACCTGGCAAAGGAGAATTCCCTTTTTTCATGACTGTGTTTACAGTTGGTGGTTTCAGAACAGGAGAAATAACAATGTTGAGGTTCCCCAGCTTTATCCAGGTTATTTTATGTTCTTCATTGTTTTTAAATCACCAAGTAGCATTGCTGTAGTAAGGGTACCTCTGCAATTGTTTCTGCTTGCTGCGTGCTGGCAAAATAACAGCTGTTATTGCTTTACCAGGATTGATTTCCATAGAACAGCTCCATCTAAAGCCTACCTACAGGCAACAACTCTGCAGCAAAATATCAATGCGGTCTCATTTTCGGCTTTTCTCAGAAGGAAAAAAAAAATGCTTTTTCAGCAAAGTTCAACACGGGATGTCATTTATTCAGGGCACATAGAGGACAGTATTCTTATTTTTRAGTGACTAAACTTGTCTTCAGTTTACCCCTCACCAACAAATGGGGAATAAAAGTCCTGCCCCCAGGTATCTCTGTGCACAAGGCAAAAAATTGAAAATTGGTKTTTGGGGACTTTATCAAGGGCTTTATAGAGAGGTCACAGTAGTGTGTTTCAAAAAGATGGCAGCTTGTATAACCCTTCCCATGCTTAGTCCCCCGTAGATACATTYTTGTTTCTCATCTGCAGCCAACAGAGGTTTAAAAACAGAATTGTTGGTCTGAACCCTTGTTCAAACTGGCTTTACTACCTTGTATCAGGTTCTGGTGTGGACACATTCACTCCACAAAACTAGGTCTCACTTTTACATTTTAAAGCTGTTCAGTTGATGCATCTTGAAGTCATGCCCTAAATTAACTTGGATAAWATTTCCTGAGTACACCTGTGTAGTCAAGCAGTAAGTTAAAAAAAAAAATCAGATTATGCTAGCAGTTACATATATACATAATGCTCTGAAGAAATAAAGCCTATAGTAAGTGTCACTTTTACAAATATCCCATGTCCTCATCTTTAGAGCAACATCAACTTTGACTTCAATATAATTACACATATGTATAAAAATTGCCTGTTGGGCTYTATCACCAGCACCTATATTAGTCCAAGCCTTTGTCAGCCATTTGTCCCTTTAGGTGTTATATAAATGAATCTGAGCTCTTTTGTATTTCCCATCAAGCAATAATTTTTGGTAATCKCTATTCCTGAAATCTCTGCAATCTGTATTTATTGGTATGCACAGAACTCAGTATGTTGAATCACCTCAGGACATGGTCATGTGAAACATAATGCAACACTTTCTCCTACAAAAGAAAATATTTTTTTTTTTGCCAGTTCATAAATCCAGCTTTTAAAACAAGCACTACATTCACAAAGAAATGGCTTAGAAAAGAAACAAACTGTATTTCAATGGGCAGACTCCCAACTCTGTGTAACTGGGGAATAGTCAGGCTTTTTTCCCCCCTATCTCTTTAGTTCTGTTTAGTTTTTGAAATTCTGAGGAAAAGAATACTAATCCTCTTTTCCAGACTTGGACACCTAGGATGTCAATAAGAGAAAGGGTTAGGCAGAGGTTTCTGCTGTGAGTCCACGTTGAAGTTCTACTGCAAACTCTGTGGCCGGAAAGCATTTTGGGGACATCAGATCATGCTGAGAGCCTGTCAGTGTATAGTTTCTTAAAAGAAAAAAAAAAAAAAAAAAAAAAAAAAAAAAAAAAAAAAAAAAAA
>NW_026623235.1:6148452-6167526 GCF_030028575.1 Malurus melanocephalus
ACAAAAAGAAAAATCTAGTCTACAAAAAGAAAAATCTAGTCTACTGATCCAGATAATACAGASAGACTAGCACGTACTGGAATTTGGGACTAAAACCAAAGAGAGCTGACATGAGGACATACTGCAGGGAGGAACAAGCACAGCCATGAATGGTGCCATTGTGTGACTCTTTTAATTAATTTTTGTAGTGATGCCAAAGCTCTAATTTACCACATCCTAAAAGTAAATAGAAAAGGTTRTGACCTTAATTTCAGAGGTGGGGAAGGAAAACCTAATTGTTGAGTAGTGAGGTATCACTCATTACTGCAATTGGATAGATACAGTTGGTGTGTTACTATGAATAGTCCAGATTCAACAGACAAARCAGTGGCTAATGACAGCTTCATTCTCCTTTCCCTTCATCTTCTTTCCAAGCCTTTGATTAGCAACATTTTGTACCAGTTTTACCACRTGAATTGCAATATTCCTGATTCCACAAGACTCTGAGCTAACCTCTGCAGGAACATAATAGCCCTTTATTTTTGACTTTTTAGTAAGCAGATGTGTGAAGTCTCAGCAGGATGCAGAGATTACAGGAGGTCCTTCCTGCCTTCATATTTTCTGTGAACCCCTCATGAGTATATACCTATAGAGGAGCTAGTGATGGACAGTTTTTCAACATAACATGTCTACAATATGAAAAAAGTGCAAAAGTCACATCTCTGTAACCATGGCCATTAAATAAATACAATTAAATGTGCTTTATGTGCTGTTCAGAATGTGTCTGCATCATTCAGACTATGAACAACCATCCCTGCCCTTAATTTATGAGGTCATTTCTCTGGACCAAGGCAAAAGGGCATGGACTAGTCTGAGATTGGTGTGAATCCTTATGCCTTGTCAAATGCTGTACCTCTATGTGTTCACATAAGAGGAATACAATACTATTTACTCACAAATTAAGTGTTTTCTGCTCCAGATCTTTTTGTCCGTTGCCCTATATTCCACTTTGAAGAGGAAATTATCCRTCATCTGAACATGAAGGATTTAAGCAGAAGTGTTCATAATAAAAGATGCTATTCCAGCAAGTTCTCCTGTGGCAGAAACAAAGGAGTCATCTGCATTAGGCTGACTAGTTCAGACAAAGCATACCAGTATCCGTGTGAATATTATGAGATAAACACCTATAATGTGGTAGCTGTCCACATTAGCAATCCAAAATTCCAGTCGTAGATAGCTACTACTTCATAATCCTTGTGTTACTATCTACCCTCCTTTCCTCARTATTACTGCTGAAAATCAGGTACTTCATCTGTATTTTGTCTTTAAACCTTCAGTGGCAGCACAGGTTAGTTAGCTGGTTGGCATCACATTTTACCAGTTTAGGTCCTGAGCACAAAACTTGATGTRTTCTTCTGCGAGGAATCAAGATCCTCAGAAAAATTCTCCTGGTGCTTGCAACATCTGAGAAAAAACCTCCTGAATKACTTTCTAAACTTTAGTCACTACAAGGAAATAACAGATCTTCTCTCTTCTATGGCTGTCAAATCAAAAGTGGAGTACCATTTTTCTGAAGGACATGTTTTAGCAAAACACAAATCAGCACAAATCCTGATGGCCTCTGCTGCCCGACAGGATGATCTAACGGTGCCRTTTGACTTTGAAGGCTATGGCTGTATGAATCAACCTCTAACAAAGGGTTTAACACAAATCTTGAGAGACAGCTGCCTGTCTTACTGATGATCAGGAATGATATATAAGGAAAGCACTGATCCTTTCATGCTCCTGTCCCAGTGGGTTGAGGCATAGAAGCAGAAAGGAGAAAGATCCCTTGATACATGATCTGTGTRTGCCCAGTGGGCAGTGTGCTGGTCTCCAAAGCTGTATCTCTTCTGAGGGCACTACAGCTGTCAGCAWAGGTAATGTCTCTCATTAGGCCAAGCAGGATATTTGTAAAAAGTAGCCAAATGTTTGAATGCACGAGCTTTTCCTAAAACCTGCCTAATGTGCAAATTTCTTCAAAGCTAGGTGAGGACATGTAAAATACAAAAAATTGTCTCTGYATAATCTTTGACATGGCTCTTTTGCATGAGAAGGCAAAATCTTTTTCCTGAGAGAAGAGCTTCCACATTGGTTTTAGTTTAAGAGTAGAAAATGCCCTCCCTGTGTATCAGGATACTTGGTTGATACCCACATCTTTTGGCCTTTTGTATCCGAATCCCATGGCAACGCTGATTTCCCAGCCTGTGCTCTGCTGAGCAGGGATGGGTGAGCGGAGCTGACGGGCGTTAGTTCCAGCTGACGGAGGCTGCAGCATGGGGTTCCCTCCTRCAAATGCTGCTTGAAAGGGGGAGCAGATTTTACATCCCCTCAGTTACAAAAGGAGCCCTTGGCTCTACTGCCAAGGCTGGCCTTCAGCTCTGTAGATCTCAGTCATCTGCAAAGAATTGCTGCACGCTGACCCAGATACTCCATCAGTTCTGCTGCAGCACTGGCTCAGCGACGGGACTGCCATTTCCCTGGACACTGTTCTGCCCTATATCCTGCCTTAGAGATTAAATTAAAAAAAAAAAAAAAAGGGACAAATCAATGTTAATCAGAATAGCATTTTCCTCCAATGGTTTTTCTACAAAACAGAGTTTCCCAGGGAAATCTGTTGCCTTAATTTTCCCCTTCTGTTCGCCTTCTTTGACATCTCATTATGCTGTTTTAACTCAGAAATCCTGACACATTTCCAACATACGCTGTCCTTAAGAGTAGGAAAATGTGCCRTCTCCATTCTCTGCTTTCCTTGCATCTCCTCCATGTGTGCCATAGTATGTCAACAAAGAGTAGGGAGGGCAATTTATGAGCTAAAGAGGGAAGCCAAGAGCGAGGRCCCCTGATAGCAGCCCCCTGAGATGTTCATGTTGCATTCTGGTGGTGTACTGTTAACAGGGCACTCAGTCCAGCACGTGGGGCTGYRCCTCGARTCCTGTCTCCAGTTCTGGRCCATTCACTTCAAGAAAGACATTGAGGTGCTGGAGTGTATCCAGAGAAGGGCAGCAGAGCTGGGGAGGTTCTGGAGAGCAAGTCACACCAGGAGCAGCTGAGGGAGCTGGGGGTGTTTAGSCTGGATTAAAGGAGGCTCAGTGGAGACCTTAATACTGCAACTGCCTGGAGGAGTAGCCAGGTGGGAGTCGGGCTCTTCTCCCAGGCAACAAGTGGCAGGATGAGAGCACATATTCTCAAGCTGTGCCAGGGGAGATTCAGGTTGGATGATAGGAAGAATTTAATGGAAAGAGCTTTTAAGCATTGGAATGGGTTGCCCAGGGAAGTGGTGGAGGCATCATTGTTGCAACTATTTAGGAAATGACTGGAYGTGACACTTAGTGCCATGGTTTCGTTGACAAGGTGGTCATTGGTCAAAGGTTGGACTCGATGATTTGGAAGTCTTTTCCAACCTTAATGCTTKTGTCATTCTATGAAGTGGGTAATATGAAAGTATCTTTGTACCTTTTGCTCTCTACTAGAGAGGAGTTGAAAAAAAGCCAAAAAGCACACCCTTAATTGCCTCTAAAATTTCACTAGAATCAAATTACATTGTCAAATCTGGTTGTTGGGTTGTTTTTTGGTTTTTTTTTCTGGAAGAATGAACAGGTATAAAGGTACATCTGGGAACACCAGAAAAAGGGAATGTTCATCTTTGCAATCTTCCTGTAGAGGACTACAGGGAAAAGCCATCAGAAGATCCCAGAAAGCAAACTTCCTCCTCCTGGTTTGCTCTGTGTTTGCTCAGCACAAGGCCTTGAGAAGACACAGCATCCTCCATCAGGATGAAGCACAGTGCTGTCTCCYTTGCCACCTTGGTAATACAAGGAGAAGAGATGCCTGGACCTGGAGACTCCTTGGTTAAACCTGGTGCACTGCTGCTTGCTCTGAATAAAATCCCAGCTCTCCTTTCTGCTCTGAACCATATGGAGCCACAGGTTTGGTTCTCTGCTTTTCCATGYCACTTCTGTGTGTCCTGTAATGAATCATTCAGACCAGAGTGCTCAAACTCCATCCCTTGGTTTCCTGTCTTCATTAAAATGCTGCTGCAGCCYCAGAGGGACCAGCTGCCGCCGTGTGCTGCACCAAGGCCATGGTGGTGTCTGTCCAGCGGGATGCATGATGTGGTTTTGGCTTGGTGTTTGGTGGGATGAAGTGATGGACTGGTTGTTCAGCCACATATGATAGAAGAGACCACTACTGACAGGTTTTCTTGCAGATTGTTCAGATAAGTGGGAAGAAAATACTGGAAGGCAAAGCAATAAACATTGTAATTCACTCAGCAGGATTTGCAGGGCAAAGTGAATAATGCAGAAGCCCAGGGGAAACAATGCGGCTTTACTCCAAGATATATAAAAATACATCTTTGGAGCCTGACAATTTCTTAGAATTAAAAAAAAAATGCTGTAAAGATGAGCATCTTGAGAGAGGCATTCCGTGAATTCAGGAGAAACCTTTTCCTAAAGAAGGGGAAAGCCAAAAGGAGATGAGTTCTAAAAGACATGCCCTGTGATATTTGTCTGCTGCTTTTCTTCTTGAGATAATATAAATAAGTGTGAAATGCTCTTGCCGATGGAGGGACTCTGACAAGGGCTGGTCTGGGGAAATGTCAGCCCCATTTTTACTTTAAGCATTTTTCCTCCCTCACTAACCTCTGATTAACCTCTCACCTTTATTCTACATCCACAGTCTTGCCAGGGCCAAATCTTCAAATGCAGAGTGAAGTCAGAGTAACAAAACTGAGTGGCAGAAGAGAGTGATGGAGAAGCTGTGTGGCAACAGAATTARGGTCTGGGACAAGATCCCCAGGGAACAAGTGTTTATAGGGTGTTTTCCCACTCCCTGAAGACTTCAGAGCGCTTGTGTGGTTAGGGACAGAGGCTGGACTTCATCAAAGGAAGACTTCCAGCCTTGAAAGCCAGCACCCAGCTGACTTCTGTGGAGATTGTCAGGTGACAGAGGACACAGTGCCCTAAAAGTTTGGTGCTCCACTACTCTAGGGAAAGGTTTTATTTTGCCCAGTACCACACAACTTTATTGCAGCTGAGCAGAACCCAACKGAGTGAAGTTTGCCCCAGGACAAACAAGACAAATCTTTTGTTCCCATCTTTCCCACGAAGGGCTCCTGAAGCTGGGAATTGACTTGTCCTCCCCACCTCTCAGTGCACATTGCAAGGCCCATCTTCCCCAGGCTGCAAAGGCAGACAGAGTGATGTGGTCAGATTCAGGTCTGGAGGCTGTTTCAAGCAGACATATATGATTTGACAGTATAGACTATATTTGTGATTTTTTTTTTTTTTGTTAGGGATGGGCTGTTATTAGAAGCTGTTATATTCAAATTGTTGAATTAATTTGAGTACCTGATTGAAAAGTATAGATGGTTTATTTCTGTATACAARATACACTGCATAGCACTGCAGAGGCACCAGTGGATTAAAAATAAGGTAATATGAGAAGTCAGAGAGCTGATTTGTCTGTCACCTGCCAAGAGTTTAACTTTCAGTTGAATTCAGCAACTTTACTCTTAAAGGTACTGAGCTTTCCAAGTAATAAAGTAAATGCAGAGATGGCAAGCATTGCATTTAAAATATTTATCAGGGCTAGCACAACAGATATATTCCATTTCCCCATTTTTATCTATGAATTTACCTTGATGCAGCTAGATCAAATAATTTTACAAGGAGCACAATAATATTCTCTTKCATTAATCACTCATTGATTGCCAATACAAACTGACATAGTGGTACCAATTAGGAAATATGCTTCCAGCTTATGTTATTTCTCTCCCACTGTGATCACTCRTTGGACTTGCTTTCCTTCTCCATTCCATGCCTCCATCACAGGCAAGAAGCTGGGTGTGCTGAGGAGGAATTATGGTTTGTGTCTGTGTTGGGCCACGTTTTTGCGTGAAACCTGGTCCTCCTGCTCCCAYGTGGACCAAGCACAGAGGGCACATTACGTGCACAGCTGCTGCAGCATAAGCTCTTTCAAACACTGTGTCAGCTTGTCTCTCTGATATTCCAATGAAACAGAGCTTTTGGAGCATTAATTTTTCAAGATGTGGATGTTTATTTATACCATTTCAGTCTATATAATGCCTGAGCCTTATTTTGCCAGRTTGCTATTTTATTTCTTCAGTATTCAGTGCACTTTCTATTGTTGCTGATGGCAAATCTCCCACTTACAGTGCTGGGAGGAGGAGCTGTCTTTTGTGATAACGGCATATTGTATGCAAAATCTGATAATGAGGATTTTGTAGACATGGCAGTGCATTATTTAATTGTTTTAATGTCCAYGCCTTGATCTAGAGCAAGACTCTGAAGTTAACTTAATCCTTGAAACTAAAGCAGGCTTTTATAAAATTATTTTCTGCAATGGCCAAAATAGAGAAAGAAAGAAAGAAGAAAGAAGGATGGTTTAAATGCCAGGGGCTCCTGCAATTCACAAGTGATAGGAAAATTTCTGTCTTGAGAGACACTGAGGGATTTTTCTCCAGGTGGGAGCTGGGATGCAGGAGCAGGKGTCTCTCACATTGGCAAGCTCTGTGGAAGCCTGTATCCATCTCTGAGCAGAGAGTGCAGCAGGCGTTGCTGTGGTCCACAAATCGTTGCCAGCTGTCAAAGTGAAATGGTTCAGCAGCGAGTCTCCCAGGCTGCATTCTGGCCAAAATTCAATCGGATTACAAACCAAGTGCTCCAGCCTGTCCCAGAAGCAGGAAATCACCATCAGCTGGCTGGTGGGTGGGATCTGGTCACGCTGACAGGCAGTGYTGCTCCTCACCTGCTGCAATGTGTTTGCAGGAGTTCCCTGGGAGAAGTGGCTTTCTTTGAGGGTCTTATGAATGCAGAACTCCCTCCTTACCCAGACTGGGGGAATGATGATTTCCTGGAACAAGCTAGATTAATAAAAAACAGATTAAAAGGGAGGGAGAGGCAAGGTGTACTGCTGCAAGCAGCTTTCTCCAAAGGGGGATTTTTTTGAATGGTATATGGTATAAATAAACACCCACATCTTGAAAAATTAATGCCCCAAAACATCTTCTGAAACTCCTCCCAAAGCACTATCACTCATGTACCTGAAGTAACAAATAGCTTTCTCTAAAATAAGAAAATTGGTTTTATTTCACTTAGAGGTTGGCTGTGGACAGCTTGGCAGTTGGTTGACTCTGGAATCAAATCAGAGACCTTGCCAATTCTATAGGTAGCAATGCCATCTAATGACAGTTTGTAATCAATAACATTGTGAAACAGAGAATGTTTCCTTTTTGGGGACTAAGTCAGGCTCTGATTATTTGTAATTAAAGGTAAGACATGCATGAGAAACAGACTGTCATAGATACAAGTTGTCATGTTTCTTCCCTCTTCAGCACTGACTGCCTACAACATACTGAGGGATTTGGTGATGAATCTTAGGTGCCTCAGCTAAAGCCCCACTTCGGCCCATTTGTAAGCTGGACCTTCAGCAGGACTCACTTGAAAGAAGAAGTCATCATTTTTTCTTCRCTTGTGGATGCAGTGAAGCCGTCATATTTCAGTCTCGTCAACCTTTTATGACCAGATATGAAGATGAACAAGAAAGCATGGTAAGATGCTGTTAAGGATCAGCTGCTGCCTGATCCCACAGAGTAAGAAGTGCTAGCACGGGRGCATTTCCATGCTCAGGCTGCCCATGGCCTCCTTTGCTCTGAAGGGATGGGACTTGCAGGAGCGAAAGGTAGAGAAGGGCAGAGATATATGGACATCTGAGAGCAATCAGGAGCATCTTCCTGTGAAAGAGATGGGGGAGGGACACTTTGATTTCTCTTTCTCCCCCATACCTTCCCCTTTATCCTCTCTGCTTTTAGTTCCATGGGGGAAACATTGCTATTAAAGTAAAGCTCCAGGGACTTAAAATATTCATTGGATTTCTTTTGAGAACATCTTGGCTCTGGTGAAGTCAATGAGAGTTTTGGAATAAACTTTGATGGTGTCTGAATTTCACCTTGCTGTAGTATTGTCCTAAAACATTTCCAGGGCTGTACAAAAAACACTGCCTGCTTGATGCTGACCTTTTTGTCACAGCTGAACGGAGCCTGGTACCCTCCTGTGAAATTCACCATTCTTTTGTGATAAATCACATCCTTCTCTCAAGGGGTAGCAACAAATAAATACCCCCTAATCATCCTAAAAATGGGATCAACAGTGTCATGTGTCATTGGACACCATGATCAGACATTTGTAGTTTCAGTGGGGAACTGTTGGAAGTCACATGTTGCTACAGAAGTTGTTTATTTGAGGGACAACTGGAATATTCCAGTGATCCAGATTTAGGTATTTTTGGTGTCCCATTCCATAGGGAGCTGGCAACCTATTTAAATCCAGGGGATCATGACTAGTTATTCAAGTTTTGCTCTGCTGGATTTGTGTGTATATTTTGGAAACACTGTCTGCTCCGAGCAGCAGATAGCACAATGCCACAGCCCACATCAGCGAGAAGCTCTTGTGATTATTATTTTTTTGTCTTCTATTTTCAATGAAGGCTGTGCTCTTTTCTCTCTCTGTATTTTATTGTCAATGTGGAATGCTTTAAAAATGCCATTAAGGAATGTGCTACCCAGTGGGATCTACGCTGTATTTCACTTTCTACGCGCTTTCCATCAGCAGTGTAGCTCTGAATCTACAATATAATTCTGATGATTGAAAATGCACAAGCACTTTCTTTTTTGTGAGTGTTAGTGTGGGGCTATTGGCAACAGGCTTCTAATTTAATGTGCAGAGTCCGTGTTTCCTTAAATGCACAGCAATTTCAATGTGATTGGCCTGATTTTCCAAGGTACTTGAACATCTGARGATCTTAAGCTGATGGACTTCAACTTCTCAGCAAATGAGACCAGACACTAGTGACTCAAAAGCTAGATCCAAAGAAGGAGCCACCCAAATTTGTGAAGTCCGATGGCTTTATATTTTACCTCACCCCCACTTTTCCTTTCCCACTCCGAGGAGTACTCAGACTGATTTCTTCACTTACAGTCTACCTTTCACAAGCCCTTCTGGAACCTTTGTTTCACCATCCTGGAAGGGGCCTGGCATCARGGAGTGAATCAGCAGGGCTGAGTCAGCAGTGAGAAATGTTTTCCAGCCAAACTACCTCCCACGGCGGCTCTGAGAGGGAGCACCCAGCCCGTGTGTGCAAACACACCAGCTCGGCGAGAGGGGTGGCAGCCGCTCCTCGCACAACATCTGCCTCCGCTGCCAGTCTCCCGTGTGCCCACGTAGCACCATCCTCAGCAGCCAGGCACCAGAATGGATCTCTCCTTGCAATCCCTTCCCAGCCTGCAGCAGAAGATCCCTCGCCTGCTTCTCTCCCATCTCACAGCTTGCCTGGTACCTGAGCCTCTCTGCAGACCTCAGCTCTGGTAGGGGACAGCAGCACTTTGGGAAGCCCCAGAGAGAAGATGGGACTGTAACTTACATACATTTTATATGCAAAGATGTGAGGTTTCCCTCTGCTCTACTTCATCACCCCCAAACCCATCCTCAGGTTGGTTTGGCTGTGTCCTGTGGAACAAGACCACARTGGGACTGGGAACAGACTGGCTGTACAGGAGCAGGATGCTCTCACTGCGTGAAGCTCTAAGGGCAGGTGTCTTCTCTGTTCTCTGTATTTAAAGGCTAAAAAAGCAACTCTGACCTACCAAGATTAAAATAACTCAAGAGCCTGGTCTGTGTCTTATTAACTGGTCATTGCTAGAAAGGAAGAGAAAAAATAAGCTGCAAAAAAATCTCTTTCACTTGCTTTATCCCACTGCTATCTAGTTCCCACAACCTCTACCTGCCTCCTTGGGCCCTTGTATGCCACTTAGCACAAGCAAAAAATTTGGTTGTGCCTCTGAGACAGAATCCTGGTGCAATGTACAGGGATTCTATGATGCAGCTGACAGTTAAGTGCAAATTTCATTAAAACTACTGCTGAAAGGCAKAGAAGGTGGGTGATGAACCAAAGGCTAGAAAAGAGGCGCTCCTGCTGACATCACTGCAGCTGCTTTGGAGCCGGACTGGGTGTGGAGTCTGGGACATTTTSTAGACCTCAGTTCTCTACTGTTGTGAGTAGTCCTGGAGGAGGATGGTTTTGAAGTCCCTTTCAGACAGGTTTTGGCCAGAGAAATGTATGCACCCAAGATGCTACAGATGATTAGAATTATTTTTGCTAGCGCAGTTCATAAAAAAAAGGCCCTTGGTGTTACAGTTACTCAGTTCTTTGTTCTGTGAGTTACAAYATGAGAATAAACATTTCCCTGCATAGGGAAAGGCTGATTAGTCTCTACTAAACTCACAGTGAGTAGCACCAAAACTGGGACTTGAGAAGCTACAAAGTTTTTGTCAAATAGAGGTAAAATGGTCCAAAGCCTAAAGCCTGGCCTCCACTCCTGGGAGAAAGACCAGCAGTGTGCAGTGTGCTTCAGGATTCTGCTGCATTCCTTCCAGGTGCTGACTTGCTCCAGCTGATCTCCACCAGGTAATGTCCTGAGTTTAGTACTTGGAATCTGTAGAGTTGGCAAGGTAAATAGAGCACTTCCAAATTGTTGGGAAGGAAGGATATCTTTCAGCAGACCCTCTTCCCCTGGTTTCCATCCCAGCCACTCACTTCTCGTGTGCTGCCGCTGCTTGGCCAGACAGGCCCATTATTACMAAGACAGCCATAGTGGTGTAACATTTTTTAGCTGTGAGGAACACAATCCCTTGCCCTTGCATCAAGAAATTCCTACAGCATAASTCTATGTGCTTGTGTTTTTCCAGTGTTTACATAACCTGTAACTATTTTTAGCTAGGCAAGGGCTTTTCATTGTTAGATCTGCTTATTTTCAAAAACCTTAACATGCAGTATCATATTAGTCTCAATTATTTTGTGTTGCTTTTCTTCCCTATTSTCTTCATTCCTTGCCCCCTCTCCTTGGTGGATCCTAGCCCATGGTCTCCTTCCCAACAGGCAYAGGCTGGTTTCAGCATTTCTGCTCCACTCTGATTTAGCCTAGTCCCTTCCCCCAACCCAAAATTAATAAACCCTTCTCACAATACCCAGTCACAGTTGCTGGTGGCTTATTTCCAGCTCTTAAACTTACAAATCTATTTATAGCTGGAAAGGCTTGAAAAGAGATCATTAAGGGAATACATTTGTGAATGTAGAACAAAGATCTGATTCTGGGATTTTCTTCATGCAATTACTTGGTGTAAATAACAACGTTTGACACCTGCTTTCCTCTCCCATTGAAATCTCAAATCAGTTTACATCTATGAATCCATTGAGCCACTCTCAGCCTGAAGGCTGCAGGGAGAGGAGCCATTCATGAGAGTCTTTGACACTGTGTTCTGATCTCCTGATGTTATTTTTCTTTTAAATTCTCTGATTTGCWCTTACTCTGTCTGTGACCCCACTCACGCTCCTCCTCACTTCARAGGTTGAAGCATGGGTGAATTAGACCTTCACATATTCGAATTACATCAAAAATACAGCACTACAGCCCTAAATGGTGACATTCAGTGGAGACCCTGTGCTCTTTCCTTTATTCTAAGCCATTAAGCATCATCGTTCATCTATAAAATACAGCACAGTTACACACTGATGCAGAGAAATTATTTTTTCCCTATTTCTTCATTTCCCTTCACTATTAATGTAATGTGAATATCGTTCACATTGTGAGTATGGGGTTAAGGAGCTCCATCCTAGTGTGCTCTACTGTGACAGCCTRAATACATTTTTTGTGCAGATTGTGTTTTGCTGTTTTCCTTTGGTTCTGAGGGAAAACTGCAAACTTGCAGTTAGTGCTTGAAAACCAGTTCTAAGTTGAAAAGTTCATGCATTACTCATGGGACTGAACTTCAAAAACCAGAATTTCTCTTCTGTATCATATTTCTAYGTAGAGAAATCAGGACTCAAGTTAACAATGACAAACCCCAAACAGGACTCAAACTAAGAACACATCCACATGAGCTTATCGTCACTTTTTTATCCTCAAATTCATATTTTTTCATTTCCCTATCTCCCTTCAGACCTAAGCRTCACTTTGCTGCTGTTCACAAAAGCTCAGCTCTGCTGTGGGCCTGTTCACAGTTTCTTTCCATGGAGGCCACTGTTACAWGGACAATCACGTTGATTTAACCAAGCAAAACCATCCACCTGCACCTGATGTAGCCCAACAGTTGAAGGTACAGCAAGGCCAGATCTCAAAGCACTAGATGAGTCCTTTCATAACAGTTTTTCACAAGGTATTTTGTTTAAACTTCAAGCCCATGTTCCCAAAATTTGTCTTTTGGTGGAAGGGTTGATTTGCTTGGGAGAATTTATTCTTGCCCCGAATCTTCCTTTTCCTTGAATCTTTACTGCGAGCCTTGACAAATGTTTTAAAGTCCATTCAGTTTTCCCTGGGCAATCATCAACATGCAGATCACAGGCCTCATTCTGGAGACTGCTGGCTATGCTTGGGCAGTGCTGTGAGYTCAGAACTCCTCTGTTACACAGATTATTATGTAGATCTCTTGTACCCAGAGATGTGCCTAAAGATACACCTCAGTRATATGTCCACTGGAAAATAAGGCAAAAATTAGCTCTATTTGTGAAGGACATTTTAACCCGAGTCAAAATRTTAGGCCTGGGCTATGAGAATTCAAGTCATTGTTTTTAGGTACCTTCTGTGTGAGGGATGTACTATAGTGATGAAACGGGGACACAGGGGGTGATGTCAAGGGGGGGAGAGGAGCTAGAGCTACAGTTCTTTAGTTCATCATGAGAGATGACTTGGAGTGAGACCAGAAATGTCTCTGTAGACATCAAGTGCATGTCTAAACCTCGTCACATTCCACAGAGATTTTCTTCTATTCATGTAGAAGCTTGACCTGGTTGGTCTTCTCACATGGTCAAAGCTCATGTAATGAAATGGATWAAAAACCCTCTTATCCTTCACTCTTTCAGTTTGTTTGTGCAGGGCACAATCACTTTGAAGCCATGATGGACTTGGCAAAAAGACTTACTGAGATTCTTTAATATTCTTCCTTGTTATGTTCACTGGGCCTTGTTTACGTGTCTTTGCCCAGAGCATGTGCACCATCACTCTTTATTCACCTGAAATATGCCTTCAMAGGGACTGAGCATTCAGAGCTTTGTGATTTCCTTCTGCGTCTCATCCTCCATCTTTGGCCCAGACGCATCTTCTTTACACCTTAACAGATACTCGTTGGAGCAGAAACCTGTGGGTTCTGTGGAGGTGCCAGCTGCTCTTTAGGGCATAAAGAAATTACAGYCCAGAACGGGGCCAAGTAGCTGATGAAAAGCAGTGCTGGGTGCCAAATCRCTGATCACTGTGGGGGCCTCTTGGCCTCTCCTGGCTACTCCTGTGCTGAGGAACTGGTGCCAGTGGCCACCCTGGGGTCCTGGGTCCAGCTGGCATTGTCTGGTCTTCTCCCTACTTCACTCCTGAAATAAGTGTGCAAACTTTCTACTATTAGTAATAGTCCCTGGTCCAGGCTAACTCCTGAACCTTTGCTGAGGAGGCTGCTGCTTACCCCTGGCCATAGTCACGGCCAACACCACTCCAGAGGTTCTGGTATTTGAYCCTGCCCCCAGAACTCTTCATCCCAAATGAATGCTGATTTGCTTTGTGGTTTAGCAATATCTTAGTTCCATGCATGAAGGATATTTTTCCTGCCCGGTTGGTGCTAATTTCTATGAATCCCCTCACTGTCTCYCTGTTTTCTGTGGATGTGTCCCTTGGCATATCTGCAGCAGCACTATTTGTGTGTCTTCTCTGCAGTTAAAAAGTAGCAGCAGTGTTGTATAGATAGGATAGAAATCTCTGCTTTAACATAATCATAAACCATAGTTCACAACTTGCTTTACTTAATTGCAGCAAGCTAAACTAATCCTTGCCAAATCCCAGGCTGCACATCCTGCTGGTATTTCTRCAGGATAAGCACATCCTATGCCCCAGGCCTTCCAAGGCCCTCCAAGAGCCTGGAGGATCAGGTCCTAAAGAGCTCACTAAAGGTCATGAGCAAAGTCTGAGCAGGATGTGGAAACAGCTCTTCCAAGAGATGAATCAGCACAGCAGCCCCTGGAGCACATTTTTCTCAAATTTAATGGGTGATGGGATCTCATGAGGTGATGGGCTCATGAGATTCCACCTGGAGTACTGCATCCAGCTCTGGGTCCCTCAGCACAAGAGGGGTTTGGACCTGTTGCAGTGAGTTCAGAGGAGGGTTATGAAGATGAGTGGGCATGAGCTCCTCTTGTTTGAAGACAGGCTGAGAGARTTGGGGGTGTACAGAAGGGAGAAATTAAGGCTCCAGGGAGGCTTAGGCATCTTCCAGTATRTAAAGGGGCTAGAAAAGGGCTGGAGAGGGACCTTTTAACAAAGGCATAGGACAAGGGGTAATGGCTTTAAACTGGAAGAGGGTAGATTCAAGTAAGATATTAGTAAGAAATTCTTTACTGTGAGAGTTGTGAGGCACAGGTTGCCYAGACAAGTTGTGGATACTCCATCCCTGGAAGTGTTTGAGGCCTGGTTAGATGCTTAGAACAACCTGGTCTAGTGGAAGATGTCCCTGCCCATGCCAGGGGGTTTAGAAATAGATGATCTTTGAAGGTCCCTTCCAAGCCAAACTATTCCATGTTTTTGTCCCTTAAATTTTTTTCCCTCTGTAAAAACATCTGAGCAACTTTAGTTCATATAGGCCAGAGTCATAGCTCCAGAATAGTCAGAAAGCAAATCCTAAGGTTAAAGAAGGAACTCCATAGGACAGAGAAATGCTACTTCAGTGGTCCAAAGGTCTTGTTCATAGATTACAACTCAAAGGTGAGTAAAACAACTTCCATGACWGTGATATGCTGRAGAAGGCTGAAAAAAAAMAMCAAAAAARCCCCTATRAAACAGAAAGAATGAATGGAAAAGAGCAAGGGATGCCAGCTRTGCACCATTTTGTCTGCAAAGAGCTCCTGCAAAGTCCAACTAACCTTTGGTAACTCTAGTCTGGTAGATTGGTTGGTGCTCCATGTGAAGATGAGAAGCAGCACACGTAGATCCAGACACAAAAACACCCTCTGCACCAACTCTGGGTGGCTCTCCARCATCCACAGGGGACAGACACATTCAAGGGCAAAACAGATCTCTTTAGGGACAGCCCTGGTGAGTCCTGGAGCAAATCCCGGCAGATGCTTATCACATTCAGGAGGTGGTGGCTCAATCTGCCTGCATTAAAATGGGAAAAATTAGGGTAAGATTATGGTAAGGCAATCACCTTYTTAATAACACAGGGTTCACCCCTCAGTTCCCCACTTACTAAAACACCAATATTTTTAAAAAACATTTTTATTTTCTAYCATGCTTGGATCCTGGGGTCTTATTTCTGCTGTCACATCCAGTCTGCTAAGAGAGGWAGGTTCTGTATCTTAGTCTGAGGTAYGATTTTCTGTTTGTTCTTTTGAATGACTTTGCCCAAAGGGTTGGTAATAAAAAAATGTGAAAGCTGGTGTCAAAATAATTTCTCTGAGCCTGAAACACGTATTTTTTTCATTATTCTTGACATTCTCTTTTATTTGTATTTTTTCCCTTCTCCACTTACATTCAGTATTAAAGCAAAGTGAAACACATAGTGCAGATAATTCTCCTTTCATATTTCTTTGCTAGCATTGGCCCACTCTCATGTGAATATGTGGGAGCTCTGAACATCACATCTGGTCTTTATATTCCTGTGATTTATGAAGACACATGATTTTCCATTCACAAGTGCACAAGAGCCTGGTCATATGACTCCTGCTATTGGGAGCTCTCCTGCTATTTAGCCAGAGCCAAAAACTGCAGAAGCATCTCAGAAGCAATCTCATCCAGCAGCAAATAAAAAAAAAATAAAAAAATATAATAAAGGAAAAGAAAAAAAATAAAAAAGAAATGCTTAATATTGTCATACAGATTATCCAGAATGAATCTTATTGTGTCCTCCCATTCTGCTGGCCAAGTGGGGTGATGCTTCCAAGAGGAGGGGGGCTAACCCAGTGCTTCATGCTGGTTATTCATTTGGTTGAAAAGCTGGGATCTGGATGGGCTTTCGGAACAGACACTCCTCCATGGTATTTAGAAGGGTGTCAGGAGTGTCTGGTGTTTTCTTGGTACATGCTGGTGAAGAACTGAGAGGAAGAGGGCCCATGTTGCTGCCAGGCTGCTGATATGAGCTCTCAGGCATTCAGTGCCCCCGTAACGTGAGGAGGTGCCAGTGTCAGTGCTCCTGCTCCATCTGTGTGACTCTCGGATGCCCTGAGCGTAGGGAGCAGGAGCCAAATGGCAGCTAATCAAGGTTGGAATGGATCAAGAGCAGATGATGTTGTTCCAGAACTAATCCTCAAATAAGGCTGCTCTAGGAGGAGAGTTCATCTCATGGTGATACCATATTGAATACACACAGCCRCTGGCACAACTGGCAGGGGGCTTCTCCCTGTCGCAGTCCTTTGGTTTTCTAAATTGTTTCCTCCCTACCCCAGATTTTCTGTTTTAAAGGCTACTGTAAGGGACCTGGCCTGCTTCTACATTCACAGCTATTTTATACAGTCAGCAAAAGCAGGTGGCTGATTTTTGAACAAGTGCCACCCTTTTGACATTTGCATTTGGGAAATAGCATCTCCTGTATGTCAGGGGTGACAATCAGGATCAGCAGAGGTTTGGCTGGCACCAAGGCTTTGGTCYTTCTTCCAAAGGCAATGCAGGGTAAACATCTGTGCTTTCAGTCTAAATAAAACATAAACTGACACATTTTCAGTCCTTAGTATAGACATTTCAGCAGCCCTCTAAACAATGTATTAGACGATGGAGTGACATGGATGGCACAGTGGTGCAACTCCCACATGAAAGACAATGAAAAATGTGGAAAAATGACACGTGCTCCATGTGGGGTTATTTCCATCTACCTTATATCTTTAATATCCACAGCTGAAAAATGGTTCAATTGGAAGTTATTGCTCACCCTGGATTCCTTGGCAAACCATAGTGCCACTAAGCTTGTAAAAATGAATTGGATGCYACAGTCAATTGGTCTTAGTGAGCTACTGATGTCGCTGCAAAAATAGGATTTGCCTCGTGGCTGAAACAAGGGACTGGGAATTTCCTGGCATTTGTTCGTTTCCACCACTGATTTGAAATGGGGCTTAGGGCAAGGCTTTGTTTTTTTTTGCTGTTCTCCTGCCTGCACCAAACAGTATTTCCTGCCTTGCAGAAACTCTGGTCCTGGAGAATTAGCAAGATATACCATCAAGTGTGACCTGATGTGGGCACTGCTGAAAATTCCAGGGACTGTTCAMTGCAAGGACATGGGTTAAGTTAAAGTGCTATTTTTGTTTCATTGTGGTTGCTGCTGTCTGTCAGCAGCACTGAGAACACAGCAATGTAAACATCATCACTGTTCTCTTGTCTTGGAGGAGTTTGCCACAGGCTGAGCATGGGAAGTTTGCAAAGGGAAGGTGCACTGTCRCTTTTTACATGGAGACACATTTTCCTGGCATGGGTGGTACACGCAGTGTGAACAGTTCAGAGAACTGCTTTGAGCAGATGCACTTTGCAAATAATGTTTGTTTTGTTTCAAAACAAACAGGGAGTGATTGAAAAGCACAAAGGTGTTGGCAGTGCCGCAGTGAGAAAATTATGAAGGCAGTCACACGTGACATGTTGGCTGAGTTCACATACCAGGACATCTCTGAAGCTTGAATTTGCAAAAGACCAGAAGAGAGCTGGGTCTTCAGATCCTACAGTTTTTCAGTGGGTCTTGAGTGCCTGGCACCTTTCAGCATTTAAAATAACAAACACTTGATACTTGAATTTAATTTAAAAATGGACATGAATGCACTTTCCTCAGCTCAGACCCAGTGAGTTCTGGCTTGGGCTGCAGTGTCGAGGTGATGCTGTCACTGAAAGTCAAAGGTTGGTATCAGTAGACGCAGGGTGGCAGGGGCATGTCTGGCTCCCAGRTGGTGGGGCTGGCAGGAGTGGCCAGGGATGGATTACCCCAGAGCAAGGGACCAGGAGTGCTCCAGAGGAGAATAAATCAGTCCCTGAATTACCCACAGGCAATCAAGCAGGGACAGAGACAGCTTCCCCATTGCACAGGGCACCATTTTTACAGAGTTGTGTTGGTTAGCATCTTTCTTAATATACAGAATTTCCTTCTTTTTCRTTCCAGTCCTATAGTCCACCAGACAATTCCTCCCAGCAGGTGTTTCTGAGTAATAGAAAGTTCTGTGAGGTCTCTTCAGGACACAAGGATGACTAACCCTGCAGCAAGTATCTCCAGCATAGATCAAGCAATGAGATGCAACCAAAGGCCCTAGAAGCAAATTCTAACCTCCTTTACACCAGCTGGATTCTCAAGTAACTCCAGGARCATCAAAGGCTTTGTTTCTCTTGTTTTAATATAAATAATCCAAAATCTGAGCTGACCTCCCTGCTGTCAGCAGCAGCAATGATTTCATATGGGCAAGGGTGGATCCTACCCCAACTGCTTTTGGAATGATCTCTGTGTTTTACACCACCCTGGCAAACGAGTCTAATTTGGGGTACCTGACCCACTTTCAGTTGTGTCTCACCACAAGATCAGCTTCTTGAGCAAGCAAAGTATGAGGTTCTCCTAGGTGGGCTGCCATCCCACCTTTCTCTCAGTATGGTGAATCAGAAATAAGATCTGGTCTGTCCCTTGCTGGCACACAGGTGGAGGGACCAGTAGCTGAGATCATCAGATAGAATCACTTGAATTCTGCCCTTCATCTCCTCTTCACCAAAATAGTGACTTGGATAAAGGAGGAAGAGGAGAAGAACAAGTGGGGGGGGGGGAAGATTTAAAGAATAAATTCAGGTATTTTAAATATATAAGTTTGTGTTGGTTTTACTTGGCCCAGTTTTTGGAGGTGGGGGGGCCAAAAAGATGGCGCCTGTGAGAAGCTTCTGGAGGCTTCCACCRTGTCCAGCAGAGCCAATTGCTGTTGGCTCTGAGGATGATGGACATGCCACTGACCAAACCTGGGCCAATTAAAGATAGTGGTTACGCCTCTGTGAAAACA
>NW_026623235.1:6167562-6192157 GCF_030028575.1 Malurus melanocephalus
GCTACTGCAGTCTAGAAACGTGAGGAGCTCCCTTGGYGTTTTAGAGAGGGACACAGTGATATTGCTGCATTATTTTTTAGAACAAACATGATCTTTAATTTTTCCTCCAGCATTGCCTGCAGGAAGACTTTGGACATCCATGGGTTTTATACTGCCTGMAAAATGAGTCTCATTTTCCACCCCAAGACTTACATGGCAGGATGTGATTGTCAGACACTGCTCTACTGGCTCCATGTACATGCTCTGACAGCATTGATGTGTTTATTATGATTATTAAGCATTATTATTCATAACACAGGGGCAGMTAGAGATTCTAATTATACATTAGGGTCCTGTTACTCTAAGCCTGGTAGAAACTCTTAGGAAGAGCAAGTAATTTAAATAGACAAAGAATGTTATTACTGTTTCACAGGTGAGACCCAGAGAGATTTGAGAATTCATCCCATGCCTCACAGGAAGCTGTGCAGAATCAAAAGCTGAGCTCACATCCCCCACACTCCAACCTCTAATTTTACTCAGATGAAAACACAGGAGGAAAACCACTTGCATGTGGCCAAGTGCATCACAATATACACACTCATTCTCTCAGTCCTATAGAGCTGAGGAACTTCTGGGTTTTTTGGCTTTGTTTTTGTGTTTCCCTTCCCTGGTGATTAATTTTTGTTTTCTTGACTTGCAKCTTGTGAGTCATTGTTGTAGAGACAGAATTTTCATTCAAAACAAATGGAGATCAGTTTTRATCAGGAAATCAAACACTATTTTTTTGTCTTTTTTTTCTTTACCTTCCTTTTTTGTATTAAGGAGTACAACATCAGACCCTACAAAAASAAACCCAAGTTCCATTGGGATTAATATTTGATTGCATTTTGCTGCACCAACTATCAGTTCACTTACACAGAGGCTGGCGTAGACCATTTTAACACCTCTTTACTGCTGTATTTCCTCAGCCTGCTGGCAGTGGATTTATTCTTGTCCTGTCCAGGACATTTGGCATGATCACATCCAAATAACTCAGTAAGTTCTCTCTAGTTCACTTGGAGCATGAAATGATGTCTCCATGATCTCTGCCTCAAAAACTTGGCTGAGATTCAAATCTATCTTGAAATCTTAGCCCTCTCCTGTTGTTTCTGAGAATTTGCTGACCACTGTATCCTGCCTGGGCAGCARCTTAGGGACACCTCTGTATTCTGGTCTTATCCGACCATGACTGTGCCATCCTGGTTTTCCCCAGTCCCCCCCTCTTCAGTTTATATGTTTGGCCCCCTCAGTGCAGGTGGTTTTTTTTCCACTGGAAATGCCCTTGGTGTTGTAGTTTGGGTGAGGAAGGAGGTGGTGAAGGGTTATTTCCACACTGGCATTTGCTTTTCTCTTTCTCCTGCTTCCATGCTTCWTTTCATGTCATCCTCAGCCAAACAGGTGTGGTTATAATTTGCCAGTCCACACCAAGCTGTGAGTCCTGTCCCAAATCCCACTAAGCTACAGCCTCTTTAAAACCTTCAGCAGACCTGTGGGTCTGATGGGGACATCCCGGCATTCAGCACATAACCTGGGACTGTTTCTGGTGGGATTTCCACGGATGAAGTCATCCCTTCTTCCTCTTTAGGAAGGGGCAGCAGCTTTAAGATACCAAATACAAATACAGGCAATGGCTTGAGATGCAACCCCGTGCAGTTTTTAATGTTACCACACTGCAAAGCTCACAGTAGCAGCTCCCTGCACAGAGATGACCCTTCAGCACAGAGCGGTGGCTTTCTGGCACTGCCGCCTCCAGCCCACACATTACTTGGTGTGGGTACCTTTTAGAGACTGTAAATACATCCATGCCAAGATATTGTAAATTTGGTCAAGGATATGGACCTGTGGGTCACTTTGTGTCCTGCAACTCCAGCAAAGTGCATTCTTCTTTATGATGTTAATTTTTAAGAGAGGTAAAATGAAGCACACTTCTCCTTGAGGGAAGAGAGCAGATAGCAAGATCTCAAGGTATGCTGTATTTTGAGTAAAAAGAAGGCATCRTGAATGACTGGATTTGAAGGCAAAGATCCGATATAATTTTGTCTGTTTCTCTCCTRTTCCCTTTATTTAAGGACAACAGTTGACTGCCTTTCCACTGCATTTTGAAGGACTGCCTGAAATGTGTATTTCACCTCCAGGAATCTGTTCCTTCCCAAACASTGGACCACCATGGTGCTTCATAACRTTCTTTATCACTGTGAAGTTCAGGRGAACTAAGCACWGGACCAAAAAAACTTCTAGGYTGATATTCAAGTCCAGAGGCACTGGAAAATATGTGATGCCTTGAAGACAAGGGACTTTTTCTTTCTTTGGAGAAATGAGACTGTGTAACTCTTCTGATCAGTTTGGAGCATATCAAACATCCACAGATTTAACCACAGATGCCAACTGGCAGGAGAGTACAATGGCTGTGAGGAAGCATGTTCATTRAGACTGTTGAAAGACTTCAAGCCTGCTCATCTGCCCCTGAGGACCCACTTGACAGAGAGTTTGACATTGTTTCTGCACCTTCCATCTCTCCTGTGCATGGTAGACTCGTCTTCTCCTGAGAGCAAGAGACAGAGCTTTCCATGGCCTGTTCACTGGGTGCACACAGGGAAGGGAAGGGAACTCTTGCGCCATTTCCCCTCCAGCATCCTCAGGAATACACATTGTGATAGACTGTGAGGAAAAACTGAGCTTGAAAACTCCATGCTTTTGATTTACCTTGACAACAGTTGCACTGCAACTTCCCGTATTTTTGTGGTTTTGCTTTCTCTGTGCTTTGGCATTTTAAACCAACGGCTGATGTCAAAACAGAGCTGGGCTTCCCCGAACTTTCCTCTTTGGATGGCAGACTTGTCAGACCTCTCAAACCACAAAGATGCATGGGTGGTGAAGGAGTTCTCTGAAGGACCAGACACTGCGGGGAGCGGTGCTGACTGTTCATCGTGTGTCACTCTGAGTCACCACTGAACCCATCACACAGATGGGAAAACAGTGCTTGTCAAGGTACCATGTTCTGAATGAAACAAAAAAAACACCTTGGATTGAGGATACTAAGACATCTGTGGAGAAAACATTGCTATGTGAAATGAAAAATAATGAAGAGCAAGGGCAAGAGGATCAAGGAGTCCTCTGGGGAGTAAGGCTGAAACATTACATGGTGCCAGATCCCTTAAAACACTAAATGAGGAGTTCACCAATTAGCAGTCTATATGAGCAGCTCTCTGACCTAAGATTGCTTTACTCAATACACATTATTTGATGGCTTGGAAGTGAGTGGGAAGTTGTTCCCAGGAGGCAGAGGGTCACTGTGATCTAATGTCTGCATTTGCAAAGCCAAGACTTGTTACTCATCCTTTAAATATCTATTTTAAATAGTATAGTTTTTTTAAGTAGCCACAAGACAGACTTGTAAAGCAATTCCTCATACAAAACCACAGGTWCAAAGGCTAGTATCCAAGTAGCCTTTTCGCATTGTAAATATGTTCTGTGCATTTCCAGATTCTTCCTGCAGTAATAATGGATTAAGTAATGAAAATCCCATTATAATGAGAATGACATGAGGCTTAAATGAGACCAGAGCGATCAAAACTAAGCCAATTTTCTGTTCTCCTCAAAAATCAGGCTAAGGTTTATCATTAACATATCATGACTGGCTTTAATTAGGTAATTAATGAGAGTCACAAGATAATAACAAGGTGCTTGGCAATGTTATTCTAGCTGATTTATAGACATATCACAAAAAAACCTGAGCTGTTTTTAGAAAAGTTTACAACTGAACAGTGAAGACTATAACAGAAAATCCAAAGCTGCCAACTTTGGAAGCACCCCAACAACAAGGTGGACTCTTCCCTCCCTTTTCTGTTAGAATTGAACCCCACACGAAGAAAGGACCAAGGCAGACAATGGACCAGCTACAATTAGGGATGTGAAGTGTACAGAACATTTCCCTTTCTCACTGACTTTCAGAAAACCTGTGAAGATGCTCAAGTGGAAAGGGAAGCAGTGGCATTGAAATCTTCCAGGCTTAGGGTGAAACCCAGGTCTCGCCATTTCTGTGCAAGTGCTTGAATTATCAGATTTTTATACAAAAAGAAGGAATTACCTGTTTCAGGTATATTCAGGAAGAACAAAGAAAGAGCTGGCTGGTAACCTCCACCCAGGGGGAGGATTRTGGTGATGTATGGTAGGTTGTGTTCTGCAAATCCCCAGCCTGGATGATTGCCCTTGCCATGTCCTGACTGTGCCCAGGGGACACCAAGGCATGTAGGAACCTTCCATTCTCTTCCACTCTTTGGATTTCACGAGAAGAAGATGTGGGTATGGCTTGGTTCCAGCCCCAGCCAGGTCCTGGCTTATCTGTATGGAGGGTTACGAGGTGAGCTGGATCAGCAGAGCTCTGCAGCCACATAGCTGCACGTCCCCAAATGCAATCTGACACCTAATCTGGGCTTTCAGAGAAATACCTAAGGCAAAGACAAATGGCATTTTCAGGACTGACTTCTGCACATTTCAGTCAATGTCCTGTTCAGCACCCTCGATGCTGTGGGCTCCATTCTGGGCTGCCAGACCCCTCACTGTGGCAGTGCTGTAGATTCCGTAGCTCATGTCACGCTCAGGGCCTTCTGGTTGCTGTTTTATTGCCTGCCTTTCACCTGCAGCTTTGTACCCTTTCTCCTAAACTCCTGAAGAAGCATTTCCCAGCACTTCTGGGACAGTCGGTTCTCTGGTTTTGGTTGCTCTCACTGCTGTTGTTCTCAAGCTGTTACTCTTAGAGCAATGAAGCTGCAAACTCGATACTTTTCTTTCAGTGTTTTCTTAAGGGGAGCAATTACCACTGYGTGAAACCCATGCTCACCCTTTCTCTTCCTCTTGGTGGTACCTTCGAATAAGGGGAACCAAATATATTCAGATTAACAATCAGCAGTCATACAATACTCACCRTGGTCAAACTGTTGTCCCAACAGTATCATGAGCAGGAATAAAGCACAAATTACCCCAAAGCAGTTCCTGACAAAAAGAGTTCAGTTATTATGGGAGATTATGATGGGGGGACCCTCCTACACAGAGGGAACGCCCAAATGTGGGGCCCCACTTTTTGTATTCCTTGCTGACTGCTTAGAGAATTTTTCTTTTTCCTTATCTCTCTCTCTACTTCAACACTCATGCCTTGCTGTCATTGATAAGCTGATAACAGCAGGGGCTGTTTGATGAGATGACTGCAAACATGGTCCCCTAACTCCGGATGTGGTTTGAGCTGTATCGGAGAGAGCTCATACATCCAGGCACTTGTCTTCACAGAACATCATTCTTTCAACCAGATGATACAGAAATGTACTCAGCTCTTTCCAGGAAAGGACTCATGAGATGTTCAGCTTAACTTTAGATCACGTCTTTAAAAGAATTTTTGTTCCCTATTTATTATAAAAAGACCACCAGCATCACCAGTTCTACAGTGAGGGCTTGTGTTAAGATTTCATTATGTTACAGAAGTGTGGAATTACTTCTTTGATGCAAAAAAGGATGTCAGTTCATGAGTGGTGAATTATTTTGATCACCCTTATCTTTAGATCCACCGAGTCATTAACACTCGAAAAGGGACTGTTCAAATATGTTTACATGCAAAAGATGATGCTCTGTGTGGAGTAGCTGATGATACTTGCAGCCTCAGTACCAGCTGAATAGTTMCTTACTCCTGCCAAAACCCAGGAGTCACTCCAGAAAGATATGATTTCTTTGTATCTTTTCCAGCTGCTGCAGGAGATTCACTTCAGCCAGAGTCCTAACCAGCACAAACCCAGAAAAAGCACTGGAAACACACAGAGACAGGGAAGGCTCAAACTGAGAGAGCCTAACTTCCCAGCATCCTGAAGGGCAGCTGTGAGAGGTTTATTACCRTGATGATCCATGAGATAGAAGGAAAGATGACTAACAAGCCTTTTGCTTGAAGTTGTGGCTGAGTCTCTCATAACTAGTAACACTCAGCTGCCTCTAGGCAAAGCTCTCCATCAGTCCCAAGGAGCAGACTGTGCACTGAATGAGTAAACTGAAGCCAGGACACAGTGATTTCTCAAATCACTGATTTCCACCCCTGGTGCTTTGAGCTCTGTACACAGCTCACAGTGCCCTGGCTCCTGATCATTGTTGGCTCGACAATGTCTAACATAACTCACCCATTACACATTGTCTAGGGTTCAGCTGTCATGGCTATAAACAGCAAAGTAAGAAGAGATAAGAGATTACCCAGATTACTGGCAGCAGTAGAAGCTGTAGAGCAACCTTGGCAAAGCTGCTTTTGCTATCTGGAAGAAAGCTGAGCAGAGAGGAAAACAAGGCYCTGCCCATGCTGGGGGCACAGATCTTGGCATCCTGCTAGGAGAGCGTGACACTGGCTGCCATCACCCAGGATTTAGGACGAGCCACCCTGTCAGCTCAAGGTTGTGTACAGCCTTAGGACATCTCCCCAAGAGCAATGTTTACCAACACCATGGCCCTGCTATAGGCTCAAACACGGAAGGGAGTTTCTAAAGCCTAAGGAGTCCCACATGGTGTCAAAGACCCTTTTCTCCATCACATGCTTACACTGAGCAGGCAGCAGAAAGGGTTCACCCTATTTGCAGCAGGCTAAACCAYGTTAGAAAGGAGCTGGGGTAATTTCTGAATGGGAGCTGTGGATGCTCAGTGCAGTGTTGGGTGTCCATGTTAGCTGAACTGCAGGAAGAGCTCATGGATGTGCTCTTCCCCCCTTTACAAGAATCAAAGAGAGCACGTTCATCCAGCCCTCTTCCACTGATGCTGAACAGAATGTGTTTCACCTCCYGGCTGCCGTAGGCGAAGCGTATGAATCAGTCAGCTCTTGCAGCACAGTTGACATGTAGGAACTCAGCCGTGTGTCTCAGCCCTCCGGGCTAACTATTGTCACAGTGTCCTTCCTCCTGAATTTATCTCTGCTTGTTTATGACCCTGCATGGCTGGGTCACATCAGATTTAGTTCGTGCCTTCCCTTGGCAGGGGACAGGTTCCTGTTTCATTTTTGCCATGCAGTTTTCTCTTTCCTCAGCTGCTGTGGTTTGGGCTCTTTTCCCTCTACGCAGAGGGATGATTTGCTGAGCTGCAGAAGTATTTTTTATGATTTTACTCAAACCCTTCRTTTCTGAGCCTCTCTATTMATATTATTGCTCTCTATTGCAAATAATAAAGCTCTCTTCATAAGAAAGCAAACAAACAAACAAARAGCTTGGCACCRAAAGCTGTTTGAAACAGATAAAGTTTAAAGCCTTACATAAAAAGTGGGACTGATTTTTGCAGTCCTCATTGTACTCAACAGAGCATTTTGTCATTATAACTTTGGACTACAGCAAAAGAACCTTGCAATAAAAGGCTGCCATAAATTGACCTTTTGTTGCAAATTCTGCCATTCAAGCATAAAGCAACAAGAAAGGCTACATAAGCTGAGTTAAAAGTAGGTCACTGTACATCCGCTGTTGCCACGGCTGGGCCTGGCTGCGTGTTGCTAACGGGGTTTCTTGGTTTGAGCAGCAGTGCACACACAGGAGAGATGTGAACTCACTGCAGCATTTCGTACAGTGCAGAAAGGCAGCAGGGGGAGTGAAAGCCCTGTTCCCAGGCAGGGCAGGACTCCTGTGGAACATCTACACAGCTGCTTTCCGAGAGGCAGGGCATTCCAGTAGCAGGGATGGTGTTTCTGCAAAGAGCCTGGTGGCTGGCACTGCCASCCCTTAGGGAGGTTCTAGGCCTCTAGCCTGGGGTGTTCCCTTTCCTCAGCAAAGACCTTGCTCTGTTATGCTCTGGCAGATACTAGCTAGAGGGAAACAGACAGGGGTGAAGAAATTACTGTTCTGGGRGTCTCGTCTCTTCCAGTCCATTGGTTTAGTCTCCACAGTCACGTAATATTAGCTCTCTCTCAGCCAGAGGGCAGAGAGAAAGAGACCTTTCCCTCCTCCAGAGTGTCTGAGTTGGCATTGAATCTCTGCTGTTGGTCCTCTGAAACATTGAAATGGTCTCAATCTCTGCAGCTGTGGGAAAGCCCAAGTTAAAACAGCAGTGGCTTAACTCAACCTGTCCCCTTCCAGGGGCACATACTATGGATGATCCCTGGGGTTTTTTCAGCAGTGTCAACATGATAAAAGAGGATATTGACTCCAAGAGTCAATAGGATCTTTCTTCATTAACTCCACTGGGATGGCATTACCTCAGAGAGCCATCACACTCCACAAAAATATTTAAGTGCACAAAGCTCCAAAATGCTCTTCTGATTTTGCGTGAACAAAGCTCAGGTCATACGTTTCCTTGACTCAGACCCTAACTAGCATACAACACATAATAGGAACTCCTCAAGAGAAAATTGTAACATCCATGTTTTGCCTGACTGTCCAAGCTTATCTGGCTCAGCGGCACTCACTGATTCAAAACAAGGCTGGATTCAACATCCAAGCTCCTCCTGGAGGTTGACAGCAGACTCTGGCAGGTGATGGAGAGTAAGAGCAYTTCCCCAGAACTGTTCTGCCTTGTCCTCAGCTCAAGGATTTCCTGTTAAATCTTCTACTCAGCACCAGGGAGGAGCCTTCATTTACTTTCCTTGACATGCAGTGACATGATAGACCGAAGAAGAGAAATTGTTTTCCTTTGTAYCTCTATTATAGACTTACACAGAGTAATAATATACAGCCTTTGATCTTGCTTTGTTTGTGTTCTGCATCATCTTTGCAGCTGATTGAAAAATAAAATACAGAATGTGTTGATCTAAAGACATTCAAAGTAACAGACTAGCTATACTTTATGATTTGTACTGAATTATTTATTGCACAATAAATAACTTACCTGTTTTAGTAGACARTCTGTCCACCCATCACCTTCCATGGGCTGCTGTTCGAAAGGGCTTAAACACTGCCAGAAGAGAGAAGAAACAACAGAAGCAAGATGCTGATGCCTGGTCACCCGAGGAAGGAGCAAAATGTGGAAGTTGTTTGGGTGTTTTTAATTATAACACTGGATAGAAATTAACTAGGAAGGTTCTTCCCAATATTTCTGTGACAGTTGTGGGTGGTCCCAAATCAATGCGTGGTTCCCTATACTGAATAAACACAGGCTGGGCAGAATGGTGGCCCAAGACCCCAGAGAGCTAAAACATTATGCCTTGATGAGGGACAGTGTAAGGCAACCAAAACCTGCTCTAGCTGGCTTATCTGACATGCAAGGTGTTGCATTTAATATGCATTTTCCACTATTTTTGAAGGATTTGCATCAAAATGCATTAAATGCAGTCCTGGATATTATATACCAAAAGGTCTGTGGCCTGTATTGCACAAAAGACCCAAACCTAAACACAGGCTGATTAACACAACGTTCTGCATGTGAGCACTAAACTTTTTAATGTGCTCTGAAACAAACTTCTCAGAATTTCTGTTATCTTTGTAAGCCTGATTTTCTGAAGAGTTTATCAGTGATACTGTGTGTTCACACATGTATAAATGCACAGATGTGCCCACCCCACAGAATCACAAAATAGTTGAGCATTTTTGGGGCCTTCTGGTCAGATCTCTGGTCAAAGCAGAGGCAATTAAAACAGCTTGCTCAAGGCTGCATCCAATCAGGCTTTTAATATCTCTAAGGATGGAGACTCCASAGCCTCTCTGGACAACTTACTCCACTGTTTGACCACTGAACAGTAAAAAAGTTATTTCTTTGGTTCACACAGAATTTCCTATATTTCTCCTCATGCATGTTGCCTCTCTGCTGGTATCACCACTAGGAACTGTCTGGCCCATCTTCCTTTCTCCCCTCTCCCCTCCAGTCAGATATTTTAAAACATTGRTAAGGTGCCCTGCAGCCTTTTCTCCTTCAGGCTGAATAATTACAACTCAACCTCTGCTTATATGGCCCCAAACCATTTTTGTGGCCCTTTTCTTGGACTCTTTCCAGCAGGTCCATGTGAGTGTTGCCCCAAGGAGCCCAGAGCTGGGCACAGCACTCCAGGGGTGTCACCATGGCTGAGCAGAGGGGCAGAGTCACCTGCCCTGACCTGCTGGCAATGATCAGCCTGATGCAGCACAGGAGACTGCTGGCCACCTTTGCCACAGGGACACATTGTGACTCTTGCACCACTGCTCCCAGTTCTTTATCATCTGCAAACATGCTGAGGGTGCATTTGGCCCCATTTTCCAGGTCACTAATGAAGACATTTAACAGACCTGGCCCTGTATCAACCTCTGGGGTCCTTCAGTGGTAACTGGCCTGCAGCTGGACTTTGGGCTGCTGAACTCCACCCTCTGAGCCCAGCAGTTCAGCCAGTTTTCAGTCCATCTCACTGTCCACTTATCTAGTCTGTACTTCAACATTTTGTCTTGAGCTTGTCATGGGAGACAATGTCAAAAGCCGTGCAAAACAAACATCATCCATTGCTCTCCCTTCATCCACTGAGCCAGTCATCTCATTGTGAAAGGCTGTTGGGTTGGACAAGCATGATTTGACTTTTGTAAGTGTGAGCAATTGGGATTATTTCCTCCCTTTCCTGGGGACTGTGGTGAGGCTAATCAACCTGTAGCTCCTCAGATTCTCCTTGCTCTGTTGAAGATAGGAGCAACATTTATTTTCTACCCGGCCTCAGGACYTTCCTCGAGTTACCACAACCTTTCAAAGACAACAGAGAAAGGCCTTGCAATGACATTGACCAGGTCCCTCAGCAGTAATGAGTGCATCCTGTCAGAKTCCAGGGACTTGTATATGTCTAGTCTGGCTAAATGTTTCTTAAATTAATCCTTATCCATCAAGAGCAAATCTTTCTCGCTTTGGACTTGCCTACTTKTTTCAGGCACCTGGGATTCCTGTAGGTAAATCTTATCTGAAAAAAACCAAGGGAAAGAAGGCACTGAGTACACTTTGACCTTTTCCATGTCCTTTGTCACCAATTTCCCTGCACCATTCTCATCATTACTGCAACCAAGGCTACCCCTGACTTTCCTGCTGATGACCAGTTCCTCCACATTACTAAGTGTCAGGCAGAGTAAATTCTTTTTGCTGATTCCTCTGTCACCTGTGCATGGAAGAGAATTACCCTCAATGCACTCCAGAAACAGCCATGGTTGCTTGTGCCCTCCTGTGCTGTTCTCCCAGCAGCTACCAGGGTGACTCAAGAACCAGATCTGCAAACATTAGACTTCTCCCAGTTGCCTGCTGCTTCTTCCCAATCAGATGATCTGGAGCAGACACCCACCACAGTTGCTTGCATTAGTCTGCCCTTTAATCCCCTCCCATGAATTCCCAGCTGGCTCATCACCCCTCCCCAGGCAAAGCTACAGGCACAGCCACTGCTCCTTCACATGAGACTCTCTTCTGAATCTTCTGGTTGATTTCAGAGAAATACCTTCCTCAAGCATGTGAAGTTCCTACTACCTTTTTCATGGAAAAATGTCTCCAAAGGAGAGCAGAGTGAATGGACAGAAACCTGACAGGACAACGGGGTGCATGAAGTACTCAACCCATTTTAGGCAATGAAAATCCAGTTACAGGGCTCAAATAATGGGGTAAATCAGACTGCATTATTTTTACTATGTACAGTGCAATTCTGTATTTTTAATAGAGGTATTGCAAGGCTTTGGAYCTTCTAAAGTAGAAAAAGAAATCTGAATGTTATTCTCAGAAAAAAAAGGAACAGCTCCATCATAGGACATCCTATGTGAGATCATCCTTGCACAGCAGGAGTCCAGATCACAAAATCATTATCCAGTCCTATTGTTGCTGTACTTTCAAGAAGTTTAACTTAGCTACAGCCTCTTAAAAATAACATACAAACTTAAGGATTTTATACTATCAGGGAAAATATGAAATATTGCTCCTTAGGTCATTGCTCATTAGGTCATTGGGGCTTACATTTCTAAATATCTCACAAGCACTGGAAGCTCCCAGTAATGTTGTTTTATAGTTTTAGCACCACACATGCTCATTATTAAGTTGCTGTTTGCTCTTTACTGAAGGGCAGTGACAGGCTTATGCAAAGCTCATAGAGAAGAATGAAATTAAAATCCCTAAGACTTCAAATGCACACACAGGTCCCACTTGCTGTTTCAGAGCCCTTTGTCTCTCAGATTTACACAGGAGGGGGAGGGAATGAAGCCAGTCACTTGATGAAGTTACAAACTTCCCTTCAAATCCTAAGGAATTAATCTTGTTGACATTACATTTATTAGTTTCCCTGATGTAAAAAGATGTATGTTCTGTGAAAAAACAAAAAATTGGATTTAAATCAGAGTTCCCACAGCTTGTTTGTGATTCCAAACTTCTTGGAATTGTTTTAAAGCTTATCACTATTTGCCTGCTTTATAAATAAGCAGGAATGAGGAACAAAAACATCAGTTGTTACCTCAGGCAGGTATATCCTTCAACAGGCCTACTCTAGTGCCAAAGTCCAACCTTGATTCAGCATCCTGCTGAATGGAGCTTGGTGCTGCTCCCAGCAAAGCAAGAGCAGCCCTCACCTGAGGGAATGATGGTACAGCTGGCCTCGTGCTATGGAATTAGAAGCTTCTCTTTTGAAAGGGTCCTTTGTTTCCATAAATAATGGATAAAATTCTTAAAAGTGCAAATCTTCTTCTCAGAAGTGATAGGAAGCCCTTGAGCTCGAGTCTCCRAGGCAGCTGCAGCCAAGTTACCTGATCACAGGAATCCGTAGGATTCAACATGCCCAAATACTTCTGTGACCCTGCGCCAAGAGCTCGAGTTTCACAAACAAGAAATGGAACAAAGACTCCAAAGTGCTGTTTTTTCGAGTCCTTAGCTGTCCTAATATGGCCTTGTGAAACACATCRACAGGAACAAAGAACAACTAAGAATTTTTTTTTGTCTGTTTTTTGCTGCTTTTGAAAAGTTTACCCCAGCCCCAAAGCTACTTGCCCAGCTGTCTAAAAGCCCAACCCTTGTTGAGGAAGATGTGCTGTCAGTTCCACYCTGCAGATCATCTGGACAGTGCTGTGGTGGCCAAAGGCCTCCCCCAGGCCAGAAGGGCCATGGATGAAGTGAGTTTGCACCGGGGCAGTCCTGCATAACCATGTGAGCTCTCCCCTCTCCATTCCTGTGTGACCAGCACTGAACATCATTGTAGGCAGAAATAAGAGTGTGCCAGATGGATGATGGAAAACAGCATTCTAGGTTCTGTAAATCTGTCATGTAGATGCAAGTTGGTGTCCCAAAGGACTTTTGCATTACCTGCAAAGGAACCACTACAGCATCAATGTCARGAGATTTTGTTCATCACAGACAGTCCTCCTTAAGCGATATTCTGAGCTCTCAATTCTTTTAATGAATTATTGCCACCACAGTCACAGGATGTCTGAAGCACAGATGACCTTTCTCTTCTTACTGCTGACATTCAGGATGACAGTTCATTTTGCGTTTCTATAAAGTTGTTTTTCTCTCACATGCAAACAAAGATTCCATGTAGTAACCTTGTCTCCAGTAGAATATTGCATTTTATCCTTCCCAAAATTCTTCTGATGTGAAAACCCACACCCATCCAAAAGGCATTGACTATAAAACCAGAAGTTCTTCAATTATTTATAAATACAAATGGCAGGCAATATTTTAAAAAGATAAATTAGGAAAAGTCCTGTAGAGKTGTTATTTTCATTCTTTTGCACCTGCCCATGCTGCTTCCAGATGACAAAGCTGTAGAATTAAATACAAAAGCGATATGAAAAAAAGTCATTCAGGTTGAACCATTTTTAGCAGACCCAAAGCTGACCTGGTCTTTGTGGTTTCTTTTGCTAAATCAGGGGTGTTATTTTTATTGCTGCTGTGTCCGTGTCCAGCAGAAAACTTACGTTGTCTGCATTCCATCCCTCCACAGTGACGTTCTGGAGACCGTTCTGTGGGAAATGCCTTATGTTAGCATTACTGCAAATGACATGATGTGCTAGTACAGATGTCAGGTGARAATTTCACAGCTATGATAAAAATCAGTACAAAGCCTGGCCAGCATACCAGGAAACCTCTGCAGGCTTATGCAACCCTGTTTGTTCCAGTTACATCAATCAAAGCTGCCCTGGCTCGGGAAAAATAAAGCAACTACAAACAATTATTTTCAAATAACAAAACTCCCAAAATGTAATTGAAGAAACTCTGAACTCTGCTTTATATCCGTACAAAAAAACATTCCATACATATCAGGGATTTGTCAGAATTCCCCTTCCTCTGTCTTGCCTTCTTGTAAAATTTACTTTTAATAACTGTCAGCTTCCTGAACCACAAAGCTCTCTCTTCTGTTTTGCTGTTATTCACTGGGGCAAAATAAAATGCTAAGGCAAGAAGAGAATGCAGGTGTGTTTATCCTGGGTCAGGGCAAAAGGAATTGGCACTCCAGCATTAGCAAGAAGMTAATGGGTTGTTTCCAGCCTTTGCCTGCTGCAGTGGGAGGTCTCCTCGAGGGACTAGTGAAGGACAGCAGCCAAAACTACACCTCCTACTGCCACRTGCTGCCCACTGTGATAGCTGACCTTGGAGGGAATGTGATCATCATATTCCTACTGTGGAAACTCCCAAACTTGCAGAGAGCAGTGGGGTTGGAGGCTCCTTAAGCAGGGCAATGCTCTCATGAAACCATCCCACTTCCCTCACAATCTGGAACCTTATCATCATGATTAGGGAGTGAGCACCAGGGAGAGGTGTCAGTGCCTTTCATCCCACTGGTGTCTCCCAACTGGAAGCTTGGCAATAACATAATCCAGTGCAGCTCCCCCTTGCTGCGGTGCTTTTCTGGTCAGGCCAGAAACCTGCCCTGTGCCCTGAAATACCCATGTGGAAGAGTATGTTGGCCCTGACCAGAGGTGACTGGCCAAGTTTGACACTCACTGCATAGGTAGACAGATCTTGGGCAGTGATTTCCCAGTAGGTTAAATCCCATTGATTTACATGGCAATGCAGTGTTAGTCATCTTTCAAAAATCCTAAGCACCACTGCTTCATGCCCTGGCTTTTAGCTACTGAAGAACAGTGCCTGTAAAACCATGTTTCCTCTCAGTGGGGGAAGAGTGTTGAGGCAATTAATTTGCTGAGACAGTACAGGGAGAAATGAAGTTTGAGAAATTGAAACAAAAMCAATTGCATTTTGAACCTACCATATAAAATTCTATATAAAACATATGAAAATACTGTGAATATAGTTCAAATTATTAGTGCTTTTTTTTCTATACTTTAAAGACCTTGCTATAAAACTCTTGTACAATTTCATTGTACACAATTTCATCAACAGAAATATTTCCCAGATCCAGCTTGCTCTTTCTTCAACTCACACAGTGTGTCGGCACAGTCACAGCAATTCCTGCTGCAGGATACATCATTGGTACATATCTAGTGTCATATTGAGTTGGATATTGATTACAGCCCCACATCCCATCATGCCAGGACCTCCACAAAGAGTAGAAAGAACAGCAACTTACTTGGTAAGGATATTCCTGCACATGGATTTGTCAGGAACGTGCACATGGATTTGTCAGGAATTCTGCATATATTGCAGAGCACTACAAAACCAAAAGCCAGCATCCTGCTGAAGCAGACAGCAGAAAATGTCTGTATCTACATGGAGAGAGTTAAAACACATTTTGAGGAGGTGGAAGCAATGGGCTCATACCCTCTCAGGTTGCCATTAGGCTGAACAGAAGAATCTTCCCCCTGTTTAGATTTCACTGTTGCCCAGGTTCATGAGACATAGATTTGAATGTTTTTGGCTTCCTATCAATACCTCTGGGAATGAACAGAAGCACTGATCAAGGCTCCCAGGCAACTCAATGCCTCCATTTYCAACCATCAATTGATTTTAAGGTTTGCTTAAACTTCTTAGGCCACGTGATCAGCCTGAATAAAGAGTCAAATAAAGTGTCTCAAGTCATGACTAGGTGAAATTTAAATCTTGTGTATCTCTGTACGCTCAACAGAAGCAGTTAAAATGTTCATTGCTAAATGTTTGTAATCATTTTTTCAGAAACATCAAGGAGAGAATTGGCAGAAAACATGCAAACCAAAATGTAAAAAAAAAAAACCCAACAAAACAATCCCACTCCCCACCAAAACAACCAATAAAACAAGTGTATAAAAATATAGTCTGCTCATTACCAACTTACAGAGCAACTTCAGAAGTGAAGTTGCTCAGTAAAAACTTTAGCAGGAGCCATATCTTGAATTATGCCAAACATACCCTGAAATTCTTGACTTTTCTCCAGCTACAGCAAAGTCCTCACTGGCTCTTTAATGAAGAGACATGGAGGTGCTCTATATGTGGAAGTGAGCTGTACCACCAAGAAAAAWTAGAGACTGCAAGGGAAGCAGAGAATTCAAAGTTTTAGTTCTTTCCTTCCCTGTCCATCTGCAAGCTGCTGGGCTCGAAGGAACATGCAGCAGTGGCAGAACTGGAGCCCCAAGAGTTGCCCTGCCCTGAAAGCCAGGATGCAGAGGGCTGCTGCCTGTTGGRCAAGGTCAAAGCACTTCTTCCTCCTTCTCCCATGTCACCAGGAAGTCCCATGCACTTCTTTTTTCCTGTCCCCTTTGTGAGACAAGAAAGCCCTGAGGAAACCCAAGGCTCAACCTCCTGGCTATAAAATAGGGACTGAAGCATCCAGCACACCTAAATGGGTGTATGTGTGACAGGAGAAGGCAGCTTGGGGACAGGGGAGGGGAGGACAAGAACAAAGGCCGGGTGAGGGGATTGGCAGCAGCAAGACATGACAGGACCCACCACTGCAGGGGTGAGAAGATYAAACAGGGGGATGAACAGAACAGATGTAGGTCCTGCTCTCCTGTACACACTGCATGGTGGCACCAGGGAAGAGTGAGGCCTCCTGAGATACAGCAGAAAGAGAAAAGCCAAATCAAATGAAAACAAATACCCTGCAAAGGTTTGTGCTTTGACAAGAGGAGGGTGATCTGGCAGCTCTGGTGGTTGAAGAGGAGCAAAGTAGACTGGAAATCTTTTTTTATACCTTGCTATAAATGCATCAGCAGTTAAACTACAGACCATGTCCCAGATGCCTCTTCCCAGACATTATTATTTATAGACATTAAAAAAAATTACCCTTAAGTTCCATCACACTATCTATTAGGCTATAAGGAAGCACAGAGAGGGATCCATCATTTCCCTGTCTACACAAGGCTTGCCTGTGAACAGAAGTATTAACTCAATCTGTCTAAATGATCCCTGAGTCTCCAAASAATATTTGTCCCTCCATTAAAAGAGTTAGGTAGTCAAATGGCAAACCCCAAAAYTCATTAACAGAGAAGCAAACTTATCAGGGAATGCCTTGGCTCTCAGCTGTTTTTCTAAATTATACAGTAATATGGGAGAGAAACCTGCAAAAGTGAAACWGCCAGACAGTGGTAACTTGGTCATCTCCTTCTCTGCCTCACACCTTTGCTGAGCAGCAGCAGCACCCCCCTGCCACATGGACAGCACAGCCACTGCCATGACCCCTGCAGGCTGCACCTGCCAACCACAGCATTCCAATTCCAGCTCCCAAGCAGTGAGGCCATGGGTGAGCCTTTCCTACTTCGTACCCCATGAAACAAGGCAACTGCTGGCTCATGCTGTTCTCTCCTTATTTCTTGCATTTTCAGCAGTTTGCAAAGTTAAAACTTACTCATTTGCTTAACCGAGGCCATCACCTGGARCACGATCAAGATTATGAAATGTGCATTTAGAGTCTTTCTGAACAAAGTGCCTCTAGGTGAGATAACACACTCATTTCCAGCTCTGTGTCAGCAGCAATTTTGTCTCACTTCTCTGTTTTGTTTTGTTTTTTTTTTTAATATGAAATGCATTGAAACAGAACCCAAATCTTTCCAAAGCTAACAAGGAAAGCATTTCTTTGTCTGATTGAAGTTGAATTAGTAAGATTGTCATGAAGCACAGCATGCTGAGACCTGTATGATGCCAGCAATGAGCACGTATTGAGATGAGAGGAGTCATTGTAAAACTCTGGGCAATGGGGCTGGGCCCATCTCTCTTTAGCCYAGTGTCTACCTCGTTCTTTCAACAGCAGGCAAACAGCAAGACCAGATTGTTTRCAAGAGCATGGAGGTCAATCTTGACAGTATTTTGTTTTTCTGTAGCTAGTGTTGRCAGAACAGGTGATTATGAAAAGAAATTCAAATATTTCTTCCCAGATTGGATGATTCACAACTACTTGCTGTCAACTAAACTGTCAACTACTTTTGTTGTCAACTGAAGGTTGAGGACGGTGAGAGAAGGAAGAAGGAAGAAAAGGGAAGACACAAAGAAGTAATRCAGTGCATGCACAGCAATTTCTGAGCCACCCCTATGTGTTCCTTAAAGCTGCATGTACAAATGAGCACACAGTCCAACACACAGGCAGAAACAGCAGTAAAACATTAAACAATGTGCAAAACCAATGCCTGCATGGAAGGTAGAAGATTAAGTGCCAACAATAGTCTAGACACTGGTCATGCACTTAAATCCCATTCATAATTTCTCACATTAAACCATCACTCAGAGTACCCAAAAATGAATAAGCCTGAGTAAAGCTCAGGAAAGTCTTTGTCAGAGCACCAGGAACAAGAAGGGCCTGGTTAACATGTGCTACATCCCCACCTGCCTTAGTCAGGATAACTAGAACAAAGCCAGTGCAGCTGTGCCAGTTTACACCAGCTTAAGCTATGACCTGCTTAAACATTTTTGGATKGAGTCCAGCAATAGTGTCTAGACATTGTTATTCAGAAATAACTTGATCTTCATCTTTTGCTTTTGTACAGAAAGGAAGAGGAAATGTATGTCACAAAGCAACATTTCACGCAGAACAGCAGGGGAAGACAGGATGGTAACCCAATTAAAGGCAGATCAGAAATCTTTCAAAGCCATTTATAAAGAAACGTAAACTATCTCCAACCTCCGGTGACTGAATGAAAAGAGGTTGCATGGAGCAAGGAATCAGGTGATCTGCCTTGCAAAATTTTCTTCGCCTCAGAGAACAAAATCCAAGAGCCCATTTCATCAGCCTTGCCCCTTTGGTCACTGTTGCAATCTTCTGCTTTTGTATTTCTCTGTTTCTGATTTGGCAGACCCAGCATCCAAGAAAAAAAGTCTCACTATGTCACGTTAGCGAGGAAAAATCTAAGGAGCTTGCAAGGTCTTCTGTGTTTAGGGGCTATGTCAAACAGCATTACTTTTTTTGTCGCTAGTTGCTTACTAGAAAGATTGTCTGAAGCAAATTACCTTCTTTAATTCTAATATTTTGTATCTTTCTTTTCTTCATGGCCTCTAGGTCTCCTGGTCGAAAAATATTATTTTTAGCTTACTTCTCTTTATGTAACTTCCATGGAAGAATTCAGCATGCTCCTTCCACACGAATATCTGCACTGAGAGCAGGCAGATGAAGGATTATTTGAAAGGAATGTCTGTGAAGTCTTTGTCCTACTGCTTCCCGAAGGGTCTGACTTTCTGTCTTTTCCTTTGCTTCTACATCAGCTTCTTGTCTCCTCATATACAGTTTTTAAGTATATTTTTAGACAGCTGAACAATTCAAACAGTTTGCCTGGAGCCAGCATTTAAACTTAGACCTATATTTTCAGAAAAAAAAAAAGAAGATTTAAAGTTACAATGGCTATTTAGAAGTTTCAAAAAGGTCAATCTCCTACTGACATTTTTACATATCTTATTTTTGTAGCTGCTCATATTTCAGATAAAAAAATGTACATTATAAAGAAACATGTATTTCAAGAGAAAGAAAAAGAGGTCACTAAATTCTGTCATAAGATGTAGACTTCTATTTATTTACCTTTACTTCTCAGGTTGGCTCAATGGGACTGCTCTAATATAACCTAGACAACAATTTGATGAGATGCTGAAGTCTAYGTTTGAGGCACTTTTACTGCGTCTCAAACATAAAGCGCACCTCATGGCATGGACTGGTTCAATTAACACCTCCATTTGCTAGTTCTTTTTTCCCAAAGCCATTTTGTGGATTAGGCAGGGTAACCAGCATTGTATTGCTGTGTTGTATGCTACCTGCTCTCCTGTAGCTGGCCAAAACCAGCATAAACCTCTTTGGAGAGCCTTTGTGAGCTGAACAGAAGCACACTCACAGTGCACACACTAATTCCATCCAACAGGACACAGGTTCTGCTTRCAAGTGGGGAACCACAGCCTTAGGAGATACATGGAGATGAAAATCAACTGATCTCAGTAGCTGTTAGAATATATACAATGGCCAAATATTCAGGACTAGAAGTGCTAAGACAGCCCCCCTCATCTCACATGTCTCAGATTGCAGGATTCCTTGGAACTCGTCAATCGAGCTGAACACGCCAATCAGCTCTCCTTTCGGAAAACTCCTACTGTCTTTAGCACAGCCTCTCTTCCAGTTCAGGTTGAGAAATTGTCTCCAGTAGGAGTATGAAGACGCTACAGAGATGATGGATGGCGAACTCCAACAGATTTTGCCAGGAATAGAAATCAGTGGTTCCAATGACATCACTCCTTCCTTGTCTTAGGTACCCAGCTGCCTCCGGGTGATCTGATGATACCAGCCTTGGAAGCCGAAGACTTGCTTGCTCCCACAGGTGACATCTATGACCACAGCCAAAACCAGCATACACAGGAGTTACACAGGAGCTGCTGGAAATCCGTGTGTGTCTCCCAGGTCTCAGTGTGATTACTGCTGGCTTAGCCATATCTGCTCACCTTTGGGATTGCTGCTGTTATCACCTGCGTGCCTGTGCCCCTCCATTGCTGCTATTTCATTAGTACAAAATCAAGTAAAACCAAACACTGCAGTTCTTGCTTTCTTCCAGCACCACTCCTGGTCTGACTCAACCACCAGTCACCTCTTCACTTTGTATTTGTTATTTCTGCCATTTCAGCATTCCATGTCCCTCTCATGCCTCCCATACAAATGACACCAGCAACCATGAAAACATCAGGATCTTCAAGGACTGCCACAACAACAACCTTGAAACCGGGATACTTCCCTTTCCCACATTGTTAGCAGCATAGTTTTCCTGGCAATTACTTCGGACATGTCCTGTGATGTTGAATTAGGGAAGACTCTGCAGGAGGAAGATCAGAACACCAGTGGCATGACATGACCTTGACAGTCAAGGAAAGTAATATTCAGGTGACTAGGACAGGGCATTGAAGGATTCAAACCGAATGCGACTGCTTAAAGAAAAGTAATTRTAATGGGGCTGTACTGGATTTTGTACTGTTTTTCAGCTCATCTCTCCATGGAATRTGTTCTTATCTACAGCACGCGTAAAGTAATCCAAAGAAACATGGTATTCTCATGACCCCAAAATGGAAATCCAAAACAACTGGATATCTTTGATATTTGCTTAACTGGGCTTCAGCTGTGCCTTAGTAAAACCAGGAATTATATTCMTCTCCAGAAAAGTACTAAAATTAATTCAGTATTCATGATAGTTCTAAGAACTATCAACATTTGTGAGGAAATCAACATTTGTGACTTCGGTGTAGCATTACACAGAACACGTTTGAACATGGTCTGAAGCTGCACAGGGGAACTGTTAAAGCTGATCATTCAGCAGAAATCACCCCTCCTTAGCACTGAGCGAAGCATCATAGGAAGCATATGACACAGAGTGATGCAATGAAAACCTGTATCAAAACACACAGGTAATAAATTGAGGAATGTGGCAAATGTTAATTTTAGCACTTACTATCAGACTTATTGCATTTATAGCTAATATTTTTTTCCTAATTCAGCTTCTTGGATGAAATATTGGTATTTGCTAGCAAAAAAGAAATTCTAACATGACAGCTGGATGTCATTTTTCCCCTCTAAGGAATGTCACGTTTGGAATGGCCCAGTGGGCAAAGGCAAATACATAATGGTTATTCAGAAAGCAATTAGATTCTGACCTCAGGGAAATGTTTTCTGAATGGAGTGAGTTTTAATAGAATAGACCCAATAGTCTTTTTGTTCCTCTRTTGCTTACATAAGAATCTTTTTTCCTTTGGAATTAAGATCTGGGTTAAGGATGAACACATAATTATACTCTTTACACAGTTTTTCACTGKGAAATTTAATATATCTTAATAGTTAAACCAGCTGCATTTTAAGGTAGATATAATTTTTTTTTAAAAAATATGTTTTGAGATAAATGACTTAATACATGATGTTCACTACAAGAATTATGTTAGTGTTATGTTAGGTTATGTTAAGTGATTTTTTTGCTTTTTTATTTACAGAGGCAGGATATCACAGGAGTAATCAGTGTTTTGGCTGATACAAACAACAGAAGTAGTGATCCAAGCCAAACTCAAGCCAAAATTAAATAAAATTTTGCCTTTGAGTGAATTCTAATGATTTAGAAATCTCACATCTTCTTGTGCTGTTTCTTTCAGTTCTAAGACAAGAGGAGCTGCACAGGCCTAGTTCTGCTGTCAACAACACAGGCAAATCTGAAAGCAAAGGCAGGAGTGTTCAGGTAGGTTATATAAGCCARCACTGCTACCAGACCTCATCGAAGGCTAATCAGCAATGGAAAGCAATAAGGCTGCTACAAATCAGTATTTGATAATATAAGAAGTCTTTACAATATCTAATCTTATACCTCTGTAATGACAAACTGCCAATGTCTACATTACTCAAATAACCAGCAGTAGGCAAGATTATGCAGTAACACAGGCAGAACAAACACTGAAGGAGGGTGGAGGGAATAAAAATTTTTTTCTTTGTTTTTCTTGAAGGCACTCTCATATGAAGGGYAGGCTGACAATTTGCCCCAACCTAAGTGCAAGGCAGAAGAGAAATAGATTTGTTGCGTAGCTACAGAACAAAGCATGCCCTTCTAATCAGTGAAGTCTCATCAGAGTAGCTATGGTTATTTTCTGCATAAATTGCTATTACTTTTTTTTTCACTATTCCCAGCAACACTCAGAGGCTCCCCTAAAATGGCACAATACTGCACCAGCTCAGAAGAAACTAACACCTAAAAMCTCATTTTTCTAGGGGGGGTTGTCAGTTCTCAGTTGCAGCAGTTAGCACACCAGAGCAGCTTCGGCTGATTTGAATGGACCAGCTGTTGCTGGCCCTCAGAAAGAATAATTTTCAAGTGTTTCTAATTAGCCAGTGAGAATGGCTGCTGCAGTGTTGGATCAGCTTCTTGGTGTATTAAAGCCAGTCTTCTGTGTTTGGTAGTGATCAACAGCTGAGGTGTGAGTGAAAATGCCTGAGGTTACATCATCTGCTTTTCTGACACCAGGTATAACATAAGGTGGACAAATTGCTTCATGTCCCATTAAATTTTTTTTCTGGTTGTGGTGAAGATTTTGTCAATCAATAGATTTCTATGTCTGAGCAGACAGAACACTTGTAGTACAACTCAGTTTTGATGTCTGTGATGATTGAGAAAGAAAAAAAATATATTTTTTGATTTGTTAATGGTATCTGTAACATTCATTCTCCAGTGAACAGTATCCAGCTGTTAAGTAGAAGGGGCTTTTTTTTTTGCTTGTTTTGTTATTAATGACATCCAAATAGGGAACAAATTCTAATCATGAAAGCTGTTCATAAGAAAGATAAAACACCTGCTTGGATAGACACCAAAGTTAAAACACATGAATGATATTACRAGTCATCAGGTGATAAGATCTTGCTCTTACGAAGTGTTTTTAGCTGGTATATTCAGGTTGTCAAGCATACTTAAAGGTAAAGCAATACTACAGGRAAGCATTTTGGGAAGCTGGCAGAGTGAATGAGGGACACATTCTGCTAGCCAAGAGTACCGTGGGAGAGTGGGAAGAAAATCCTTGTCTCTCAATTCCATGATCAGGCTCATTTCCCTGCAGACTGCTGTTGTGTTATTTTAAGATACGCATTACAAAGACACGTGCAAAAAGACCAAAAGAAAAACAGTCTTTGTGGAGCATTGTTGTAATTTAACCCCAGTTGGCAACTTGGCCCCACACAGCCTCTCACTCACTCCTCTGTGKTGGGATGGGGGAGAGAATCGAAAGTGAGAAAACTTGTGGGCTGAGATAGAGACAGTTTAATAGGCAAAGCAAAAGCTGTGTACACAAGYGAAGCAAAACAAGGAATTCATTCACCACTTCTCATGGGCAAGCAGGTGTTCAGCCACCCCCAGGAAAGCAGGGCTCCATCACACATAACAGTGACTTTGGAAAACAAATGCCATCACKCAGAATGTCCTCACTTCCTCCYTCTTTCCCAGCTTTAKGAACTGAGCACGATGCCATAGGGTGTGGGATATCCCTTGGGTCAGTTGGGGTCAGCTRTCCYRKCTGTGTCCCCTCCCAGCTCCTTGTGCACCCCCAGCCTCCTCWCTGGTGGGGTGAGGARCAGAAAAGGCCCTGACTCYGTGTCATYGCTGCTCAGCAGTAATGAAACATCCCTGTGTCACYACACTGCTTCCAGCACAAATCCAAAACACAGCCCCAMACAGCTACTGTGGACAAACTACTGGACAAACTTAACTTTATATCAGCCAAAACCTCCTTAACTGTCCTTCCTTCCTTCCTTCCTTCCTTCCTTCCTTCCTTCCTTCCTTCCTTCCTTCCTTCCTTCCTTCCTTCCTTCCTTCCTTCCTTCCTTCCTTCC
>NW_026623235.1:6192381-6327696 GCF_030028575.1 Malurus melanocephalus
GAAGAGAAGAACAATATTTCTATATGAATTTTTTCATGTTTCCTGGACACAATAATTCAATAGGGATCATCAACCATGTTACAAAACCTGGTCATCCAAACTTCACAGAGCTGCTTAGTAAATAGAAAGAATAGCAGAGAAGGAAATTGTATGTCATCCATGGGACATAGCTATACAGAAGATTTTTTAAGTACTCTATATCACATAAAACAATACTTTTAAGATCTATCTGTAAAAAGTACATGAATCTCCTAAATCAGCAGCTTCTCTTTGTCCCTGTTCCAACCTCTGTCTCAGTTCTTCTTGGATGTCCCAGGAAATGAGTCAAGAATGACACTTGAAGACAAGGGAAATCTGCAGGAACCAACATGCTTATTATCTCATGATATGCAAATTCATTAGCTGGGTACACCATCCTTGGCATAAAACTTGCTTGTTGATCTCAACTCTTCTTTAACTAATCTCCTTTACTTTTACTGTACCTTATTCTTAATCCATGAAATTTCAGATTTTATTTATCTCAGTATAATCATGTATCCAAATTCAAAGCCAGAGTTTGTGAGTAGGTTCTTAGCAGATTACAAAGTGCCTTTCACCATTTTATGCATGGTAAAATAAAAAAAATTGGTTTATTGTAAGAATATATTGCTACAAGAGTTGGTCTTGAAATAATGGATCACCAGCCAGGGGTCACAAATTAGCCGTCTGAGGTACTCAATGGGCTTTATCTTCTGTGACAACCCTGGAAAATATTTTACAGTAAATTTTAATSCCCTCCTTGGGTCAATTCTGAGCTGCAATTTGTCATGCGTCATTAATTTAGAAGTCTAAACAAGACCTGAAATTAATTATTATTCATAGTAACTGAATATTTTATAAAGCTGTAGTAATATTCTTGTTCTTCATCTCTACCTACAAGCATTTAGCTGCTGAGTATTTGGTATTTGGTACCTATTTTGTTTCAAACACTGAATTTCCACCTACTAGGAAAAATACTACAATATAAAGCATGGGATTATGATATTCATTTTTTAACTTCTGTGTGGTATTTGAYACCCACAGAGATTTTCTCAGCTCTAGAAATCGAGTCAATGTTGTCTCAGACCGGCAACCACAGCCAATGTTTTCARTGTCAGAAGCTGCACTCTTTTTATACCCTTAAATAAATAAAAGTGATAGAATTTTTGGAAACATGAAAACTCCAATAAAATCCCARCTGAAATAAATTAAGTGTACTTATTAGTATTTCTAATTAACAATGGTCTCTATTGACTCTCATATGTTTGTGTCTAGTCATACCTCTTTTACCTCCTTAATCCAGACACTCCCATTAAACAGTCTGTTATACCCGAAAACTGGTTCCTAAATTTGATAKTAATGTTTCACAGCAGTGGCTGTGGAACAAAGGGACCCCATAACACAGGTGATACCAACACATTAATTGTAACCAGCATCTCAGAGAACAGATTTCTAATTGTTTAGAAATTATTGTGAGTGGATAAATATACCAAAGAGTAATACAGGTCTAACAACTTGTCTTTACATACTTAAAAAATTTGAGAATTATTTAATTCCAGAGCTAATAAATACCTTTGCAAAGGCTGATAAACAAAAGAAAGAGGGGGAGGACTATTGTAAAAGGRTTTTCCCTTAAGGAATTGCCTTGAAGACACAGTGGGAGAGCTGAAGATTCCTTCCCATCAAATAGCTAAAAGACAGAAGTTTCTTCCTTCAATCCAGTGACTCCTTGGCCTTTCCTGCCACCCTGTCCCTCTTCCTGCAGGGACATCGAAATGAAGGCTGCAAATACAGCCTTGAACTCCCAGTCCTGTGAGCGCAGACGGCTCAGACCACTGCTGATACTGCAAGGGAAGGGAAGGGGAGGAGGAGCAGGGGAGCGCCCCGATGTCAGGGAAGAGATAACCTTCCTCGCCCTTCATCCAAACGGYAGTTTGAAGGCGGTGTCTCCATCCTGCCCTGGAATGAAGGCTCTGATTTAGCCTACCCCACCTTTTGGAGCCGCGGGGGTTTGTTTCCTTGGCAGCAGCAATGCAGCCGGGCCAGTCTGGCTGACCTCAGCAGGCAGCCCCGCAGTTGGGAGTAGCGCTAYGGCTCGCTGTGATACGCCGGACTTTCACATCAAGAGCTGGAAAAACAAACTCGGTTCATGCAGGGGGCAGAGCTTTGGACTCATCTCTGCTTGAGAGGTCTGGTTATTTATTAATTATATTTAAAGTTTTATAACAGCTTAAAAGGAATGCAAGCCAGAGGCAACTCTTCAGTGAAGCCTCCCTTGTGCAATGCTTGTGTAATTCTCTTGGTTTAGTGCTGGTTTGTGCAGCTATGATAGGCTCCAGTCTGTTCCCTTCTCTAATGCCTCCACTGGCTCTGGATGATTTCTTCATCCTTTGACATGGCAGTGTTCTGACAGACATACCCCCCAAAAGCACTACATGTTTTGAAATCCCAGTACATGGGAGTCCAGTGGGCAGACCAATAYAAAATCTTTTCCAATCTCTTTCTAAGGAAAACCTGTAAGATTCCTGCCTTTTGATACCCTGTTGGTGAGACCAGACAAAATAGTTTGCAAGCCATTTTCATTCTCCTTAAAATCCCACTTGCCATTACAAGATGAATGTTGTAGATAGACTGCAGGATCCAAATTTCTGGTAAAGAGCCTGACAAAATTAGAGTATCAAGTGTTGCTGTAAATGAACGAGTTCAGATGGGTTCAGAATTGATGTATACTGTTTTGTTGAGTTGGGAAACGCTTTGATTAATATATTTATGATTCGCCATAACCTTTTACTTAGTGCAAAGCAACCATTTATTCAGTAGTAGGCACTTCAGAAGYAGAAATTCCCTGGTGTGAGTGGTTGGACTTCAAAACACTGGGAATAGGAAAAATTGATTTTAGCTGCGCCTCTTTGGGGCACTTAGTCCGATAACTAAGGCCCGGACTCTGCCGAATGAGTGCTTGTAAAGGCAGATGGTGTTAATCACTCCAGTGAGCCTACTCCGGTTTCCTCTGTCATCTTGGGACCTGCCCCACTCCGGGCAGCCGCTGCCATCTACAGCCACCTGCTGGCTTGTCCCTGCATCCTGAAGGTTCTACCCAAGCTCCTGCAACGCGTGAGGAGAAAATGGGGAGTCAGTACTTCATAGTACCGATGTCTTTTTAAACAAATGTCCCCTATTTAATCTGAGCACAGCTTCTCATCTGAAGAGACCTTTTGAGACTTTTACTGCCTTTGTGTTCCCTCACTTTTTATATACATTCCCTCATTTWAAAAGAGCCAAGTTTCTTCTGCACACTTAACCCATCTTAGCTAATAAAAACTTTGCAGTTTTGCATACAGATGTGTATAATTATGCCCATTTTGCAGCAGAGAGTACTGAGAATTAAGCCATGTGAAGCTCCATGATCTCTCMGAAGCATCACTGGTAGGGGCCCTTGTCTGACCATTCCTCCCTGCACAGTTTGATACTTGCTGGTGTTTCTTTAGATGCTGGTCCAAAGGAAGGAGAGACTGGGAGATAAGATCTTCTGCACCTTGTTAGAAGATATGTGAGGAATCGCTTGAAATCTTTTCACCCTCTGTCTTTCCCTACTGCTGAGTTTAGCTTTGCAGAGTGCAAGCAGGGAAAGGCAGGCCTGAAAAAYACAATGCAAATTCAATGTATTGCAGATGAGCTGCAGGTTGTACTTTGATTTAATGAATTTGCATAGCTAGTATTAGCTATATCCTAATGTACTTAAAAGTATGTTAATCAATTAAGAAGTGCTTAGAAAATGATATGCAAACTAAATAAAATAAGGCAGYGGAAGGTATGCTTAAGGAAGTGGTTCCTGAGAAGTTTCTTCAGCTTGATGTCTGTGGAGAACATGCCACCCCACTTCAGCAAGGCCTTATCGAGATAAGTTACTAAGTGATTACTTTGATTTTAGCAATAAACAATATTATCTGTGTTTCTTCATTTCTTTTAAATTAACATGCAACTTTCTGTAGTAGTTGCAGGTTTCATAAACAAACCCAGCAAAGGTAACAAATGTTAATTGGACCCACCAACCGCAATTTAATATGATAATCAACAGCTTTTGTTATTTACATTCTTGTGTTGCTGACTGTGCCATTTCTTCCCTATTCCCCTGTTCGGTGCACTAATCCTTCAGTTACTCTGTTGATTTATTTTTTTCKAGGAAAAAAACGATCTTCCTGGTCCATTGTGCATCTCTTCGCATCTCTGACGTTTGGTGGTAAACAAATGAATAAAGCCAGAGCACTTGGTTCTAGAGCTCTTGATAYTCACAACTGTTACAAAACACAAAGCAAATGAACAAAGTGATTGTGATGGCAATAAGGAAATAAATAGCTGTGATATGAGTCTTAGACCAGTTTCAGTCTCTTCCTGATGGCTCCTCTTTGCAGACATGCTCCTTGTACCATCACTGAAAGTCTACTTCCTAACCAAGGGTCAAGCCTGCACATCAGCCTCATCCTCTCTGATGTAYCTGTTGCCCTTGACACCATTAAATGCTCGTCCTTCAATACCTTGTAGCACTGGGCATAGGGATTTTTCTGTGCTCTTTCTCTTTCAGTCTAGACTTTCCCTCAAGCATCTTTCCCCAAAGCTTTTCCTCCCATCTCAAGGTGCAGTCTCCTCAAAAGGTACTCCTTCCCCTCCACCCTCAGTCCCTTGTCCTTGGGTGACCTTGCCTGCAGATGTGTATGTAATTACTACCTCTATCCACCTATCTTTAAAATACTTATCTGCTGTTGATCTTCCACGCATTGGTTTCGCATCTCTCTGCCTCCCTAGTGCTACATCCTGACAGACAGCTTGCTACCAAGCTTACTGAGATCCAAAAAAGGAACTYATTAAAAAACAAACCCAACAACACAGTTTTCCTTAGCACTCTGGCCAGCAGCCAGAGTGTGTGTCAATTTTAATCTCTTTGATATTTAAATTTAGCTCTCTCTTGCTGCTGATACCATTTGGCARAAGGTGTGCTTACAATATTATTCCCAAAGCTATCCACCAGACATCTCTGTGCTACACTTAAAACTTCCCAGGAATTCGCATTATTCAAAAACAGAAATGTAGGAATGAGTAAACTGTCAATGATATCCTAATAGGCTAAAGGGATAATTTTCTTGTTTTCACTCTCTTATTTCTGSTCTCTGTATGTCTTTATGTTGAACCAAATCTTCTAGCCAAGGAACGTGTTTAATTGTTCATGACACATCTTAATGTTTCTTGGAAAATGAATGTGTATTTTGACAGGGTTTTTTAAATAGAATTGCAAGGAAGTAAAAAAGTGGTATAGTAAYAATACAGTATAACTATAAAGCTGCAATGCTGGTATATGGTATCAGAGGCAGATGTATCATCTGACTGAGAATGTTGTACTTCTAGGTCCTGGATTTGATATAGTTGTGCAAGGCAATGCAGATCAAACTAGAGCTTTTCACAAATTGAATATCTTGGTTTAAYAAGCAAAAGGAAATAAGTTGCCTGGCAGCTAGACTCAGTAGGACCCTTCAACTATATTAGTTTATGGCTTTTTTCAGAAAACTTCAAGTCTTCAGTGTCATGYAAGTATTGTCTTCATGTATTTCTTATGAATTCTTCTTCATTGAAGTTCTACTTTATCTTCTGAGAAGGGCTGCAGAATACTCTTGGTAAKAGTATTCAATTCTGTAATTTTTTAAAACATTACAGAATGAAGTTACAGAACTAGGATTCTAGTGATTCTATGTCATGTTAGGTGGTTTTGACCAAAATACAGGTGCTATTAGTTGTAATAAATCAGTAAATAAWTTTTTTACCAAAGAGAAAATTAGTGACAGTTACTTAGATGTGGCCATAAGCTGATGATATCAACATCTATGTCATTACAGGAGCCAGATACTTTGAATTTAGACAGAAACCTCACTGAGATTTAGGGGACAATTTTTCTGCCACTCCTATTTCATCTGCAGGATTTGATGCATAGCATTTGCGGACATGTAATTCTACCCATCCAAGGCTGGAGATGTCTGCTTTTTATCCATAATAGCTCAGAAGTGAAGCATTCACCTAGATCTAAACCACCTCCAGTTTTTGTCCCAGGACATTAGAATTGGCTGGGCAAGGGCTATAGTCACCCAGCTGTTCAGGGGAGAAGTTCTAAACTGTGTATTYCATAAAAATGATTAAATACCAGGCAGAGTTGGGTAAAACACCCACTTATTGAATGCCTTAGTGACCATATTGTAGTATATTTATTTGCTTTCCCTATCCTACTGAATATTCAAGTATATCATGTAAAGCAGAACTTCCCAGAATATCCTGCAGCAGATGGGTAGTGACAGCAGAGGACAAAGCTCTGGATTAAAACCTTCTGAAGAGTAATGGTACTTGGACTTTCTTGTCCCAYATCCTGGGTGCCTTACCAGGGCAGGCAGATAATTGCCCTGCGCTTGTAGGTAAATGGTCAAGCCCTGGCTATACTCTGAATGGGCTCTTGACCTTCATTTACCTTTTTTTTTTCCAAGAGGACTTTTAGAACTCAGGATCTGCAGAATCAGAACCCCAAGTGCAAATGGTTACAAAGCAGGAAGTACAGTAAAGCTCCCACTGATAAAGTCTTGTAAATAGATAATAATCTTTCACAGATAATGGCCAAAACCTCCCCCTTTTCTCTTTCTCTTCAGCCCTTTCTTGTTTATGAAACCCTTATTAAGCTGCAGAGAAGACCTGCTTCTTTTAGTTCCTTAGAACTATCCAGCAAGGACTATGGCGGGATGCTAAATGTACAAGTTAAACTGGTTTTATGTAGTAAATCTAGCAGACATAAAAATTCATTCTTTCAGCATCAGCTTGAGTGTAGTACTTATCTGTGAAATTACTTATGGGTTGCTCTGTACTGCATCTTTTTCTTACCCAGTTTTTGTTCACAATATAATACAAAGCCTATAAAATTGAGTGGGAGCTGTGTTGTTGCCTCTGTTGCTCAGCTGGAGAGTTTTTCTCATGGTGCTTTAAAAGCTCTGCAAAAATACAAGCAGGAAAGTTTCAGTAYGAGAAAACTGCTTGACATTAATTATTGAACACCTATTAATATTCATAAGGGACCTAATTATCTGGGAAAGTCATAGTGATCTTATTTGCTGATTAGCAGAGAAAACACTGASATATTTTTCCTAAGTTCACCTTGTTGACTAAAATTTGTGTCAATGAGCAAGTGCAAGGTTAAGAACAAGAGGATAATCATCCTGGTGAGATAATAACTGCTGAAGTAAAAGTGATAGAAATGCAATGGAGTGATTTTCCAGCAGGTAAGAAACCTAAAGTCATATGATAACTTAGTTTGGAAGGACCTCTGSAGGTAGGTTGGTCCAACTCCCCCATCAAACCTGGGCCAAATTCAAGTTTACCTTTGCCAGTGCCTGGAGGGGACACTGCAGTGTTTAGAAAAYGCAAAACAGGAAATGCTTGAGCAAAGGAGGTAGATGCAATTAGGTATAAAAGACAAAGTTAAGGGYTGTTCTTTGCAGTTTCTTTCAGGGAGAAATGGTTTTTGAAGTAATCAAGCTGTCCTGTTTGGCCAGGCAGTGTTAAAAGTAAGTAAGATRAAGTGCTGAAACCTTATTTAAAATGAGTGGTTTCATTCTGATCGCAAATGAAGGTCTCCCAAGYTTTGCTAAAATAAACCTCAGGCTTTCTAAAAAAAAAAATAAGACAGTGATTCAAGACGGCCATTAATGTATTATATAGCAGCTAGGTCTTCCTTATCTAACAATTGTTTATGATGTATCTTCTCTCCTCTGGCTCACTTAGGGATCACTGCAGAAGTGGCTCTCAGGACACATCTGCCTCAGGTCGCTGGGGATAAGGCACAAATGTGTAGCAAGAACAGCCAAGCTGTACCAGTGTCTGCCTCAGAGCTGGCTGGAGTGAGGAGCAGCTACAGGCACAAACACCCCCATGTGATGAAGTGCAGCACTTCCTGCTTGCCTCTTGGCCCATACTTACACTGATCTCCATCACATGCATTAAAGCCAGGCAGCATTATTTTATTCCCACTCCTAGCAAGGGTCGTCACCTTGGGATTTTATCCAGGAAGCATTCAACCTTGTTATAGCTCTGCCCGTTGCTGTTTATGCGACTCATCCTGAGAGTGAGAATCAAAGGCAAGTGAAGTTCTTGCRGGAGCTGACCTTGCTCAGCAGGGTTCTGCCATCTTCAGACAATTTTCAGGTTGCCTCAATACAGCAAGGAAAAGGTTACCTCAGTTCAGATGGAAAAAAAAAACCCGGTACTTAGTACTTCCAGGAACTTTTACAATTGGATTTTGGTTTCTACCATTTCCACACTGAGAATGTTGCAATTTTTCCAGCTGACAATGGGATTCTTTGACAGCTAGGAAAAAAATGATAAAGATTCTTACGGAACAACTTGTATTTTTCTCTATATCCTGTAGAAAAAGCCCCAAAAATGAAAAAAATCAGGAAGCTTACTAACACATGTGAAACTTTGTGGATGACTGAATTCTTCTTGCATTTTCTTCTTTTTCTCCYTATTGTTTGCTTTCTGTTTTGAACCACCCATGCCAGCACAACCTTACTGACTGTGAATGTTTCATTATTTGAGTCTGATGTATTGGCGATGAAATTTTTAGGATCTGCCAGCTATTCTATTGTCTCATGAAGTATTGTAACACTTGCTTAAATTTTTCATCTAAGGATTAAAAAGACTGCCAGTCAGAAAAGCATGTAAAAGAAGTCTGATTAAAAAGTTGTCTTTCCAGTGGGAGATTTTGGATTTATGTAAGAGCCAGAGCCTGAATTTTTTTACCTTCCTGAAATGTTTACCAAAATGTACAATGATTATTTTGGTAATATTACCTTTCCAACCTAAGTTTTATCAAAAGACAATGGGTRCAAAGGAAAGATTCTGAATAATATTAATTTGTGATCATAAAATTCCTACAATAAGCTCAAATAGTGTCTTTGCCATCCTGTTTCGAATTTAAAGGGTCGGAAATTCCAGACTACCTCTCTGAGAAGATCAGCGCAATAGACTCTCAGTTCAGACCTGTTTTCAAATGCACATTAATGTGAATACCCAGAGCTAAGGAAGATAAATTCAGAAAGGTTTAAGCAGTTGAAAAAAAGGAGGCTGGGGAATGGCCTGCGAGCTGTGAACATTAACARCATAGAGGTAMAGACTTACAGGTGTGCCTTGAGAAGTTGAGTGTTGGTCTTTCTGGGACCAGGCCCTGGAGTCACRCACATCCCCTTTTATGGGTAATGARACATACCACCAGAGTCTGCCACTTCTGCCTACATGGAAATGGGATTTATGCACGTTTTTTGCAAATAAACAAGGTTATACTGAGCATATCCAATTTGTAKCAACAATTTTTGTTCCAGTAGAAAAAAAAATCCTTGCAAGGCCTTGCGTTTTGATTATCTACTTGAGTGAGAAGGGCAACACTAGTCAATAGCATTTCAAATGCTAAACTCTTTAACAAACCTTGAAAGGCTTTGAAGAGTTGACTTTTCATTAGCATTCTGCTCTGGGGTAGGTCTCAAAATAAACTAAAACCTCACATTACATTTCTGGTTTTTCTCAAGTACTGAAGAACAATGTGTTTGATTCTGGTGTATAATACAAAACCGAAAGGAGAATTGTTCAAACTGATCTTCAGAGCAGGCAAATCTGGACACAGCAGACAAGTATAGAAACTGAAAAGGTTTAGGAAAGAAATAAATGCAAATCAGCAGAAAGTCTGAAATGGACCAGAAATCTCAAATATGTTTGGTACTGCTGCAGCAAAGGCAGGACTTCACATAATGGGAACTTCTACAGAGATAGTTGGAAATGCAAAAGAAAATACTAGAAAAAATATTTCAGAATTCTTGACAGATAAAGATACTTGACACTTGTAAGATAATGAGAGTTGGGGGGGGTTTGGAGAGAAATACATATTTGTATGGTGTATTTGAGATAGAAAAATTCAAACTGAGAAATGCACAAAATAAAAAAATCTATTTATTTCAGAGAAAAAGAATGATACTAGGTTTTCATAGATGACAATAAATCAGATTTAAACAGAATTTTCCTGAAGCTGCAGATTCACCTTTAGGTCCTTGACACACACGCAGTGACAGATTAAATCTGGTTGGCTGAAATTGTTCTGACTCTGGCTATCCACCAAACCTTTAAGGCACAGCTAATGCCAGAGTGTTTTAAATCTAAAATCAAAAAATGGGCTAACCCTAAACACAACTTGCTTCACTTSCCATTTACTTATCCCATGGAAGCATGAGGCACATGTATGGGGTGAACTGAATCTGCCATCAGTTTTAATCTGCCATCACATTGTGTTTAAGCATTAAGCACAGTTCTGCTGCTGCCAGAGAGAAGAAAATTTTAGCCAAGAAATGTCACTGGACAAGACAAACTTGARCAAAAATATTCAGTCTGATCTGTGAGAAAAAAAACATACTGAAAGCATGATCCAGAGAAACYGAAGTTTTGTGGGTGAGATCAGTTCTATTAAAGGTATTAGTTGATCTTTAAATATTTAGCTCATCAACTGCATTTGGGAACAGGATGTAGAGGAGACAAAAAATACCCTTRTTTTTGTAGCCAACTCTTTTTCTTTATAGGACAGTAGCATGAATATGCCCCAGACCACTTCAACCTTAGCTAATGACTTCTTTCACAGCAGAACTGCCCACTAATTCAAATGCCCCTTGCACGGTCTACTTGTCATAACAATCCTTGCATGGTTTTKAATGTGAAATCAGGACTTCTCCAGGACTTCTCTTTGGATCTGGCTCCAAATAACAAGAATGCCTGCTGGCATTCCACACAGAGAAAGTTAATGGACAGACCTCACTTGACTCGATTCTAATGACCGTGTTTTGTCKTTGTTACTCTCAGTAAAGTCCCAGCACTATTTTCTCAGACCAGTTCTCCCAGCAATATTTGAATTGCTACAGCCCATTAGGTAATTACAGACCAGGATTCCTGAAATGCCAGAACATGGTCTATGTTCAGGCTGGGAGTAAATCAGCTTATCAAGGTCTGGCAAGACCGAGGAACAACCAAGACCACAGGGAAAGCTAGGTCAGCAGTACAGTAGGCTGAAAAGAGAGGGTTGCTTGGGCAGCAGGGAGCATTCACTGTTTGTCCAGTCCTGCTACCACTGGCTCTTCTGTCAGAGCACCCTGAGCTCATCTCTCCATCCCTCCCAATGCATGTGTTTGGCTCTTTGGTAAAAGTRGTGAAGAATGAGGCTCATGTCACTGATAACMACTTTTAGAGGAAGCACTTCAGCTYTGGCACWGAAACTCTTATCCAGCAACACATTGCTTGCTTTCACCCTTGAACTGCCTCAGCCACCAGCCAATAGGAATAGAGGGGACACTCATAACAAAATATTAGAAACAAAAATAGRCTATTTCAGTTGAAAGGTATCTACAATCATCATCTAGTACAACTGAGTCTGAATATCTTCTTGACTTTGGCAGCCGTGAAGAGTGGGCCCATTAGAACCTCATGAAATTTGACAAGGCCAAGAGCAAGGTCCTGCACCTGGAATGGGGCAATCCTCAATATCAATATAGGCTGAGGGATGAAGAGACTGAGAGCAGACCTATGGAAAAAGACTTGGAGATACAGATAGACAAAATATTCAGAATGAATCAGCACTGTGCACTTGCAGCCCAGAAAGCCAACAGTGTCCTGGTCTGTATCAAAAGAAGCATGGCCAGCAGGTTGTGAGAGARGTGGATTTTTTCCACCTCCACTCTGGTGAAGTCCCACTTCTGGCTGCATACAGTTCTGGAGTTCTTAGTACAAGAAAGACATGAAAATGTTGGAACAAGCCATGAGGAGTGCCACAARGATGGTCAGGGGGCTGGAGCACTTCTCCTGTGAGGAAAGGCTAAGAGAGTTGAGATTGTTCAACCTAAGGAAGACTCTGAGGAAACCTCACTGCAGCATTTCCATACTTGAAGGGGCCTTATAAGAAAGAGGGAGATGGGCTTTTTACTAGCAGCATAGTGACAGGACAAAAGGCAAGGGTTTTAAAATAAAAAAAAGGGTACATTTAGGCTAGACATAAGGAAGAAATTATTTTGCAGTGGTGGTGAGATGCTGGAACAAGAAGTTATCCASAGAAGMTGTGGATGCTCCATCWCTGGAAGTGTTKAAAGTCARGTTGGATGGGGCTTTGATCAACCTGACCCAGTRCAAGATGGRACATTGRACTAGATGATCTTTCAAGGTCYCTTACAACCTAAACCATTTTATGGTTCTGTGATTCTTCACATCAGAACTCAGACTGTCGAAATAAAGAGCAGATGGGAAGGATGCTGTAGATGACCAAACAAAAGAGGCCTCCTTTTCTAGGCTCTTCTTTGTTTCTCTCCTGTGAATGACTGTTTTACGGTCCCTTAAAGAATCACCTTCAAAGGTGAAATATTGGCAAAACCAGGTTTAATRTAAGASCAAAAGCACAATAAATTTAATTGGCAAGTTTTCACTCTATTACTTATTAGGTAGTTAAAGCATACAGAGAAACAGCAAACAAAAATCCACAATCAATCAACCCAAACCAAAATAAACCCAAAGCTATCTATGCAGAGGCTGTGGGAGGGGTAAGGGGTRGTGAGAGAAGGATAGCGAAGGGTAAGGGCGAAAAGGAATCCTGAAGACCYTCCTATCCCTGCACTAAACTGAGCCCAGACTTGACCAACAGGTAATTCCTAAAGGCCCAACAGCACTTAAAATTAAGAGCACTTAATCATAGGAGCACTTAACCTTAACAASACTTAACAGCACTTAACATCACTTACTCGATAAGCTACACAATTTGACAAAGGATTAATATAAAATTCACTATACAACAGTAACTTGCTTACAGGCCTAACTTGCTTATAAATCTGAAATACTTAAGRATGTAGGAGAGCAATATTCCTGAGACACTTGCTACAGCATATTCACAGTTGAATGCACGCAGACATAAAGGAGTCTATACAAGATATACATGTGAAAAATTCCTCTTATATTCAGTGCTCACATCTGCCTTTRCACCTTCTCAATGGATGAAGCGTTAAGCCTTAAAGTGTGGGGATATGAGCCACATTATTCAGCTGTCCTCCAAGTTTAGCAAACATTGGATATAGCAAACTTGAGAGTTCACTGGCTCTTAGAGGTCCCACTCAGAGGGATTCTGCTGGTTGCAGCTGCTGCAGTCCAGGAGAGCTCCAAGAGYCTCACTTTGGACTGTTGTATGTAGGGTCACAAGAAAGYTGGCTTTAGTCATAGTAATTTWCCATCCTGGCCACAATTTGGGTCAGTAACTTTTTTTTAAAGTTTGATAATGAAAATATTATTCCCCTTGGGTTGTTATTCAGGAARAAAAAAAAAAAAAGTTTCCAATGCTGTTTGTTAAAAAAGCAGAAGCTCATTGGACACCACAAGTTCCTGAGAGCAGATAGTGTTTCTGATAAGCTCAAGAGGAGCTGMGCCCAGGTGCTGCTCATCAAATTTAAGGCCTAAGGAACGTTTCTCAAATCATAGTGATACTGGTGGGGGAAAGTAGGATGCACCACCACACACTGATGCATTTGTTTCAGACTTGCTTTTTTTTTTATCTTCTTGCGGTTACTGTATTTTGGAAATTCTCTTTACAAGCTCAGCTCAGGTACTTGCTCATGGAGGAAGCAGTGCCTCCCCTTTTCCAATCATTCCACTGGTAGAGTCATCTTCATCATCTTCATCATCTTCATCTTCATCTTCATCTTCATCTTCATCTTCATCTTCATCTTCATCTTCACCTTCACCTTCACCTTCATCTTCATCATCTTCATTTCACTATGTCAGCTATCAAGAAGTAACAAACTAATTTTTCCCTCTGAGAGGCAAAGCTGCATATTGTTTTAAGGTTTTCAGCTAGCATTTTGTAACACTCACATGCTAGTCTGCTTTTACCATCAAATCTGACATCTACAGGGGTCTGCTACAGTCAAAACTTAAGTTTTGTGTTTGGGATTTTTCCTAATATTTCATTTAATTAGCTTCCCTTTGTATTTTATAGATGCTCACAGGGTATCTCAGRAGTGCAAGGAGAACTACTTCATTCAATAGCTCTATTTTCCTCTCACACTGATAAACAGCAGGTTTTGAAACCATGAGAGAAAACATTCATGGAATTCATAGAATCAAGTTCCAGGAGGGGACACAGTAATTTAAACTGTCCCATGTAATACAAACCATCTTGTGTCAGCCAGTTACTTCTGCATTTAACTCAATTACTCGTGTTGAACAAAAGGATAGCTTGTGGTTGACTAAAATATACACATGACACCTGATTTACAGACATAAAGCCATGGCTCTCTCAGCTCACCAGAGATCAGTTCCAGGCATTAATCACACTCAGCATTAAGCTGAATTTGAATTAGTCTGGATCAGTTGGCAGCCATTGCTTTTGAGCCATAGCAGCTGGAGTAAGAARCCCTTTGGCACACAGGATTTTCTTTACCCAAAGCTGTTTCTCTGCTAATAATCCAGTCACTTCTCGGTCATTTATTTGACAAATTCACACAACGAACATCTTAAATATTTTAGTGAAATGCATTTWCTCAAGTCTAAGAAATCAGGTGTGGAGCTCTTTTGCTTGTGGTTTTTTTTAATTTTTAAGGTTGATTTTTTGCCCTTAAGAACACAAACTCCCACAAGCCATTCTGGCATCATCATCAGCAATACCATATATCACAGTGAAATCATTTTACTTTTCCTACTTGCTCTGCTCATTTGTACATCCAAAAATKACTACTTTAATACCACTTGCTAAAGCATGGTCATGAATATGCATGTTTAGTGAATTTCACAGTTGCCTCTTTCCWTGTCAGTCCCTCATTTTGTATTGACTGAAGTGTCAAGAGTGCTTTGAAGATCTGTGACCCTAAAAATACAAAAAGCATGAACTAAGCAAGTACCTGTTAATTTAAAAAAAAAATCTGCATCGACCAGTTAAAATARAACTTAAAAAGCAGAAAAAGCTGAAAGCATAGATTGAGAAGTCCAAAGAAATCACAATTAGTGATTAAGTTTAAAATAAGTTAAATTTCTCTGCTGAAATCCTCCCATCTAGCTTGGGCCCTTTTCTGTTGCAAACTAGCAGACAGGGCAGCAGCGCGACTGAGAGTCAGAGGGATTCAGAGGGAAAATACAGGAGTTCTGGTGTGTAATTCAGCAACAGCCCACAAGGGGACASCCACCACAAGCAAAGCTGCTCTGGAAATGGAGATGGGATCTGGTTGTGTGGGTCTGCAGAGGGTTTTGCAGCGAAGCTTCACTCACTTGGCAGCGCTCCTGGGGACCATTGGGAGATGGACACCCAGTCCCAGTGGGGTTGCTGCTTACACAACCCGACCTCRGTTGTTTTTAGGATTCTAAAGTAACGCAAAGAGTTTCTATATAAAATCTTAATAGTAACATGTATTGAAGCAAATAATTGAAAATATCCTATCAGTCACTTCAGCTTTTGAGATAATAGGAAACAAAGTCTGGAAAGAAATACAGCAGCATCTACCAATAGAATTTGTTCCCACCCCTTTATAGGAAAGGTAAAAACCCCAGATATCCCTTTTTTAAGGGGGAGGTTACTGAGTCAAAACTGCAGATCTCACTTAAGCTATCACTACTCATACATGACTGCATCATACAAGTAGTACTTAAATCCACATTTAACCCTTTTTCTCACATTTTGGTCCTAGATACTTTGTGTAGGTTTTTTCCCCAAATCTGAGAGCTTGAAACAAGAAAGTCTAAAGCTTGAGTCTTATAAGATTTGTTTTATATGATGATTTTTAATGCAGCTCATTCTCTTTTTTTTTTTTTAGTGCTGAATGCTATGTAAAGAAATACTTCTGTAATCAGGACACTGTGGTAGCTGTTTGCCTGAAGCTCAGCCTCAGAGTCCYGACATTTCTGGACAACACAGCATGGATTTCTGCAGCCTTGATGAAAGCTGGAAGCGACCAGTGAAAATATCCCAGTTTTAGCTAAGAAAARATTGTACCTTTAGATAATGTCTATAATTTCAGGTAAATCCAGTATGTTTATGTTTCTTGATGTTYATGTTGCCCCTGAAATATATTGAACGCCTTAGGCACTCCTCCTTTTGACAGGTGGAGTGATTTGCTGGTTATTTCTGCTGTCATCCTGGAGATTTGGGCCCCTGGCAACWGTTGTAACTCAGACTTAACTCCAAGGGGGTGCAGTGGGAAATGTAGTAATTATAACTAAAACTCCTGGTCTGGAGGAAAAGGACATGGGCTCTTTTCCCACTAGAGCTGACTATCAGCTCATTACACACAAGTACAGAGCCCTGCAGGAGGCCATAAATGCTGTTAAAGCACTTCCTACCAGGGTTTCATGTACCAACAWTAATCTACATTTTGACAGCAGGGCTCTGAAGCATTTAGAGAATGACCATGCTCCACCAYGGGTAGAGCACTCTTGGAGACAATGCTTATCCCACCGGTTCTTGCCATGTACCTGCCAACCTCCATGCTTTTCCCTCACCCTCAGTGACTAAGTCAAGCAAGGGAGATTACCCAACTCAAGTGTGAGTCCTCTTGGCCTTTCACTAGGATGTGTGTTTGTGGTGCGTTGTAGCAGGCAGCAGCTCTACAAAGGCCAACTTCTTCAAAGGCTGTACAGAGGACGTCCATCACCTGTCCTAGACATSACTTGTGAGGGACCCAGCCACTCCCTAGAGGAAGAAGGAAACCAGGAATGACCATCAGTGAGCCTAATTCTGCTCTTCAGCATTATTGAAAACCAGCCCAATCCCATACACAGAAGGTCAAAATTGGGAGCCAGAGATCTGCCCTAAGCTAAGGAAAGCAAAATCCATTTGACATGGACTGGGCATTTACAAAAATCATGTGGAAAATGCTTGAGCAGAGGCAGAACTAGAGAAGGATATTCAGCAGTCACCATCTAGAGATGAAGGGTGGAGACAGGCAGCAGTTTGGGTAGATGRCTATCATTTGTAGCAGTGAAGCGGGCTTCAGCCATGGTTATGGAAACCTGAGTGGGCATCATAGACAGACCAAGTGAGCTTYCTCTGAGGTACAGGTTTCATGCCTCTGGTGAAGGAACAGTACATGACAAGGCAGTGCAGCCTTTTTTTCCAGGGGTTCTGCTGCCTCCCTTTCAAAGCCAAGTTTGATATAGCACAAGTGCGTGAATTTCAGTCACTTTTATTGAGAAAATTGTTAAGGTGTGCAAAAATACATTAAAACTTCACCAGGTAAAACAARTAAGTAGCATTAAGTGAATCAGTTGAAATTCTGACACTTAGCAGCATAACAGTTAGAGGAGAATTCTGATACAAGATATTAAATAAATAAGGAGATCACAAGACAGCAACTGAGTCTCTGCTCTACTGGGCAATGGAAGTCAGCCCCTCCCCATCTGATTGATGTTCTTCTGACAAGCAAAGAGCCTTAGGACATCTTGCCAGGTCCAGGGTGCCAAGTAGGTTATTAGGTCTAGCTCTTTACTTGTCATGTATTTTCCTAAAAAAAYCATTTGGGTTGTCCCTTCAATAATGTTTATCCTGCCTGAAGAGTTTTTCCTTAGAAAATCAAAGTTACCTGAACAAAGTGGCTTCTTTGTTTTACCACCTCATCTGGTCAGGGTGAATCACTACAGAGATCAGTATCTTCAAGGAGATGAAAGAAGGGATGTTAAGTTCCACTGAATTAGGTTTGGACTTTAGAGGTAAATCCGAAAGTGTGTTTTGTTTAGGAGTACTTATTCCAGTTTTTGAAGATTAAGAAGCAATTGCACCCCCTAATGAAAAATTAGAGTAYATACAGAAGAGACTGAAAAGAAACAGGGAAGATGGATGACAGAGAAAATATACATAACTGAGTGGAAGAACTTATCTGAACCTTGAAATTATGCATTTTCAGAAACTTTGATTACATGCTCCTACAATCTAAAGAGACAATCCTTCTTTTACAAAGCACACAGCCAAACAACCAAAAACCCTGAAAAATGGAATTTGCTACCTTCGTGGATTCCCTCATTTTGTAGGTCAGATATCYTGCTGTAATGTGCCCCTCTAGAGTCTATAATTACAGGCTGTCCTCATTCTTACTGACATTTCCTACCTATAATATGCAGTCATAAACTTCACCTATTTTAGATGCCAAATGATTTATAGGTAAATGCTTTTATTGGCAAGCAGTGATTTTGTTACGAAGTCATGTGGAATTCAGTATGTGGCAATTAACCCTCTTGGGATTTATAGAATAGAACCTTTAAGTTCATCAAATCAAAAACCATTAATACAGCACTGCCACACCCACCAATAAACCATATCTCTAAGCACCACATCTACACTTCTTTTAAATACTTCCTCATTCAGTGACTCTGCTACTTCCCTGGGCAGCCTGCTCTAGCCTGACAACCCTTTCAGTGAAAAAACYTTTTCCTAATAATCAATCCAAACCTTCCCTAGTACAATTTGAGACCATTTCCTCTCATCCTGACACTTGTTACTTGGGAGAAGAAACCGACCCCTATCTTGTTAAAACCTCCTTTCTGGGAGTTGCAGAGAGTGAAAAGATCTCCCCAAAGCCTCTTTTTTTTTTTTTTTTTTTTTTTTTTTCAGGCTGAACACCTCCAGCTCCCTCATCAAAGAAAACTCTAGTAAGTTTGCTCAGAAGCAGGATAAAGTCACTCAAAGCAGAGTCGATGGGGATTAATTCCTGTGAGATTTTTTAATAGTATTTTCTAAGCCCTTTCTCCTGTTCCCTTCTAGTTGTCTGGCTTGTCCTTCCTATCTGCCCTCMAGAGCTCACCTGTTCTAAATTTCTAGAGCATGGATGGATTACTGTTGATGTGTAAATTTGCAATTCYACCTCACTGGAATTCACAAATATGTCCAGCTCTTCTGTTCAAAGAGCTAGTGCACCTCTTGCTTCAGCATTGCTGTGTATTGAACTTGAAGATGTGATCACCTTTTGGGCAAATCTGAGCTCCAGCTRTGTGGAAACAATTTACCAAGCAAACAATGGAGAGAAGCAGCCTTTGGGGTCCATAAAGAGAATGCATTTGGATTGCATCTGGAGATAAAACAGTACAGAACATTTYTGTTCAGTGCTGTGTAACTGTGCAAAAGGAAAACATTTTTAACAAAGGCTGCTGCAAYGCTCATATGCTTCTCCACCCTACCTCTGTCTTCTGGTTCTTTAACCTCATTCTCCCTTCTCATAATCTGTAGCYTGTTTGCTATCTATTAATCCTACTCCTACATTGCCACATTCTCACCATAAGCCTGAAGACTGTAGTGCCTTGTGAAAACATTTTGCTGTCTTCAGCAAGGAACAACCAGGAAATGTCTGTGAAACATATCATCAAAATCAGAGAAAAACACACAACACAGGTGTGCAAGGATCCTAATTTTTAAAATAACGAGTCAGTCTCTCCCTTTCCATCCTTCCATTGCAGTCATCTGACTTGCATTTATGGATATCACTGATGCAACACCCACCYACTCTACATAATAAGAAAAGGAGGTAAACATATTGATAGCATATTAAAAAATCACCATGTGCAATCTGAGATAAAATGATAGAAAAATGGACAGCATAACCCCAGCTTTACACAGAAAACAGAACCAAGAAGGGTACAAATGCTTGTAAGTGTAGCTGTTGARGCTGCCACAGGATATGTAGCTAGTGGCTACACCACAGCCTGCATGTTGTCTGTGTCTCTCAAACCCAAATAACTTTAAATTCATGCCTGGACTCCCCAGGAATTACAGCTTTGTCCCCAGACAGGTGCCCTTTTAAATATTTTGTACTATCTAACTGCAAAGAACATAATAGCTAGTGGCTTTAATTYCCTAATTATGCATTAATAAGAGACAAATTGTTTCACAATGTTCCTGCTGGGATAGAGAGAAAATATTGCTAAACATCCCTTGGTACACTTTAAAAATAAAATGTTTTCAGGATGAACTTCCATGATGTGCACAATATTTTAAACTTAGTATAATTCCAGTTCATGCATTACATATATATTTAATAATGTTTTTGCTGTTGTTCAGACATTAAGCTCTTTTTTTGACATTTATTAAAATCATTCTGAAAACATTTGCAGAGTTTTTCATTGTGATCAGTCTTGAAAATATCCATCTGCACCCCACTACTTCATTAAAAGAATTAAGTGAACCACCCAGCTTCTCAATAAAATGGCCACATAAAGGACAGCAGTTTTTTATTCCCTCACACACCCACTGATATAAACACAATGATTACAGCTTTTCRTGCAAGTGGCCTCTTGCTTCAGAGCTTGAGGCATCTCTGATTCTGTGTAATTGCAGAATCCCTCTCATTTTTCAAGACCTCTACCACCCTTCAACCAAACATTTATAAGGTTCTGCTGCTTCTCATGATGATGGGTGAAACACAAGAATAGACATTTTTCTTTCGTCTTTCAGTCTACACACCAGACTTCGTCCATCTATCTATCTATCTATCAGTGCAGGTAGAAGATGAAAACCAAATAATTAATGACAAAGATGCATAGTGAGACTGGGCCCTATGYCAGGTGTCCTCCATGGACAGCAAGACTCAGTCCCATGACTGACACTGCAAACACTGGTCCTGATGCCAGGGTTCCTGGGGTGGCTGTGACCATGAACCAGGGGCATGACTTGTGTTTTATAGCTCTACGGCTTAAGATGGCACAGAATGATGCCTGTTTCTGCACAACAGCCAGGCTTCATCAAGTGATTTATTTTTTATACCCTGGAGTTGAGCCAAGCATTTCTGGTTATTCCACCATTGCCCTGCCAATTGCTGGTTGTCCAAGTCTAAAAACAACATTTTGCTGAGTGAAGCTGTATCTGGAGAAGCATTAAAATAAGAGTCTGCTCAACACCAGTCTCTTCTTGGGAGTCTTTTTTCCCTGGTTGTGAAGTTGTTATAAAATTTTAGGAATTCCTGCTTCAGCCTTTTCATATTTGCCACTGTGAGATTTTAAATCATTAAAAGATGTTTCATTTTGAAACATCAAACAACAGTAGTCATTTTGACAGGGATGTGCAAATGAAACAAGAAGTTTCTCACTCTAGAAACAAAATAAAAAATGTTCAGGAATGCACGTAAAGTTGGAAAATAAGACCTTGGCATTTAATGACAACAGAATCAGTAGCTCCACCTAGCTACCTACCTTATTTACAATAGCATARACAAAAAGGTAGCTCTTACAATGAACTTACATTTCAAGAAATGCAAATATGCCAAGCTCTTCACCACAGCCAGGAGTGTGAGAGTAAATAACGAAGTAGCAGGGAGCCACCCACTTTCGATGCCTTGGCTGAAAATACAGAAATGTTCAAAGAGCATCTGTGTCTTGAACAGATGCATCTGTCAAAATTCTGTAATTGCTTCAATTCCCAGCACTAACCACTCCAAATAGAAGTATCAAGAAAAATTACTCACCGATTACATAATCTTGAAAGAAATTTTGCATGAGTATTTCACAAAGAGAAGACGATTTCTTGGGGTGGAGGGAGAACAAGCATGCAGTTTTGTTGATCACCTAATAAGATCTAATTGCAGCCTGAAGCCAGAGAGACACCCACACTTACTCTTTCCTGTACCTTCCATGGTTTGCTGCCCTCTGCTCTGGCTCAGGCACAGTAGCTACAGGGTAACTTAGACAAGACAGAATTCTGTCTGTTCTGCAGTGGATTACACATACCTGTTGTGRCCAAAATAAATTTACAACTTCATCCAGCAGGATCCTCACGGGGTGAAGGGTTGCAGGTAGTTGMCAATAAAGGGGAAGAAGAAATTTTACTCCAGTCTTGAAATCATTATACCAGTATATTCATCCACAAAATTCTGCTTTGGTCTGTTGCCTTAACTACCATCCTTCTTTCTATTGGCCACTTCAGCTTGTTCTGCTCTTYGGTACAGTTCTGACTATGCACTTGCATTAGTCTGGTATTAATTTTCAGCAATTGTTGATTTATGTATATCAATTTACTTGTCTTGGTCTTTAGAAGGTTTGTGTTGGTTCCAGTGACTTGAAGGATATGACTCTTCTTGTGTTTGGTCTCTAGCATGAAATGCCCAGAAGGGTTGCAAACAGTTTAGTTTGATCTGTGGAGATTGGACCATAAGAAAAAGGCATTTTTAGCAGGCACAAGGAACATTAATAAACTGAACACGGGAAATCAAGTGCAGATGTATTTAAGAAGTTCAGTCTCCAGTGGTTTAAATATAAAATTTGTTGACAACTGTAATAACCCTTGTTCACACTGGCGAAAAGCAGCTCCTGCTGTGAACATATTTTTACAGATAGATGTCTACGGTTTTGGATGCTACTGCTGCACTAGAGTTCATTTGATTGTAGAGAGAATAACCATCATTGTTGGATGAGACCTGTGTCATTACCATATAGAAAAATCTGTGTTTGATCTCTTTAGCTCACAGGATCTTTACTTTAAGCTTGAACTGACTGATCTGATGAATGAACCAAAGCTCTRTCTCTTAATGGCTTCCAATTTCACCTGTATTTATTCAAGACTATTGAAATAATTTCATCTCCTTTTATTGAGAACCTACCAGATGTTTTTCCCTTCTTTGAAATCTACTTCATTTTACCACTGCAAACATYTCATCTCCTTCCACTCCATGTGCATGAGATTTGTTTTGATTATTTTTTTCACCTGTTCTTCCTGGAGTCCTGTTTTGTTTCRCAGCTTCTTCACTTTTAAGTATTGTTACACAGTGATATACAGATATTGTTCGATATTGTCACATTCCACAGTCCAAGTACACAGTCCAAGAAAAGTCCCTCTTGGAGAAATGGGAGGATCACGGGTTAGTGCCATTGTGGATCCCAAAAAACAGAAAGCTCAGCTGCATCCTGGGCTGGATCAAAAGCAGTTGGCCAGCAGGCTGAGGGAGGTGATTCTGCTCCTCTGCTCTGCTTTGCTGTTCTGGTGAGACTCCACCTGGAGTACTGTGGGGAGCCCAACACAAGACGGACACAGATCCATTGGAGTGAGTCCAGACAGGGGCCACAAAGKTGGTCAGAGGAGATACAGCACCTCTCTTATGAAAAAAGGCTAAGAGAGATGGAGAAAACTCTGTGGACCAGTATGTAAAGGGGCTATAACATTCCACAAACTTGGAGAGTGACTGTTCTCAAGGGCATGGAGWGACAGGACAAACGGGAACAGCTTCAAACTGTGAGTAGATTTAGRTATTAGTAAGAAATTCTTTACTGTGARGGTGGTGGWGCACTGGAACAAGCTGTGCAGAGAAGCTGTGTATGCCCAGTTCCTGATAGTGYTCAAGTCTGGGCTGGATGGTGCTTTGAGCAACCTGGTCTAGTGGAAGGTGTCCCTGCCCACGGCACGCAGTTATAACTAGATCATCTTTAATGTCCCTTCCAACCCAAACCGTTCCACGATTCTATGATGTCTCCGATGGGTGCTKCTTTCTGGGCCCAACCGTGCAGGGCCCACAGCGCCCTCGGCCTCCCGCTGCCCCTCAGCGGYGCCGCCCCTCATCCCGTCACCACGGCAACCCCGCCCCGCCCTTCGCGTCACATCGCCCGCGGGCGCAAGCCCCGCCCCCCAGCGCTCCGATTGGTCGGCGGCCATAGCGCCATCTCGGCATAGCGCCGCCGATTGGCCGGCGCCGCTGAGGCACGGGCGCGCGGTACCCGCGGGGCGGCGGCGGCCGTTACTCATTAGCATGGCCTTGGGGCCGCCCCTCCCGCGGGCCGCCCCCGCCATTCGCCCCTATTGCCCCTCGGTCCCTCCCACGGCCCCCCATTCCTGCCGCGAGGCGCCGCCAGGCGCCGGGACAGGGCCAAGGAGGGAGGCAGCGGCACCGCATCTTCTTTCCGTGAGGCGGCTGCGGGGTGCCCTGGCGCGGGCAGGTAGAGCAGAGCATCAGCCGCGCCCCTCTGGGCGTGCACCGTGCTCCCCCCGCCCCACGCGGCGCCGCCGCCTCATCCCCGGGCGTGAGGGCTCCGGCCGCATCGCCGCCGCCAGCAGAGGAGAGTCCCGGCACCGAGTAGGGCTGGGCACGGTGGAGGGGTGACCCGGCAGCCGGTGGAACGAGCTCCGGCTCTTCCGGCATCGCGTGTCCAGGAGGTGCCGTGCGGAGCTCAAGGATTCTTGAGAAAATATTTTCTGTATTTTTTTTTCCGGTTTCGGAATCTGCCCAGGCTCCTGTGGCAGCCTGGCGAGGTGGGGCTGGTTCGTCTTGTAGGGCTCCTTGTTTTTCCATTGAGATCTTCCCACCTTCCCTTGCAAAGGAAATCGTCGCTTTCTATACATAGKTTTTTTTTATCCCTTCCACGAAACCCAATTTTGGGCAGCATCCATCGACGGCGAAGCTTTGGAGCAACAACCAGGAACAGTGACTCTCATGATGTGGACCTTTCTGGGTATTGCCTCCTTCATTTACGTGTATAAGAAGTGTGGCGACATCATGACTTACGCTAATAAGGAGGTGCTGCTCTCCGTGCTGGTGTTTTTCTCCCTGGGCTTGGTGCTATCGTACAGGTACCACTTCAGGGGGCCCAGGCAGCGGCAGCAGCAGAAGCAGAAGTCACACCTGGGGGTGCTCACTGATGTGCTCTCAGCTTTGCCMCTGGTTGGCTTCTTCTGGGCCAGACCCACCCAGGGATCTCAACAAGTTGAACAACCCAAATCCAGAAAGGTAAGTTCYATTCAGACGTGGCACATGGAGTGCAAGGTCCTGCTGCTCTTCCCTCTGGCCACTGACCCTCTGCCCTGGCAAGGGAAGAGAGCTAAGAAAGGGGTGGGAGAGGGTTTGTCTTTGGGTGGTGGATGTTTGATTTGTTGTATTTTTGTGTTAGTTTTGGATGGCAAAAGAAAGAGTGAAACTTACTTAAGTGGTAGACCAGGGGTCTTCAAGTCTCAAAAAAAAAAAAGTTTGAGGAACGATTTGGAGTAGAGGATTACTGTAGTAGCAGAAAAACATGTCCAATTGTCAGTCTGGTGTAAAGATGAAGGAATGGAGCATCTCTCCTGTGAGGAAAGGCTGAGCAACTGTTAAGGCCAGGAAAAGGCTGARGGAGTTCATAATTTCATCAGTGTATGCAATACCTGAAGGGAGGGTGCAAAGAGGGCTGTGCCAGGGCTGTTTCATCAATGCCCGGTGACAGGACAAGAGGTAATGGGCAGAGACTGAAACACAGGATGTTTGCTCTGACCATCAGGAAGCAGTATTTACTGTGAGGGTGACTGAGCACTGCAACATTTTCCAGAGAGTGGTACATTCTCCATCCTTGGAGGTATCCAAAACACAGCCCAGGCCAGTCTGCTCTGAYCCTGCTTGGACAGGGGCTTTGGACCAGATGGTGTCCTGTTCCAACCTCTGCCATTCTGTAATTCTCTGATGAGCTTACTAATATTTATGGATAAAAAACATTTGTTCAGACAACTGCAGATAGAGTCAATTTGAAGTCATTGCTTGTACAATAGGTACAGGACCTGCTCAGACAGTCAGTCTGTTCCCTTGATCCCAGCATGAGCCTTGCTGTGGGACAGTGGAGAGCTGTAGGTGGTGCCTGGAGCTTAGCTGGAGTCCTGCCATCCAAAACTGTGAACTAGACATAGATATCCAGTACATCTGTGGTCAGAACTGTTTGGCTACTTTCCTGAGTACTTCTGGGCATTTTGATGAGGACTGACCCCTTGCACAGAAAAACACAAATTTGATTTTGGCTGCATATCAAAGGTTTTTCATTTTTATTTTGTTTTTCTGTTAAAGSCTGCCTTTACCAATGTATTATGTTACCTGAATTCAGATAGTTTTCCACTCTTGCTGTATTGTAGGTATAAACATGACACTGTGGCACTAGAAATTCTGGTGTCAGTGTTGTCCTGGGCATTTGTTTCACTGAAGCAATCGTATTTTTACCAATGTTAGCACTGCAGTGCTGAGCATTTGTGAAAGACTGAATTGAACTCTCATCTACCAGCTGGAGAAATGAYTTGCAGCTTTGCACTGGAGTTGCCCTTAAAACTATTTTTCACTTTCAGGTGTATGTGGTTAGGTGCTGTTGTGAAGATGCTGTAACATAGTTGGTCTTAAGATACCAGTTTCTGTATTAACTGATGTCCAATCCRATGTATGTCAGTTCTTAACAGCTTTATATGTAGATGAATGGTGGTTTTGCTTATACTTTTAATTGTTMGATGAGTTGTCATTTCTGGAACACTTCTTTAACATTTCCCAGGCAACTGCTTCTGCTGATGCTTTTCCATGCTGAATATTACCGTAAGYTGCTATTTTGTAAGTTAGGTAGGTTCATTTAGAGTAAAATTTAAAAGGAATATGTTTTCTAGAGAAATAAATTTTCCAGTAAATCTAATACMTTTTTCATTGCAAAGTGCTAAGGCCTCCATGCTGGAATGGTTCACTGGCATGAAGGTATCAATCTTACTTTATAGGACAAAAATATGAGGCAGCCTTTTCTTACTGCCCTTTATATCAACTATCGGTCTCTCTGACAGCTTTGGTTGTGGTTTGTCTTTGCTGAACAGAGCAGGTTTAAGCAAGGGTTTTGACTTTGTTTGCAGGGGTGTTTTTCTCTTCTCTGCTTTTTGTGCTTTTGTTGCAATGCAAAGTATGACTGATTCAATTCTGGAAGAACWAAACTGGAAGATGCTTTCCAAGTACCAGTGGACCATCAGTCCCCTGGGTCGGAGTAAAGCTACACCAAAGTCAGTCCTCTTGACAAGGCCATGGTACAGATACATTGGCATGTGTAAATTTGTTGGTTTTGTTTTCTAAAGGGTAAAAGAGAAGTGAACTTCTCAGATGTGTATCTGACAGAGACTGCTCCAAATACAACATTGTCACCCCAGTATGATCCAGAAATTATCATTGTGGGATCAGGCGTCCTTGGTTCTTCCTTGGCCACGGTGCTTTCAAGRGATGGAAGGAAGGTGACTGTGATAGAGAGGGATCTGAAAGAACCTGACAGGATAGTTGGAGAATTATTGCAGCCTGGAGGATATAAGGCTCTTCGAGACTTGGGTCTTGAAGGTGAGTACATTTCAAAATGTAGATAGATCTGTAACGCAAGAGTTACTACACTCAACAATGTATTTAGTAAAAGCATGCCTACAAAAAAAGTTGAAAAATACATTATCTGTGCTYTGCATTTGAATTAAAATCGCTTGTGTATTTCCAATTTGCTGTTTTGAAAATACAGCAAATATCTTTCAACATATGTGTTTTGCTTAAGAAAACTGTACCCTGTGTAAGTAAACACCTTTAATAAATAATTAAGCTTTCTTAAAGACTTATTTTAACCTATCTSTTGGCTTGTATTTTGCAGATACAGTAGAAGGTATTGATTCACAAATAGTAAATGGTTACATAATTCATGACCTAGAGAGCAAGCTGGAGGTTGAGATTCCTTATCCAACATCTGAAGATGGACGCGTGGCCAGTGGAAGATCTTTTCATCATGGCCAGTTCATCATGGGTCTCCGAAGGGCAGCTATGGCAGAGCCCAAGTGAGTCATGTGGTGAACAGCACAGTTGGGATCCAGAGATTCAAAAGCATTGTTTCCAGCATTTCCATAAGATTCCTTAACCATTTCCCTCTGTCCCAATACAGAGGGCTGTGGTGAACAAGAGTGAGAGAAAGTAGTTACTCATTCTGTTCTCGGTAGACAAGCTCATAAGTTACAAACACATACATATCATATATATATCACCCTTTGGGACAACTTAATCTTTAAACTAAGGGAGTATGGGCTTTAAATATTTGGCAAGGAATTTACCCATCTCTGTGAGAGAACAGTTCACAGGTGAAGAGTTGATTCTCTTCTGCTGCTTCTTGGGTCTGGCATTTTACCAGAAGTAGTGAACTCTTCTTGGTGAGCAGTGCACAGAACTTATTTGGACAAAACATGAATGGGAAATTTGGCAGAATTTCTTAGATCACTGAATGGTTTGGGTTAGAAGGGATGACTTCTAAAGGCCATGTAGTCCAACCCTCCTGCAATGGGCAGTATCACGTAACTTTTCCACTGATGTTATCAGTGATGCTAGAAATCAAGCGTTTACATTTGCATGTTTTGCTTTCTTTTTTGACAACAAGATGTGAAACAGAGTAACTAAAAAGGAGTACTAAAAGGAGGTAGCTCTTTCCAGTTACTAACTTGTATATTTCAGAATTTTGAAGACAACTTCTTTTCATAATGAAAATAAAAATAAGTATTTGGTATTTTCTCTTAACTGTTTTCTTTCTTTTATACAGGAGGTGAGAAGTAAGCTTTTATTGAAACAGAATAGATTCTAGGTGCTGTTTTCTGTGTGATATTTTTTTGTTTTGTCTTTTTTTCCCCTAGGAATATCATAATGCCATATGTACCCTTACAAGGAAAATATGGCATTATCATATTTTTACCAAACACAGTATTCTGAGCTGGAAAATTGCTTTCTCCTTTCATATTRGTTATATCATATGAATTACTGGAAGCAGCACTAAAGATAGCTGCTCTGTAATACAGATAAAATTAATGGTGATTGCGTTCACTACCTCTGAAARCTAAAGCCTTGCTGAGGGTCTAAGTTTAATGAAATTTGGGCATCTGATTGCTCAGCTTGTAGGGAAAACTCCAGTAGCTGCACACAGTCTTTGAAGCAAAAACTTGCAAAAATCATGTTTGTGACTTGAATTAAATTCTTTTCCATTTTTGTATGCACTCTTTAATGTTTTGTGTAGGCTTGCTTGCCATTTAATTTGTGGCATAGAAAACTGCATGTTTATGTGCAGTAAAAGGTCAAAAACTCTTAATAGTGCCAGGAGATTTTGCTTTTTATTTCAAAGCTTTTGAAGATATAGGGGATAATTATTACTGATTAGTATATCCTCTTTATAAGTTTACTAGGCAATATGAATGTATTTCAGATGAGTAAAATTATTTTTGCCGCAGAAAGAGGTAGGGCATCATTGGTTTATAATAATAAACTAATTATATATAATTATAAATAATTTATAGTGGGTGAGAACCAGAAGAAAAWGTGAGCACTTACATAGGTAATTGAAATGACAACTATAAAAGAAACTTCAAGCTGATAGGATCTGCAGAAGTCTGATTCCCTGGCATGCTACTGCACTCGCTGCTGACGTTTCTGTTGTGTCCTTACTTATAACCATTCATATTTTGATACAGCCAGTGTGCCTGTTGCCTGATAAATTAAGCCAGTCACAATATTCTCTGAAATTTCTGTGCTGGATGACAGGAAAAAAAAAACATTAATTGAACTGCTTGTTTTCCTTCTAAGAGCCTAAAATAGAAAGCTGTTGTATCCTCACATGGACCTTTAGTTCAGTTCTCCAAGTTGTGGAATTCCATCTGGATATGGAATATTTCTGAGGTGGAGAGGGTCCCATTTCAAGCTGCTAAGTCTGAAGTGCTGTGATCAGGTCTAACAGCTCAGACCCAACAAGGATATAAGTTTACGGAGAATAAATTTATGAACCCAAAATAGCTCATGTTGGGAAATAGAATCAAGGGTTGCTTCATTTGAACATAACTCTTAGCAGAACTTTAAAAGCATAAATAGAAAAAAAACCAAAACAAACCCCTATCCTGAATTCCTTAGGTGACAAACTAGATATCTGTGTCCTAAACTGGTTAGGTTAGTTTGGACTGCTCTGAGAAGTAGGTGCCTGACTTTTATCTAGTGTATACATTAAGGGTTTTAAAGAGCTGATCCTGCTCTTTATTCTCCTTGGAGTTAGGTCTCACCTGCTCTGTCAGCAATCCCCACCATTTTTGAGGGATGACTCAGTCAGCTGCCTGATTTCTGACCATTATTATTAGGTGAAACTTCTCTTAGCATCTCTCACCTGGCCATGGAGCACAGCTAGGGACTCTGCTAAGTGGCAGGGTGTTTATGATAAACAGTATGGTATTTAAAATATTCAAGTATCAAACCAAAGGTAACGTCAAACTGAAATTTATGACCAACACTTTTTGACATTTAATGTGGCTTCAGAAAGTGTTCAAGAGCACTTTGCAAAATTTAAACCAAGTGTGTGGGCAAAGACAAGATTGTTGAAAATTTGATTTTCTTTCTGTATTGGTGCCTTGAAATGTTGGCATCATTAATTATCTTCTGCTTTAATTCCTTTATTTCATTTCAGTGCAAAATTCATTGAAGGGACTGTGTTACAGTTACTTGAGGAAGATGACTGTGTTGTGGGTGTTCAGTATAAGGACAAAGAAACTGGAGACACCAAGGTAAAATAGTTTTCTGTTACAACCTTTGTTAAACTATTGAGAAAATTGAGCGTTGCTTTATATATATTATTTTTTAAAAAATTGTATTTCAGAGCACTGGTACAGAAATAATGCAGTTATCAAGAAAATGAAAGATCTAATAAAGGGAGATTTACTTTTTAGCAGATACAGTCTGGGAATATGGGAATTCTTGTTACAACTTCTTACGCAGCTTCTGCTTTCAGTGTCTCTGGAGAATTCAGTTAATTATTTATTTCATTATTCTTATGTCTGGAGTTTAAAATCTTTAGAGAGTTCYTGCTGAGAAAACCAATATATTAACATTGGTGCCCTGCCTGTGGGTAGTGGTCTGCATTTCCACATATGCTTCCACTTTCTAGTGTGGGACTGAAAATGAGAAAGCTACCTGTTCATAGGGAAAATTCTGTCTGGTTGTTTCTTGGATGAGAGATTTCTGGAATATTTTAGTTGTGTCACTGGTTTGATTAATGTTCTTTGCATCAACTAATGCTAAACTGCTGGCTAAATGCTATGAATTTGTGTGAACTAAAAAAGTTTAGGAAAGACCAGTCTGGGTAGAACCCCTGTGCTGAAGTTCTGGTTATGCTGCCTATTCTCCAGGAAAACCAAATTTGTAATCTTTGTGGACTTTGAAGTTCCTYTGCTGCCTAAAGTTATGTAGATGTGTGCTGATGGGAAAGAAGGCAATCTGCTGCCTATGCCATGCTGCCCTGCATACTAAATGGAGAAAGTTYCTGAGTAGCTGTAGGATCCTGCTCTGAGGATTATTAACAACATCTTTCATCTCTAAGTCATTTTGAAGTGGGACTGGTAGCATAGAACCATATGGGAGAGGGCCTTTTTAAAGTGCTTGCCAAAGCTGTAGAGGAGTGAGCTGACTTCAGACTGTCCTCAGCAAGTGCCATTTCAGCCCACTTGATGGCTAAGTGCTGTTAGAGAGCAGAGGGGTGACAACATCCTTGACCCCTCTTGAGGTAGCTGGAGGAGGAGTGAATTCCGAGTTGTGTTTCTTCGTCTGCCTTACATGCCATGTAAATTGAATGAAACCATGTTAGGAAATCCACTCTAGGAAAATAAGCCGCTGAGTCATGGGTATGGGAAAGACAGGGAGTTTGGAGAGGAGGAGGGTTTTTTGCAGGGAAAGGGTGTTTGTTGGGGTTTATTTTCCAAATTCAATTGGCCTTATGATCCATGTTTTCGTTTTGTTGGAGAGGTAGAAGGGGAAGGTGCACATTTTGAGCTTTGATTTTAAGTTTCACACACTTATGGATGTTGTTATAATTGTAAGTGTGACATCTGACCAGCAGTAGGGTGACCAGTGTTCCAGTCTGCATCTTTCCTGAGAGTGTGGATGTTGTTCTAAAGGCCTTAAGTTTTCTGTCTGTATACTGGGGATAAAGAAATTCTTGTTTTTCTCCTGAGTGCTGAAGTTCTGTGGCTGGAAATACCTGTTTCATTTGCTGACTTAGATCTCTTTTGATTTTAGAAATCTAGTGTAAGATATTTCCATTAAACGTTTCTATTTATTGTGTTTCCCTACCTGTGAATTTTTACAGCTAGGAACCTCGTAGTTGAATAAAAACCCCAAACTCAAACCTGTTCATGTTCCCAAGCCCACTTTTATAAAGAAAGGAGGCTGATCTGTGTTGTGTATCTATGTTTTTCTGTTCTCTCCATCCCACATTCTCCACCTTATTACCTCTGAGATTTTGTTCTCTTAAATGAGGTTCGAATTAGCTAGTATACTAAAAGTCAACTTACAAAGTTTATCAAAGCTAGGCAACTGAATATGCTCAAGGTTTATTGTGTTGACTGTGGAAAAAAGTGTAGATTGACTGTTCCACTCATTAGACAGCAGGAAACTGATGTGTACAGGTGACTTTGGTCTAATTGCAGGAATAATTAGGGCTTGCAATCACCCAAGCTAGTAATCCATAAAAAAGAGATTTTATTAATTTTACTCAGGAGCTTGCTTCGAAAAGCACAGACACCATAAAACATATATTATTTTACTCAGATCTACTCTCATTTGATTTTTCTCCAACTTCCCTTCACACAGCAAAAGATAGTAAGGTTTGTGTGACCAAATGAAGTCAGACTTGATCCTTGTGAGTCCCCCAGCTCAGAATATTCTATAATTCTATTAATTCACACCAATATTGGAGGCAATTGCTCATAGAGGAACCCACTCACATAGTGACTCACCAGATGCTTCCATACAATAGTAAAAGATTTCCCAGGAGCACTAATGAAACACAGTGTGGGTTTTTTTGCCTCACTTAGAACCTGAAAACTTAAAAGGACAAATACTTTTGACTGTTTCTGCCAAGCATATTAAATTACTGAAAGTTACAGACTAATGTTTGGTGTAAATCTATTGTCATTTAAAGTTCAATCACTGAACATAATGACATGGAGAAAGCTGTAGGTAGAAGGAAACACTGACCTTTAAATGCTTCCTAGTATAATAATGTTGTTATATTACCAYGAAAATAAAAGGCATAAAAATTGATTTTAGTAATTGGAATAATTTGCTTGTGTTTGAGAACAATGTATGTGTTAAACATTAGGAATTTGCACAGACCTTAAGGCTGAACCTGATCAGTTTAGTCAGATATGTATTTTGTTTATTTATACTATTTGTTATAGCTCCTAAATAGACTGGGAACTGCTCAGATTTCCCTGCTTGGTCTTTTGAAGATGAGCCCATATGCTTACTGCTTGTCAGTTTGTTGCACTTTGGTTTGGTATTCTTTAGTTGCTTATGCATAGTTTTTTAATTTGAAATTCTTCCTTATTTTCTTTTTTCTCCTGGAAAATATTAGAGCCTGAAGGGAGCAAATACTCTTCTTTATTTTATTTTTTTAATCAAAATTTCTATACAGTTTCCATAACTGTTTTCTGAATGCATGTCTAAAAAGCCTGGGGTATATTGTTAGATCAGCTTTTAGAGCAAATAGGTAAGTATGAATATGAGGAAGGCAAAAATACAGCATTTTATACATATGTTGTTAATATGATCTGTGATCCTCTTAGATGTTTATTGTTTTTTAAAGCATCTCATCTACAGTTGCAAAGGAAAGTTTGGGAATTACTTTTCAATTGTTCTGAAACAAAATTGAGAGTTTTTTTTGTTTTTTTTTTTTTTTAAATTAATGCTGCAGGAACTTCATGCCCCACTTACAGTTGTAGCTGATGGACTTTTCTCCAAGTTCAGGAAAAACTTGATATCCAACAAAGTTACTGTTTCATCCCATTTTGTTGGTTGCATTTTGAAGGTAACTTTTATTTATAATACTTAATAAATCACTCTGCTGCTGTTTCTTAATGTGGCTGTGAATTTCACAGAGTATGTTGTTATTAATTTTCTTTTTCAACAGACTCAATTTGAGCTGTGCTTTTGGATATTTGTCCAACTGTTCTGTCAGTTTCTGTGTCCCTTTGAGAAGTGCTTGGAAATTTTGTTCAGTATTTTTAACTCTTAAAGTGTTGATGCATATTCCATCCGAGCTCTAGGATTACTGTGTCAGACTTAATATATTAGGTTCAGTTACAGATCATATTTTCAACTCTTAAAACACTTATAAGTACTCTGAGCCTGCTTTGACTTTGTTTTTTAAAGTGGATATTGTTGTTAAAARTTAGATTTCTGATTTGAAGAGTGGAGTATAGGGTTAACCTTAAGCATATATTTGAAGAAGGGAGTGTTTAAGAAAATGGACTGTGATTCAGCATCACTAATTTGAACTGAGCACTGAACTCACTAGACCAGTTCATATAATTTTTTTTTTACAAGAAAACACATTCCAGCACTTTACAGCACACGTAATGCCACTTTACATTAGTCCTGTGTTTTATTTAGCACTAAGCTAAAGTAGGCACTATTGTAAACTGGGAGTCAATTGGTGAAATTGTTTTCCTGGGTATAGGTGTTTTGACAGGTTTGTGTTAAGATACTGGCATTTAAGATGGTCAGGGAGTAAAAATCTTGATTTTTAAATCATCCTAGCAGCTGTGAGTCAAGCCACCTATGTGTTCTACTCCAGAAAGGCACCCAAACTGTGCTCCTGCCTGCAGGGGTACCTTGTAACCGGGTCCATATTTGCCTTCAGGACCTATAAACTTGAAGAGAGAAGGTGGTGTCCTGGTTTTAGACTGGGAATCTGGGTTGGTAGCTGGGTGGTTTGAGAATCCAGGTTGAAATCCTRGCTGGATCTTTCCCTCTGTGTCTGCTGCATTAACTGTTGCATTAACAGAAAAAATAACTAAGGGAGAATGAACCAAAGCTAACAGAATTTTTGTGAGACTGGGAACACTGACTTGGAGGAACTTTTTGGGTCCCTAATCCAGTTAGCTTTGCTCAAGTTTCTCTACTTTTGGAATCTCCTTTAAGACCCCTATAGGTAGGGCCCTATGATTCTTTTTCAGCTAGTGTCTCCAAGCAGTTCTATTTAGACTAGTGTATTTCCCTCCCACCACTTTCTTCATGAAAAGAAAACAAAATGAACTTACTGAAAACTACTACATTGATTACATTACAGGTTTTCAATGGCATGTATGGTGATAAAACCTGGTGAGCTATTCAAATGAAATGGATAAATTAGTGATGCTAGTAAATACTAAAATGAATTGGCAAAAGAATTGTTGCTACACTGAAGATCAGAACTTTTTTTTTGAAAACACTTCTTCATTTAAGAGAAAAATAATAAAAACTTAGTATGATACAGGATTTTATTTTCAAGTGTTTTAGAAAATTATTTTGTATGTCTGATGTTTAAAATCCTTTCATTWATCAGTCTCAATCTTTCTCCCCCTTCTTTCCTTTTTAAGGATGCGTCACAGTTTAAAGCTAATTATGCTGAACTTGTTTTAGCTAAAACGAGTCCTGTGCTAATCTATAAGATTTCTTCAACTGAAACTCGGGTCCTTGTTGATATTCGAGGAGAAATGCCAAAAAATTTAAAAGAGTACATGATTGAGAACATTCATCCACAGCTACCTGGTAAGTCTAGAAAGACCTTCATATAATTGTCATGTTTAAATGTGCCAAAAAAAGACACATTTTACTGAATCCATAGAACTGCATAGCTTTTTCCATGTGTGCAGTCACTGTTTCAGCAACCATTCACCCTTCTTTGGTTCCACACCACACAACAGCACACACAAGTTTGTTCAGCTCTCATCTATGAGGTTAGCAATTTAGAAAGAGTATACAAGGCTCTGGGGTCCCCAGCACAGGARGGACATTGAATWGTTGGAATAAGTCCAGAGGAGGCCACCAAGCTGACCAGAGGGATGGAGGACCCCTCCTATSAGGAGAGGTTGAGAGTTGGTTTTGTTCAGTCTAGAAAAGAGWTGGCTTTGGGCTGACCTAATTGTGGCCTTCCAGTAYCTGAAGGRAGCCTACAAAAAAGATRGGGCAGGACTACTGASAAGGGCAGCCAGTGACAGGRCAAGGGGGGATGGGTTCAAATTGGAAGAGAATAGATTTAGATTAGATATTAGGAAGAAATTMTTTACTCTGAGGGTGGTGAGGCACTAAAACAGGTTGCTTAGGGAAGTTGTGGCTGTCCCATCCCTGRAGRTGTTCAAGGCCAGGTTGGATGGGACTGAGCAGCCTGGTCTAGGGAAGTGTCCCTGCCCGTGGGAGGGGGGTTAGCATTATGTGATCTTCAARGTCCCATTCCAACCMAGACCATTATGATTCTGTGAGATCTCTAAAAAGAGATTAAAATGGACAGTTACAAATTATTTGTGACTTTGTCTAACTACTGTAACTAAAATAATTTAATTATTGCAGATCACTTAAAGGAACCATTCTTAATAGCAGTTCAGAATGATCGTTTAAGGACTATGCCAGCCAGCTTCTTGCCTCCTTCAGCTGTGAACAAGAAAGGTGTGTATTATGAAATAAAAGGAATGAAAAAGGCATTATAAACATTTTCTGGGGCATTGTTGTCATAGATGTGTATTTGTTGTGCAATACAACTGTCTCATAAATCTTCTCTGAAAAATAGTATTTTGAAAATGTATACCTTGGACATAATTTAATTGGAATGTTTATATTGATACTGGATGTTAAWTCAATGCCTCCTTTATCTCTAAGTTTAATTTACTCAGTTGCTCAAGCTTATGTAAGTGTGGTCCTTTTAAAAATACCTTATTAAAACAGTAAAAAAAATTAACTTAAAAAGTGTGTTCTTTCACACATGCACATACATACCTATAGGGAAAARAAGACTTTGACCTTGATCATATTAAAGCTGTTTTAAGTCTTTTAATTTAAAGACATASTTTGTGGKKTTTTTTTGGTTTGTTTTTTAATTTCTAGTTGTTATCATCTTATTTCCTAGTGGGAACAAATTCTTAGTAAGTTTGATGTTTTTTAGACAGGATTTGAATTTTAAAATGACATCATGGTTGTACAGTCTCCTATTGTTTGTTCTCTTTTTTCTAGGTGTTCTTCTTTTAGGAGATGCATATAATATAAGACACCCTCTAACTGGTGGRGGAATGAGTGTTATTTTAAATGATGTTAAAATATGGAGAAGTTTGCTCCAAGATATCCCAGACCTTTATGAAGATTCTGATATACTTAAGGTGATTCTCAATTTGGATTTATTTTAGACAGCTTCTGCTGCAATTTAGTGACACACTTCTAAGTTTCATGCAATTCAGGGACAAGTAAGTTATTGGTGAGGCACAGCAGTTTTAAAAGCTTTGGCTGGAATAATCAGACATCAGGCTTTCACTAGTGGAGCTGTGATCTGTGACTGCTGTGCCTCTGCGGAAAGAGGCAGTTTCAAAACTTTGCTTACTGACCTGATGTGTTTTACTTAAGGAGACTGGTGTGCTGTGTCTAGCCAAAGCACAGGATGCTTTGCTAGGATAACCTGATTTTCCTATTTTAGTAGTGTATTTGTAACCAGATTGATCCTAAATGTGGGTTTGGACCATTGCTCTTGTGTGAATGGAACTTAGACAATAATGAGTTTCTGYACCACGTCTTTCAAGAGACATCTCAGTGCTCCATTGGCCTTTTGCCTGCTGCATTAATCTGCATAGTGAGTTAGAAGGCATCCTTCTTTCCCAGGATCTGCACCATCAGTGTTCATGCAAGGTTTATTTTTTCAGTGAGACTTAGTCCCAAAATTCTGATGAGTAGATAAGATTTCTTATTTATTTGTTTACTGCTTTTAATTTAATGTCTTGGCTAAACTACAGATGGTATAATTGTAAACTACAAGTAGGTGATTCAAAAAGTATATTTGAAAATTGAGAAGCACTTAGAGAAACCCTGAATGTCAGGACTTAACCTGAACCAAATGCGGAGACTTCCATCTCATCTAGTCAGATTTCCAGTCATTTCCTACTTATTATCAGTCAATTGAGGGAGCTAGCTAAGTGTTATCCTTCAGCTTTCAGCTGTATCCCAGATACCTATTGTAAGATGAGATGAAGCTTGTTCTGGAACTGCCTTTTTTCTCCCTATATTTAATATAAGAGGAGCCCAGATAACTGGTTCAGCAAGTTTCCAAAATTCCTTAATGACCTAGCTGGAACTGATCTAGCATATCACTAAATGCCTTCTATATTTCCACAARCATTACTCTTGCCACCACTTTGGGAGTCATTTGAATGTTCCTCTGTATTTACTGATGAATACTCCTTTTTTTTTTCCCCAGGCAAAAAGAACATTTTACTGGTCAAGAAAAAAATCTCATTCTTTTGTAGTAAATGTTCTTGCCCAGGCACTTTATGAACTCTTTGCTGCCACAGATGGTAAATATATCTTAAAGATAACCTCTGACTAATTACAACTTATTAAATAAATGTGACTGGGGAGGGGATGTGTATGAGCAGGTATCAATGTGTTTGTGTGTTTATATGAATGAATATATATGTATATTTGATATAAATWTATTAATCAAATAATTTTAATAAGTTTTCTTGTGTTCTTTGCCTAGTTGTTTAGTTCTGGTATGATGTAGAATGAGTTTTAGCAATGTGAAGGCAAGTCAGGAGTTAGCCTTAACTAATAAACCAAAGAAAAACCCCAAAACAAAGAAAACAATAGGCAGTTAATACAAAAATACATAGATATTCTGTTAGACTGTCCTTTGTGTAAATAAAAACAGCTTAAAGTCCAGCTGAATAGAACAAAAAAAACAGCTACCAATCCTGGATTTAATATCAGTATTGTGTGTGCAGAAAAATGTTTCAGKATGTGTTGATTATATTTTATTCATTTTAATTATTAYTATTTAATTTTTATTCATTTTAATTCATTTTGTAGATTCCTTGCATCAGCTAAAGAAAGCRTGTTTCCATTACTTCAGACTTGGAGGAGAATGTGTCTCAGGTCCTGTTGGATTGCTCTCAGTGTAAGTTCACTGTGCTGGCAGTGGTTGTTGTGAGCCCCCGTGAGATTTGCTTTGCTCTCCATCAGGCAGCTCAGCACAGGGAGGATGACCCAAATGAGCCTAGCTTTTTAAGATTATACTAAAGGTTGGAGCTTTATTTGAAACGAAGTCTTTTAATAGTGACTGGTTTGTTTTTTTTTTCCTGTGTAAAAGATTCCTCTAAACCAGAGAGAAATTAGTATAGGTGGCACAGGAGTTTGAATGAGGTGAAAGGGTCCAGACCAGCAGAGCAGCTGGGAGATGTTTCCTAATTGACAAGCTGAGAATAGTGAATGGTGAGGCCTCCCATAAAAGACTGTAAGAAACAGGGAAGTGTCTAGTTGTGAAGGTGTTTGAATGAACTCATAGAAACTAATGAATGCAAAGTAAATACCACTACTCTGAACATAGGAGAATGTGTGCTTTTGTATTTCTCTCTTTGGAGTCAGAGCTAAAACTGAAGAACCTGTTGAAAATGTTCCTTTAGGGGAAGATAAGGTAGACAAGAGTATCAGAAATGAAGAGAAAGCAGCAGTATATTGGCTGTGCTGTAGAAGGGAACACAGAGTGTGGAGCAGTTCCAAGAGAACCAAGTGTGTGTTTTTGAGTTGAGATGGCAGGACCAGAGCTGCTTAAATCAGAAGGGGGGTGTGTGATCTTGAGTTTAGATCTGTATTTGCAAAATGGAAATTTATCTGTTCTTTCTGATTCTGTTTATTTACTAGTCTTATGTTTATTTTTAATGCAGGTTATCTCCTAAACCAATGGTACTGATTGGCCACTTCTTTGCTGTGGCCTTRTACGCCGTTTATTTTTGCTTTAAGTCAGAGTCCTGGATTACCACGCCTCGAGCAATTTTCAGTAGTGGAGCTGTTCTTTACCGGAGCTGCTCTATAATATTTCCACTTATTTACTCTGAAATGAAGTATTTAATCTATTAAAATCCAGGGAAAAATTACTGGAGGAAGAAAGCATGAAAATCACAATGCCTTCAAAATCTTTGGACATGTACTATTTAATATTGTATTATGGTTTTTTTCTCCTCAAAATGCAATTTCCTTGATAAGGATTTAACTTAATTTTGCTTTTGTGGTTATATACATATATATTATATGTAAATATTCTTTTCTTTGCAATTTAAGTTCAAAAAGGAGTTAGCTGTTTACAARGACCATAATTAAGTGTTGATGTGGTAGATAATTGCCAGTTTTGACCGAAYTTCTTTCCTTGCTTTATGCATTGCTGAGTGCACCACTAATATTAATAAACTGAGAAGTGAAAACTGTAAACCATATGCTGCTATTATCCTTCATGCTTTTTTCTGTTCAGTAGTTCCATAGACTTTATTACTGTGAAATATTGTAACATTCTTGATTTGRTTGTTTCATTAGGATTTGCCTGTCTTCTGTTTCAGCTGCAGCTAAGATACTGGTCTATTGACACTTAAAAGGACACTGTAAAGGATGTCAGATCTTGATGTGTCACYGTATCTTTAATTTCAGTTACTGTTGCAAGTGCCATGTTGCTTTTCTGCATTCCTTCTTTACACCAGAATCCATTTTAACAAGTAATGACCAAATCATAGCTTTCTTGGCTACTGCAGTGCACTCAGGTAGTGGAAGCACATATTTTTGAAAATTTCTTCCTATCTCACTTCCTTTTAWAACCTTAGAAGTATGGGGTTGTTTTGCTTGGTTGTGTGTGCAACTGAAGTTTAACACTGCCATGAACTGAAGCACAGCAACAACCTATATCCACTGAAACAAATTCAGTCCAGGCTATTTCCAGTAGAAAGTAAAGTAATCTTTAATGTTACTTCTAAAAATGATCGAAAAGCACCATGAAAGTGTCCTTTTAATACTTGGAGTGTGGTGGGATTACTTTTCYTGTAGGAATTACTGCATGCTACTAAAGAGTTCATGTCTATTCCTATTGGTCACTATTCCTCTCARTGTTCTCGTTATCGGTGTGATTTCCTTTGCTCTTGCGCATCTGCATTTTCTTTACCTTTCTTATGATTGGTTTGGGTATCACTTACGGCTCTATTCTTTTGTCTTGCCTAAACAATCACACGTGGGTGCAGCCAACAGTCAGGAGAGCAGTAACAGACTTTGTTCTTCTGTACTGGTGAAACTGTGATTCTACCTTGAAAATGACAGATWGCATAAGCTGTGTATAAACATACATTTTATCTTGGACTGTGAAAAAATCTGTGGAGAGACTTTATTTAGTATTTTATTTGATGGATATTTCAAATGACCTTTTCTTTTCCAGAAGTGAAAGTATGTATATTTTTCTAACCATGATCGCTTTTGATACCCTCTTGAAATTACATTCATCATGAATATGTCTATGTTGAAACTTTAGGTAAAGTACTAATATTTTGAAATATCATTATATATGGTAACTAAATTATGCCCCTTTAAGGGTACACAAAGTTTGCAGAATTTATACAAGTGTTTTCAAAATTTGTGACAATTTTGAAAATATTAATTTTACGTTTTTTATTTTTTTATATTATTTGCAGTCTCTTTAAAGTCATGGATAAAAAGTCCTGAGCCAAATACACATCCTCAGCTTACGTAAATAAAAAGTTATTATATCTGTAGATTATTTTTGTGTGTGTSTCTGGTTAAACGAGTTTTGTTAAATTCTGATTTATCTGCTTAAATTTATATATCTATATATATAAGGATCCTTTTCCTTTCCTGAATTCAATGCCTGGTTAAGTGTCTTGGTGATTGGGGTAGAAATCACTTATTGGAAATTGCTTATTGCTTATTGGGGAGAGACAAATCTTGTATGTGTGTGTGTGTGTGTGTGTGTGTGTGTGTGTAGGGTCAGCCTAAAATGGGACCATGAAATGGCTATGTGGCTGAGACTACTGATGATTTGGTTTTTGGTAGTGTTGGACAGTAATGGCTGGGTGCCTGCTCCAGCTGGATGGTGGCCCACCAGCTCTGCCCCAGAGAAGAAAAGCTGCAGGGCTGAATTTCAAGCTGTGTTCTGTACTACTTGACTGCAGTTATTTTCTCATGGGTGCACAGAGATGTTGGGGGATGGAGGAGAAGTCATGAGAAAAGCAGTTCTTGAGTCATCTCAGACTAAGAAATATAAAGCTGGCAGTGAATGTGTAATGTCAATAGGTAAAATAGCCAAAAATGGAATCCAACAGCTGTAGTGCTAAGCCACAGCATGCAGCAGATGGTCTGTAAGAATCCTGATTTTCGTTTTCTACACCTATATGCAGCAAAATAAAGCAACATGCCAGGAAGGTTTTGTCACAGRCATGATTCAGCACCTGAGAGGAGCAGAACACACATGTACTTGATGCAGCTTTTGTGTTGTCTGTGTATCTTCTAACTYTGAAGAGGTTAATTCAAAGGATTTCTACACTACAACATTTAATGGTGTTAATGTGCCCTTTGATAAGTGTTGTGGGCATGAGGAAGCATGATGTACCTGATTATCCCTCTGTTTCAGGAGTGTTGGAGAGAGTAGAGGGGACAAGAGAAGTAGCTACATAATAGKGAGATTGTAGATGTTCACATTGTGCAGTAGTGGGAAAACTTGTTTGTATTAAAGAGGAGACAGTATCCTGGAATCACAGAATCCTTGTGTTTGGAAGAGACCACCACGATCATCGAGTCCAAACTTTGAACACTACCACCATGTCAATTAACCCATAGCACTAAATGCTATGTCCAGTTGTTTCTTGAACACTTCCAGGRGTGGCAAGTCCACACTTGCCTGAGCAGCTCATTCCAATGTTTAACCACCCTTTCACTSAAGAAAYTCTTCTTGATGTACCACCTGAGCCTTTCCTGGCACACCCTGAGGCCATTTCYTCTTGTCCTGTTGCTGATTGCCTGGSAGAGGAGACTGACCCCGACCTGGCTACTCCCTCCTTTCAGGAGCTGTAGAGAGTGACAAGGTCCCTCCTGAGCYTCCTGTTCTCCAGGCTAAATGATCCCTGCTCCCTCAGCAGCTCCKCACAAGATTTGTGCTCCAGGCCCTTYCCCAGCTCCACTGCCCTTCTCTGGMCATGCTCCAGCACCTCAGTGTCTTTCCTGCAGGGAAGGGCCCAGGATTCAGCTGCTGCACTCTAGAAGGATGAGATGAGAAAGGAGCACGTTGCCTGTACTGGCCTYCCATGTATAAGCTGTGACCTGCTCTATTTCAAAGGCTGCTCACATCCCCTAAACCCTGTGTGTTGGTGTTTGTTGTAACACTGTTGATGCTCACGGGTTTGTTTTGTGTCAGTAGGACATTAATTTATGCTGGCTCATAATCCTTGKACATATTGCTCTCTGAAACCAGCTTGGGTATTCTGGACAAAAGTGAAATCCGTTCAATCCAGAATAAATWTGGGCAGTTAATGAATTATTCATCCTGAAATTCTGTCTTGCTCAGCATGACAGTACTACCTGGAAAATAGTGTCAGCAGTTCCTAAATTGTTCCCTGTGGAGCTCCATAGAGCAGCACAAGCTCCTGTGCTGTGCAGAGTGAACAGAGGCGTAGCAGTTTGCTGACATTAGAATTATTCAAGGTGMTGACAATAAAAGCTGACAGGGTATTTTAAATGGTAACTGAAATCCACTGTTAATATAAGCAAAGTAACATAAATAGGAAAAATAATCCTGATCATAGAATAATTTGCTTTGGAAGGAATGTTTGCATCTCATCTACTRCACCACCACTGCAATGTGCAGGGACATTTTCAGCTAGATGAGGTTGCCTAGAGCTGTTAACCACTACCCTCTGGATGTGACCACTGCAGTAATTCCTTATTCACACAATAGTCCATCCACCAATCCACTCTCCAATTCTGAAAGGATGTAGTGGGGTACCTTGTCACAGGCAAGCCTGATACCATCTCTCCTCCCTGTCATGTATAGTTTAAAGGTGTATCAACAAACTCTGGTGGCTCCTGAGCAAAGAATCTTCTGCTTTTGAGAAAGGTGAATCCCAYAAAATGCCAGCAAGCCTGGTGTGAGCCCAGTGTTTCTTCTTGTTGCCAGCAACTGGAAAGATAGAGGAAAAAATTACCTGTGCTCCACATTCCCTTATCAAGCAAGTCAAGGTGCTGAARTCTCTTTGGACTGGGATGATGTGGCTCCCTCACCACCCACAGGGAGGACAGTAATGGGTAGTAGAGCTATACCAGGCTTGCAACTTTCCTGGAGATGTCCGGAAACTGGGCCCCATAAGACTTCCCTAAGAGGAGCWTTTATCCAGCACATTAGACCCTCTGCTCCCCTTAAATCACCTACAAGTATAACCCATCTTTTCTTCCTCATGGAGGTGGTTGTTATGTATGGTTTAGGCCYTTCTGACCCTGTCAACATCTCCGGTGTATGTGGACCTTCATCCTCATCACATGTTGACGGTATTCCATCTCCAGAGTCTCATATTGCACAGAAGTACCTGAGAGAGTGAGGTRGGCAAGGAGGGGTTTCATCTGCTGCCCAACTGAGGACTTGCTTCCATTTACTTCTTTCTTTGGAGCTACTGCTTTCTGCCAGCTGGGGGAAGGATACAGGAGACCTCTGATCATGTTTTTTTCTGGTGGTTGCTCCTGTCTCTAGGAGGCCAGGGCGTGGATGATTCTACCAGTCTGTTTCCCTGTCAAACTCCCTGATGCTCCTTAACCATTCTGCTTCCTCTTTAGCTGTGCCACYGGGCTCAGCAGATCATCCACCTGGTCACACAGCTGTTGTTTGTGCTGCTGTCCAATACCACTGATGATGATGAACTCAACTGAGAATCCTGGAATCACCATGACTGGTCCTCTCCATGCTTCCACTCTGCTGGCAGGATCAGTCAAAAAGAAAAAGGATGTTGTAAATCACTGGCGAAAAGCTGAAGGAGACAAACGACAATTCTGCATGAAATGGGCCTTTGCATTGACTGGTGCGTGACAGAGCAGGAGTTTTGGGCAGAGAAGCTGCAGAGTGAAGTGTTTGGTCTTTGCTGATACCATTTTCAGAAGGTAGAGGTGATGAAAGGCCATGGAAGAAAGGGCTTCTGGTACTGCATCCAGGTTTCAGAGCTTAAAACCATCTTCAAGCATGGGCCACCAATCCAGCCAATGACAAAGGGCAGAATGAGGGGTCAAATGGTGAAATACTCGTTAATGTTAAGGCAATAGTTACATATAACTTATACATATAACAATAGTTAAGGCAGTAGTCAGCAGTTCCTGAGAAGCACCCACTGGGGTGTGTTGCATACTCATRCAATTTTAGATGGTTCCACCTATGCTATTATTGTGGTTAATTTGTTTGTTCATGGGAACATATACGTTTTCTTTGGGTCAACACCTTGTTCACATGTGAGCCATTCTTACACAACTACAGCTTTTTCAGGTTTCTGTGATGCAGSTGGTTTCCTTCAGATGCAGATTCACATCATTCAGACAAGGGCATCTTAACACTTTCTTCCAGGTGTGGTTTCTGATAGCCCCGATATAGGGGCTGATACAGATATGGTCCTGAAAATTTGTCTTGCCTAGAAGTATACAGAATTGTATGTACAAGTATCRACTTCTAACTGCTGTCTGTACACTCACAGCAGTACTGGTGGTGTGGGTTTGACTTCATGGGTGCCTCTAGACTGTGAGACAGGATTCTGTAAGGGCAGGACAGGCAGGGGAAGCTTGCAGAGGGATAAGGATCCATGGTCCCAGCTGTGGCTTGCGAGCATGAGGGCCTTACCTACACTGGGAGACACCCCAAGACAACGACTGTCCCTTGTCACCAGTGGTGCTCTACCTGTGATGGCCTCAGCACAGGCTCCTCCTGGGCATGATTTCAGGGAAAGGAGATAAGGGATTGTTGGAGTAGGGATTATTGCCAACACTGGGTGAACCAGGCTGCTGTGCTTTGGGTGTGGACCGTGCTGTGCCAGGTGRTTCCTGCATCACAGGAAGAGTCCTGACATGTTTTGTGCAGTTGTGAATCAAGAGCCTGGATCCAAAAGATGGTGTGGGGCTCCTGGGCACTGTGCTGAGTACTGGTTCATATACCTTTTATGTATGGCATAAATGTACCCCTCACCTATATTTCAACATAAACAAACCCCTGCTATTATGGTTTTAGGTTGCAAAGCGTTACCAATTTCCTTGTTACTGGATCTATTTGCTGTTCTCTGCATTTCAGAATAGCAGCCATTTTATCAAGTGCTTTGCTCTTGTGTCTACTGGAGAACACTCTTGCAGAAGAGAACATTGGTAACAAGAAATTGGTTGCTATTTTGGGAATGTGGTGGATGTGCACTGACCTTGACTAATTTTTGCTTTGGCTTTTTACAAAGTGGATTGAAATGTGTTTTGGTGATGAGGATCCCATCTTGATGGACAACCTGTAGCAGGCACATAAACCCATCAAGATTTGAGATGAGACAGGGTCATCTGCAGGAAATGTTCTCCAGAGCCCCTGCCTCCATCTTCTCTTGAGCCCTGAATATCACCTTCAGAGCTGGAAGTATTCTGTTAACCTTGAGCCTTACACTGCTTTTTTTGAGCAAATTTTCTCTTTCAACTTGGAATAAGCAGGACTCAAGAGTAACTGTTGCAACAGGCTGTCTTGGGATGACAGGGGTCACTTGTGCTCCCTGGTGTCTTGTTTGATGCTGGAAAACTTTCCTGACTAATGCTTGCTGCATAGCATTTATAGTATTTTGCTCCAAGGTTTCCATCTCTCCTGACATCACCAGGCAGGAATAAGATCCAGTACCCAAGTTTTTCTGTGCCAAAGGTGAGCTGCAAGGTGGCACCAGTGTGGCTCGGGTTTGGCCACCAGGTTGCTCGGCAATCACCGGTAATTACAGGGGGGGAAACTGGGTGCTGACTTACTACGATTTACTGTTGTAGTGGTTTAACCCCAGCCAAGCCCCAGGCAGCTGCTCATTCACGCCCCAGCAGTGAGATCAGGGAAAGAACTGGAAGGGTAAAAGCCTGAAAACTCCTGGGTTGAGATAGAGACAGCTTAATATTGAAAGCAAAAGCCACAAGCAGAGCAAAGCAAAGAATTAATTCACCATTTCCCATGGGCAGGCAGATGTGTTCAGCCATCTTCAGGAGAGCGGGGGGGCCCATCATACATAACACTGACTTGGGAAGACAAAAGCCATCACTCCAAACATCCCCCCTTCCTCCTTCTTCCCTCTGCTTTATATCCTAGGCATGATGTTATACTGTCTGGAATATCCCTTTGGTCAGATGGGGTGAACTGCCCTGGCTGTGTCTCCTCCCAACCTCCCATGTGCCCACAACCTCCTCACCAGTGTGGCCATACAAAAGGCAGAAAAGGCCTTGGCTCTGTGTAAGCCCTGCTCAGCAATAACAAAAACATCACTACATTATCAACCCTGTGTTCAGCACAAATCCAAAACACTGCCCCAGACTGTGAAGCAAATTAACTCCACCCAAAAAAACAGCATCCCTTTGTACACAAAGGGCACCTGCTGGTTGCTGTAGGTGTACACAGAGCTGCTCGGTCTCTCTGTAATGTATTTGGAGATCACATTTTTTATCCTGTCCAGGCTAGTTTCTCCTGCAAATGACATCTGGAAACAGATAATGCACATAAATGTTATGTGTAAGCCCAGCTTGGGACAATTACATCAGAGCTCTCTTGTTTTCATGTGTCGGATCACATCAGYATCACTCCACTCCATACAGTGCCTACACACAGTACCTGCCAGCTGCTGTATTTGTCACACACCATCTTTATAACCAGATAAATTAAAGTCTGTGACAGTGAGGCATTTCTCCTCTCAAACTTCTGCATTACCAGTCATCTCTGCTCAGTGTTGCTAAGAAGACTCTTTTGATGCCCTGGAACAATACTGTGGGGAGCTGCACAGCTTCAAAATATCCCTATAATCTGCTTTTAAGGARCGGCAGACCTGTAAAAAGAAATAACCTTGATTACTTACCATCTCAGTATTTGGTGAAGTGCTAATTTTCTAAGTGCAAAATAGAGAAGGCCATGGCACCCAAAGAAGGACAAGTCCAAAACACACAAACATGGAGAACTAAGATTGTATTGGCATTAGTCCAGTGTGTAACATCAGCTTTCAAAGGCCTGTGAATCAGCCAGTGAGAAGCTCGAGGCATCAAAATCTTTAATCCTGTGCAGACACCTCRGTGCTGGGGACCTCTGGGGCTGATTTTTACATCTAGGAGGGTGTTGATAGAGATTCTTGTATAAAAATTAATCCTACACAAGCCAAACCCAGCACCATGGAGACGTACGTTTTCCCAAGGTTCCCCTTCTCCCTAGGATGGTGTTTCAAATCCCAGTTAACATGCAGGCTAAATAAARCAGGCATCCCCTGGGCAGGTCTGAGTGTGAACCTTTCAAGATTGCCTCAAGCCAGCTAAGAGCTTTCCTGGGCCTGGTTAACCTTAGCCATGGACAGTGGTGCTTGGACAGCACTGTCTGCCACTGCCAAACTCACCAGTAAATGCAATATACTGGGCCTTGAGTGACACACTGGAACGGGAACTGTTAGTTGTATTTTAAACATWCCACTGGTAACTTGGTGTTAATTCCCGTCAGTGCTAATGGGAACCAGGTAGCTCACAGTGGAGCTGGCTGTAGGTTAGGTACAGCCATGGCAGTTCTGGTTTCTGGGCAGCAGCAGGATGTGACCCCTCTCAGGAAACCTCCTCCTACCCCTGACAGGCAGCAACTGCACAAAACAGTCAAACTTTCCCCAGTCCCTGCTTCAGTGGGAGACAAGAACTTCGTTTTTAATTCTTGTTTGATTACAAAACATTTATAGATGGAAAATGTTGTTTTATGTTACTTAATTTGTATAACACTGTATTTTCATTGCCTTTTTGCTGTTATTTTTTTAAAGTACAAATTTTGAATGCTGAAGCCTTGATTTCATGGATTTCTGCTTATTTTAAGTACGAACAGATGAGATATTAATCATGGGTATGACTAATTGCTGTCTGCTGGAATCACACCTCTATCATTATTCTAAATATTTATTTTTCTAGCTTTGTCTGAAGAGCCACAGGAGTTAAAGTTAAGCATCACAGTTAAAGTCAACAGTAACTGCACTTTGATTTCTGTGGCACACTACGTATTGGTCTRTTTGTACCTGCTTGGAATGAAAGGGACTCTCTGCACTGGTGGTTTTTACCCAGATAAGGCATGAGATACAATTTCCAGGGTGGAAAGCTGGTTAACTCAGGCATTGTGGACACACCCCAAAGCAGATTAGTTCAGTCAGATCTTCATAAATMATTATTAAGATTTTGGGTGTAATACAGAAGGAAAAATGTAGGGATATAATCCCTACTGAGGAACACTGTGATGATCTAGAGCATGGAAAGATTCCTGCTGATATTTATGGACTGTTTTAGCTGCAGAAACTAACTACAATTATTATTCCAAGTTTTTTCTGGTCTGTCTGTAAACACTAGTTACCCTAAATAACATGATTACTGGTTTTCTTGCTTGCTGAGTCCCAGCAGTAATGTACACTGACAGYGAATGTCCCTTATAGCTGTTCCTGCCAGGACTCAGTGTAACTCAATAAACAGAACCTGAAATTTGAAGCTTCATCGAAAATAATTGCATGAATAACCTAAGTCTCAATGCATGRAAAGTTTTCTGTGTGTTTTAACTTTACCATATTTAGGAAACTGTACTACTGTGGGACCAGGATATTTGCACTTGTCTGGGGAAAGTTAAGAGCTTTCTAAAGAAAAAGCTTAAAAATTAATTGAAACAGAGAAAAAATAGTGTGACTCCAATTTGTACTCTACCACTGTTGTTCTTCACTTTACTACCTGTTAAAATAGAAACACATGTTTCTTGTGTGGGTTAAACATTTAAGACTTCCAGTTGTTAATGCTGGGTGATACCTGACTTCCCACCTCACCTATTTCACCTTCTCCTTTCTCTTTTTGTTCTGAGCAGTCTTACCATGGTGCTCGATTTCTCCTGTTATTACAGATTCATTTACTTATCTTGTTTCACAGGTGAATCATTAAGAGGAATAATCATTATGGGATTAACCAAAAGGCTTTTATTATTAATCAAATGATGAACAAATAGCGATTAACTGATGTCTGAATGAAAATCACGTGGTAACCAAAGGGTGATTGGGCATGTGTTGGGTCTGGCTGAGATGGGGCTCATTTTCCCCATGGCAGCTCTCACAGGGCTGTGCTCTGCCCTGGCAGCAGGAAAGGCGTTGGAAACACCCCTGTGTTTGGCTCATGGGTGGCACTGGCACAGCACCAGCACTGTCTCTCCAACATTACCTGCCCATCAAAGGGCTGGAGTTGGGCAAGATCCTGGGAGGGCACAAAGCTAGGACAGCTGACTCAAACTGAGCAGAGGGTATTGTGTGCCATATGACATCAGCTCAGATAGAAAAGYTAAGAAAATGAAGAGGGRGCATTTGTTATTTTYACAATGTTTGCCTTCTGGAGTAACTGCTCTACTTGCTGAGGAAGAACTGCTCTACTTCCTGCGAAGTGGATGATGAGAATATTTTTTTTTCTATTTGCTTGTGCATGCACAGACTGCCTCATCTCAAGCTAKAAGTCATTYTCCATCTTATTTTCTCTCCCTTGTCCAGCTGARGAGRGSAGTRATAGAGAAGCTGGATGGGCACCTGGCCTCCAGCCAAGGACAACACTCAGGGCAGTAACTGGATTTGTGATTTGATGATGACCTAAGTGATGAGTCACAGTGTGGTGAGACTGAGCTAGAACACTGCTACTTCCTACACTTCTAACAATGGCTGGATAGTGTCACTAGAATATGGTGTAACTTTGGGGCTAAGGTAAGCTGTCGCCTCATTGGGGTATCAGATACTGGGTAAGGGGTCTCAGTCTTGAGGAGTAACCTTAAGGGATTTCCCTGCCCAAGCTGCACCAAGTCTTAAGCTGTGYCAGSGGAGGTTCAGGTTGGACATCAGGAGGAATTTCTTCACAGAAAGGGCRATTAAACATTGGAATGGACTGCCCAGGGAAGCTGTGGAGTCACCATTCCTGGAGATGGTTAAGAAAGGACTGGATGTGAAATTCAAGTGACATGGTCAGGTTGACCATGGTGGTGTTCATTAAAAGGTTGGACTCAGTAATCCTGGAGGTCTTTTCCAACCTMAYTGATCYTGTGATTCTCTSCTCYAGGGGAGATCACTGCTGTGCTGCCCTTCACTGTGCTGCAGTGGGCTTGGGTGGCYACTGTACAGATTTTTATAGGGATTGACTCACAGCCTGCCCCACCTGTGGTGTACGTGCAGAAGCGCAGCCATTGCTGTGGTAATCACGTCCATTCTCAGCTCAGCCATGACTCTTTACTCCTGGGAAAGATGTGACCCAGGCTTCTCCGTTTCTGGGAACACGTAACCCAGCACAATTCTCCAGATCTGCACAGCAGGGCTGACCCCAGTCAGGGCTCTTGTCAGTGCTGCCCAAACTGCTGTGCTGTTCATGCASCTAGAGCACACCTGGAGGGAGGTGTGGAGGCCAGGAGGGCACTGACTGCCAGGAGAAGCTTCTGTGTCTCRGTTGGCATCAAAGCTCTTGCATGGGTGGGCAGGGAGCCAGGCACTGGGCAAGCTCCTGCCTGCTGGAGAGGGAAGAGCTGTGCTCTGAACACAGCAGCTGCTGGCACAGAATGCACAAATGAAAACCCYTCCCCACCCTGAAAGCCAGGTTAATGTCGCACAGCTCCAGCTTTTGCAAAGACTGATTTGGTAATAGGTGAAACAACAACATTCAGCCTCACCGAACCCTACAGATCAGGACTCAGTCCTTTTTCAGAGGAAGACAAGGATGGGGATCATATTTAAACAATATAGATCATATTTAAATATGTAGGCATATTTAAACAGGACTCCATGGGAGCTGCTGGGGTGCAKTGCTAGCTGCAGAGAGAGATGGCAGGTGAGAGAGAGAGGCTATTCCCAATGCTCTGTGAATGGTGGTGGTGATCTCAGTGCCTGAAACAAGCATCAGTCCTGGTCCTGTTCCATCAGTCTTCAGGAACAGCAGGGAAGAGGATGAGGAAAGCTGTGGGACAGCCAAACTCACCAAAACCTTGTGAAGGTGACGGGACAAACAGACCTGGAAGAACAAGAATGTGCCTGGGAGTACTCAGCATGGATTTACAAGGGAGAACCAATCTTAACTGAGTGGCTCAACAGTGGGGCTGAAGGGATCATGATCAGCACCCTGATGTCCAGCTGGAGGCCAGTTCCTAGTGGTGCACTGCAGGGATGGACACAGGGGCCAGCACTGTCTTTCTAATGAACAGGGTAACAGACCCTGAGCAGTTTGCAGGTGACACAAACCCATGAGGAGCAGCTGACAGAGCAGAGGGCTGTGCTGCCATTCAGRGGGACCTGGACAGGCAGGAGAAATGGCCCAACGCAAAATTCACGAAGTTCAGCAACTGCTGGAAAACAACTTGGCAGAAAAGTTGTTCCTGGGGAAAAGTTGTTTCCCCCTGGATTTCACTGGAAGCCTGATAGAAACCAGTTCACTCCTGCAGCAATGACCACCAGCCTTCTGGGCTGCATCAGGCAGAGCTGCTGGCACAGCTGTCAACAGATGGAGGTGACTCTTCCCTTGGCTCAGCCCTGGTGAGACACATCTGAGTGTTGTGTCCACTATGGACCCACCAGTATGACAGACACGGACACATTGAAGGGCCATGGAGAGGATTAATAGCTTGGAGCACCTGTAATATGAGGAGAGGCTGAGAGAGCAGGGACYACTCAGCTTGGAGAAGACTGTGAGGGATCTTATTCATGTGGATAAATATTCCATGGATGGAGGGAGTAAARAAGAGCCCAGTGACAGCCAGTGGCACCCAGTGACAAGAGCCAACAGGGAAGAAGTGAGATATGTAAAATTCAATTTTAACTTAAGAAGAAGCTTTTTTTCACTGTTTAGATGGTCAAACACCTGGGCAGATCACCCAGAGAGGCTGACCCCTCCATCCAACAAAACCCAACTGGCTGTGATCCTGAGCACCSTGTGCCAGCTGCCCATCTCTAAGCAGGAGTGTGTGCTGGACAGTCCCAACATGAGACTTTCCCTTCAGCTGTGGCATCTGCCTCCTCTTTTTCAGTGTGATAATCACCAGGCTGTCCCTGTGACAGGGTAACAGCCCTCACTGGCAATTCCACAGCAGCCTCGTGCAAAATAATTAAACCAAGTGTRGAATGTTCCTTACTGTAGAGGCTTGGAAGGTAAGGGGGCCTTGTGTGTGTGCAGCAAACTCCAGTAGTGGAGGATTGGAACAACCAAGGATTGTTGGTAGTAACAGCCAAGGATTGTTGTGGCTGCAAAAGGAGCCACAGGAGGCAGGGAAGCAATGCCTGAGAAAAACCTCCTTGTTCTGGCTCCTGGAGATAAGCACAACACAGTCAAGAAACTTATCTCCAGGGCGGGAAAAGCTTATCTATAAAAAATACCCCCACAAAGCTTGGGCATGTGCCCCATGACACCCCATCAGCTGGAGCCAGGACTGGTAATCTCTTTTCTCTCTTTCTTCCTTTCTTTCTCTTTCCCCCTCTTTAATCCATCTCTCTCTCTCCATCCCCTCCAACCCCACCCCTTTATTAAAAACCCTCTGCTGTGTGCTTATGTACAGGTCAGGGATTAACATCAATAGCCATGCCACTTGTGTAATCTACTAAAAAACCTTGTGAGGTTTTGTGGATTCTCTGACTTCAGTTGTTCCTTTTGACCACAAGCATCTACGAATCTTGGGTGTTCCCTTCCCCTTAGGGGTGGGACATTACGTGAGAGAAAATTATGACTGAACACCTTGTTCCCAACATCAATCATGTTACAGTTGCACTAATATTTGTGTCTTTAATTAGCCTAACAGGACTTTTCAGCTGTGAATTTTTAATTATTTTATCTCCTSTATAGAAGAAAACTGTAGTACGTAGGCAAACCTCTTTACACTGTATATGCATTCTCACTTGTGATTCTTTTAAAAGGAAAATTGTATTTGGAGTCATCAKTCCTGGCAAACTATACAACACCTTTATTTCCAATTTCATTGTTCATTTCTGATACAAAAGTCAAACTTCCACAAACAGTTCTTCAAACCAAAAAAACAAAACAATTTATACATAAACAATTGCATGAAGCATTTATAATGTGCAGTACAAAATGTACACTATTTGGAGGAGATACACACTGAGYATCAAGTCAAGATTTAAACAAGGTTTATACAGACTAGTGCTGATGGTTACATTTCAGAGACAGCTGAAGGCACTGCCTTGAAGCACAGAAAAGACACAGTTCTGAAAAGCTGTACTTGCCTCATTCTCAGGCCCCAACTCTTCATTTCAGGTTTGGRAAAAGGCCTTGATCCTTCTCCATATTCACAGAACAGTTCTGAATTCATCAAAAATGAAGCTTGGCACATGTGCTTCAACAACCTGAGGGACACAGGAAGGCACAGTGAGGCATCTGCATTATCCCTTTGCTCTCCATTCATCCATGAACAAACACATCTGATCTATGACTCAAGCACACACACTGTTGACCTCAGGCACCCTGGCATCAGGATGTGCTCCTGGATGTGCACAGAGCAAGGAAGGAACAGCACATCCTGGGCTGTGAGAAGGTGCCAGGAGCAGCTGTGCAGGACTGGAGCAATGCTGCTGTCCTCTCTGCTGGGTCTCCACCAGGCTGGACAGGCACCAACTACAGCTGCAGGACTGACACAGAGACCTTCTACCACACTGCACTGTGGGCTGGGAAGAGGAGACTGGAAGAATCTCACTCTCTYTGTCCTGAGTATGATCTGGGAAATGGCTTATTCAAGGGCCACTSAGGGACAGCTTACATATAGAAAACAAGATTATGGCTTATTTTCAATACCACATATAAATTGTATCATCTTCAAATGTCGCTAAGTAGCATTTAAACCTGAAATAAAGTCTCTATAACTCATTTAGCACTTTCCCTACAAGTGAGACAAGGAAGCTGCCTGGGAAATCAGGCTTTGGCAGGAAGGGAATGAAAGATGGGATCCAGTTGTTCACCAGAATTTAGACTTGCTAATTAGCTTTTTGCCCTGTGTTTAGAACACTGCTAAGTTCACTATTAGTTGGAAACATCTTGGAACTTCTATTTTATTTCTTTCCTTCCCAACTGCCCGCAGCAATATACACTGAAGATAAATTTAACAGACTTGTTTGAAACTGGCACAAAAGCTGAAATACTTTACTTATTAGTATTCACCTATTTATTCGTGTGGTAATGGGACTGACCTCCATGAATCAGAGTTGCTTCTCATCAGCAGGGCCCTGACCTGTTATTTGTTATGTCAACTCCTTTGTAGCACAAATGGAAGGTGTGGGCAGTGTCCTCTGGCTAGATCCTTCATTGGTTGTAGTGGAGTGGGACTACAGATTCCCTGCTCTTTTTTTTTCCAGGGAAAATGGCTGGGGTATTTAGGGGTATACTTAGAGACATGGAATTCTTTCTTACCTTTCTTGGTAACTTGGAGTACCGAATGTAATCTTCCAGGAACATGAGGGCACCCACTACATCAGCAGGCATTTCTGGAATCTTCTGGCTAAAGTTAMATCAACATGGAGATCACACCCTTACTAACAGTCCAGTTACTTGAATTAATTACCTGAAAATGCTAGCCTTCAAATAACACCATTTTCGATGTGATCCCATTACAAATAGAAATAGTATTTTCACCTTGTATTCAGTAAAATATATTGTTATTGTTGTGTAATGCAATCATAGAATGGYTTGAGKTGGAAAGGACCTTAAAAGATCATGTAATTCCAATCCCCCTGCAATGGGCAGGGACAATTCCCACTAGACCAGGCTGCTCAGGGCCCCATCCAATCTGACCTTGAATACCTCCAAGCATGGAGCATCCACAAGTCCTCTGGGAAACTTGTTCCAGTGCCTTACCACCCTCATGGGGAAGAATCATCTCWTTACATTAATTTCAGTCTCCCCTCTTTTAATTTAAAATCATTCTCCCTTTTCCTGTCCCTGTCCACCCACATAAAAAGACTCTCCCCACCTTTTTTATAAGGTCCCTTCAAGTACTGAATGACTGCAAATGTCAACTATACTCTGCTAGACAAAAAAATACTGAAAAAGCAGTGATACTACCTGCTACTGAAGCCCTCTTCACAGAAATGATACTTAAGTACAAAGTAAAAGGTGGATACCTTGTGCACTGTTCCATTGTTGAACGAATAAACTGACCAATTAGAGCCAAAAATTGTTCTGTGTATCTTGAGTGAAACTGTTTCAACAGAGTAAGGAGCCCCAGAACCAAAGGAAGCCAATCAATTTGATCAGCTGGCCGCTTGCACACCACTCCTGCACAGAAAAAACCCAAACCAACAGGTTTATGAAACAGAACATATTCTTATAGCACAGACAGACATACGTAGTATACTCTTCATGAGTTTTTTTCTCTATCTCCTCTTCTGCCTGCCCAAAAATAAAAATTCAAAACTGATGTAACYACTGAAAATGGCTTAATGATATTAACTGAGGGATAGGATAAAATGAGAAACCCAGGAATTTGGATTCTGTTTCCTACTCCATTGCATTTCCAATATTATAACAAAACTGTCTGAACATGATGGACTAAAGCCACAAACTGTGGTTTTTCTATGCAGGTGACTTTACTATCTTCTCTTACAGATAATTTCACATAGGTTTTAATTAGATTTAGAAAAACAGCAACATACAYATTACCTAAATTTCTGTTGTACTGAAGTTTGGGAAACTGGGAAATGAGGAATAGGAAGTTGACGGTGGGAAAATATGGCAGACGTTTTGTTGTTATGTAGATCTGAGGGGAAATAAAAAAAAAGTAGCACAGGTCTTCTACATAATATTTTTTTCTCAATTAAAACAAAAAGAGAAAAAAAGCAAACTGCACCAAGCACCAGAATGTATGCCTGACCTTATTTAATGGATTGTGAATGCCAGCAGCTTCCAGATAAGCTGTGATTTCATACAAAAGAGTGTTGTCTTCTTTAGGATAAGGTAGTGATGGGTTCTGATAATGTGCTTCAATGTCAGCCAATATTGCTCTAAAAGGAAAACAGATTTATTATATGAAACAATTTTWAAAATTATCCCCTAATGCCATATTAATTTCCAAGATACAAAACCTGTAAATAGTTACAATCAAGAGTAAAACACCTTTTCTGGAGTATCTCTTTAGAAAACATCATATTTGATTCAAAATCAGCACCACACATATTCTGTTCCTTCTTCTCATCTAAATATGACTTCAGAACCAGGTATAACGAAATGCTATTAGTAACAGCACGTTTAAACTAATTACTTGCCAATTATTTATTTTTAGTATTTTTATTTAAAATTTCAGTTAAAATATTTAGTTATTTAATATTTTAGTTAAAATTGAACTACTGATCAAMCAAAACCTGCATACAATTGGACTCCACCTTTTGCTGTAATTTCAATTTTAAGGATTGCTGAGCTGATAACAATTACACCACAGTGACACATGCAGATCTCCAAAACATTTTGCTTCTTACTTATTGAGATTTTCCAAAGCAGCAGCCAAATGYTTGGAGTCAAACCTGCAGGAGTAATTTAATTCATTGGTAATCTGTCGTCTTAAAATCTGCATCTGACCAACCTGTTGAGACAAACACAAAAAGGGTGGTGTGTTATACTGAATGCAATGAAGGAAGAGTAAAATCAAAGTCTGACTCTAACTGCACAGTGCACTCAAAGCACAGACAGTCACAGCTCCTGGCAGCAGGTACAGGCCATGTGAAAAGGACACAAAAAAGGTAACAGGTATAAATCCCAATTACTTTGGTCAGTTTTACATTGGTTAGTGAAAATGCCTGCACTCTGTTCCCCAACTGTCTGTAAACCTTAGGATCAGCATGGCAGGAATAAAAAATATCAGAGAGGCTCATTGCACTCAACCTTCCCCTTCCCTGGCCTTTCTTCCTCACTCCAGTAACATAAACAAACATTCACAGCACCCTGAAAAATGCTGGTACAAATATATCATTACAGAGACAAGATTAAGAGCAACATTAATGGGACAGCTTGTTTAATCTTCAGCACAGTACAATGCCTTCTGTGGGATCTAGGAAAGTCTGGGAAATGCTACTCCTCCAAACTTTATCCTTGGGAGTATCATGGTCACAAGACACTGTGAGGAATCTCAGAGTTCCTGATAATAAACACTAATTTAGTCTGCCCAAATCAGATCTCTAGTGCCAGACTGGTTTTGGAGCACTCTCAGAGCTAAGCACTTTGTGGAGTGTGAGAAGCCCATACAAATGAGGCTCAGGAGCTCTTGTAAACCCAGGCCTGCTTCACTTGTGATGCTACAAAATTCTAAGTCAACAGATTAAAATATCATAGAATCACAGAATTATTAAGATTGGAAAAGACCTCTGAGATCATTGAGTCCACCCTATGACTGAACACCACCGTGTCAACTAAACCATGGCACTGAGTGCCACATCCACTCTGCCTTTCAACACGTCCAGGGATGGAGGCTCCACATTTCCCTGGGCAGCCTGTTTCAGTGATTAACAACCCTTTCTATGAAGAAATTCCTCCTGATGTCCAACCTGAACCTCCCCAGCACAGTTTGAGGCCATGTCCCCTTGTCTTATCACTGGCTGCCTGGGAGAAGAGCCCCACCTGGCTGCAGCCTCCTTCCAGGGAGTYGCAGAGAGCTGTAAGGTTCCCCCTGAGCCATCTCTTCTCCAGGCTAAACACCCTCAGCTGCTCCTCACAGSACTCACCCTCCAGACCCTTCACCAGCTCTGTTGCCCTTCTCTGGATATTCCCCAGCACCTCAATGTTCTTCCTGAAGAGCCTTGAGTGAATTCTGCRTAACAATAAATCACATGAACCTACCTTCATTATGGAGTCTAAATATGCTGTCCAGATCTTCTGTGTTTTCGCAATTGCTGCAGAATAAACCTTGTTTGAATTTGCTGAGAAAAGAACAAGGGYGAGGCATTAAAAAAAGAACAAGTAAAAAGAGAAATAAATGCAAGTGTACTTGCRTTCTTCCATCTTAACCAGTAAGCACTTACCTATGATTCCTTTGAGGGGACTGACAGCACTCATAAGTGCTTTTAAGGTATCCTGTACTGCCCTGTCACGCAATATATTTTTCTGAAACATACTGAGGAAATTCTAAATAAAAGAAAGAAATAAGTATGTAAAGTCCTCAAAACATGCACTCTGTGATTAATCTTAATGGCACAAGAGCCACATTTTTTAACAACAGGGAAAGACTATTTCCACAGATCAAGAGTTGAGGAATTCAGTAGTTGGACTTTTTGCTTTTTGGAGTTAGGATAATGAATGTTAGGACAATTAGAAGATCCCCCTCATTGGTATCTAATGCCCACTGTGGATAACTATTAATTCAATTTTTCAGGAAGAATTGTCTACATTGATGCTTCTTTTCCTTAAAATTTTTAACCAGGCTAGAAGCAGATTCTTCTTTGGAAACAAAACAATGTGGTTTCACACTGGGGAAGCAGTCATTACATACAACTGAATCCTTATTTATATCATGGTAGACCCAGTCTAATGCTTGTTAATATCTAGACAGAAAAACAGAAGCTGACAGGAGATTAACTTTGAAGTACATACACTGTGTACACCTTCAGATAGCATTCTGTAACACAACCTGGAATTACACAGCACCATTTTCTTCAGAGCACCAACTTCTGTAATTTTATCTGTAACTGAAATTCTTACTTTTCGTTTGAACACCTATTTTTCAAATGCTTAATTTACCATTTCAGTAATTAACACATTTTTAAAAAAAATCATGTGAAGTTATTAAGCAATAAAAGCACTGTGGCCTTGAGAAACTGAAGTTGAAAAGTTACCTGCAGCTCCTTCACAATCATGAAACACAGCAGCCTGTCTAAGCCATTGAGACCAAAGGTACCCAAAGTATCCTGGATCTCTGAGAAGAGACGACTACTGGTTACTTCCTGATGAGTTTTGATATCATACCAGGTATTCATCTGGTCAATGTAACACGTGATTCTGAGGGAAAAAGTAAGCAAACAAGTACTTCAAAATAGGCTGCAGACAGTTCCTGTGATAATCTGAGTAATGAGTTATCATAATCAGACAGATGAGAAAGACCCTCCAAGTATCTCAGGTGATACTTAGTTATTCCCCTCTCCACAAGGGTTCTGMCACCCTTTCCTGATTTCTCTCTCCTCCATTTGTTTGACAAACTATTTTCCTTCCTAGATTTAAAATCAGAACTTTTCTAGACTAATATTTAAAATGTACAGGATGGACTAGGTAAATCTGGTTTTAGCTAAAGATATGACAGCTATGGAGAAACTATTTGTTGTATATTTGGTTTGTGTATGGTGGAATTGAAGCAATCCAATGCATGCTGCTTGTGACACACAATACTTACTTTGGGTCTGTGATTCTCAGGATTTCTCTGCAAAGACGACCAATAAATGTTACAGATTCATCCACAGGTGTGAATTTTGGTATAGGAATATGAGTAGACTGGTATATGCTTTGCCAGTCTTGAATCTGAAAAAATAAATGTTAGAGTAATTTGCAGTGTTYCCATAGCACCTTTTAAATTCATTTAGAAATCTTCCTTTTGTTTGATTTAAAAGCAGCACACTGTAACATAATATTGCAAATTACACATAGCAGAACACTATAAAAAAAGAATAAAGCAAAGARAAGGAATCTTATTACTAAAGATATTTAAGTACTTGAGTTGGGGTACTTTCCTCTTCTTATGTACAAGGACTGCAGAGGGGATGCTGAAATATTTCAGAATRAGCTGAGGGCAGATGTTTTACACAGCAGTTAGTACATCCAGTTGAAGTTACAATGGTATGAACAAGGGGTACATATTCCTCATCAGTTATAGGTTCTAAAAAACAAATATAAAGACATTTATCAACTWATTTGTTGTTTTTGGACTTGAGTAGCACCTTTGTTCTTAAGAAGTTATTACACTCCTGTTCCACATTGTAGTTAATAATACGAGACACTTCTTCTTGCCAAATTTTTAAACCATAAATGTTGACATAATCCTGGATGTATTCAAAGGATCGATGGAATCCATCCATTGTAGCTGCCATTTCTTTCAGTTTGGGCATGAGTTCACTTGGCTGCAGATAAACAACAAAAAGATAGAACTGAAACTGTGAACAGGTAGAATTCAAATAAAATGCAAAAACCTTCTAAATACCCTTACAGAACAACCTCTAGAGCAATTCACTATGGTCCAACCAGAACTGAAAAGCATTGAGAAACATATCAAAGATGAATATCTAAAATAATTCCTACTAAATATTTTTTCCTCTTGCTTTTGGTATTTATTTTTGCCTTCAGTGGTACTGCTGATTGATCTGGRAGATTCCACCACCTGGACAGGATTAAAACAAGGAGTCACACTCCTTATTTTACCACTGCCTATCTATGTGTACCTGGCTTATGKGGCCCTGTCAGTTATCACAGACAAAGGCAGAACTGTAACTTTGCAATTGGCACGACCCTTTGGAATAGAATAAAAGTATGTTTTTAATTCTATGTACTCTTTGMAGTTTATGAACTGATTTGAACATCAAACAAAGCCTTTCCAATAACCTTTAGAAGTTCAAAACTTGCACTTTTTTACAAAAAGGAAATCTGCACAGGAAAGTACAAATTATTTGCTAGAAGGCAGTGTAATAAAAGATCCCTGCACACCCAAGATACATAAAAAATGAAAACCAAATCAAGCTGTTACACACCTTGGCTCTAGGATTAAAGATGAGGCCTCTGTGAAGAGCCAGGGCCACCCGTTTTACCAGCTCCTTCCTTATTCCATCCTCTAGTAACTGTTTGGGGTCCACCTAAGTATAAGAAACATTTCTTCCTTAAAGTCAGAAAGATATAAAGAATACACAGGMTTTATTTTACCAAGAAAGATAAATAGGAAAGCAGTGTTAATGGACATACTTAACCACCAGAACTTGTCCAAAGAATAAACATTTACATGCTTCTGCTAGAGAATAAATTATTTCTTCAAGTTGAGTGGCAAAGGTTTGTAGTTCCCATATTCAASTTGTCTTCATGATCCACTGAGAATGTTTCACAATTCTAGGAATCCAGTTTACATTAAGAAGTGTATGTTTCTTCAAGAACACTTGGTTCTGTTCTCAAAGAGGTATCAATGTAGCTTTAATGTAGGCAGGGCAGTTAATACCAATGGAAAAAACAGCTCTTCAGAAAAGCTTTCTAGCGGGAAAACCCCCCAAAAATCACCAGCTATAGTGGATGATCTATTTACAGTTGGGACTGTGGATTCTAAAGAACCTTAAAAATATATAGTTCTTATCTGGCTAACAATTTAGGCATCACTGTTTGAAAATTTGTGGGCAAACTTGCATTTTCTTGCCGTATTTTTCCTCAAGGTCTCATATACTGTGCTGAAATCTGTGCCAAAGTGCTAATTGCCAGCACACAACCTTTCCCATTGAAATAATGGATCATTACCTTAATGATACCAACTAAAGTAGTTTTCATCATGAGGATACCTTCAGTGAAGATTGAAATCGCRTGGGTTAGCTTGGCGACCTGTAATAGAAAAACACAATTCACTGAAGTGATTCAATAGATATAAATAATTATTATAAAAAGATGTCCATGTTTCCCAGTGGTAGCTTCCTATTTTAGATTCAAATAATTTGCACTGATATACTTTCAATTTTACATCTGTTTTAGACTTTCTTATAGTAATAATAATTACCTTCCTTTTAGTCAGAAAAATATAGGTGTGTTAGCAGTAGGAAAGAACAGGAACCTTTCAGAGGCCTCAGAGGGATTTTGAAAGGGTAGACCAGCTATATCTTACGTGCACAAAACATCATGGCCACAAAACATCAYGGCCAAACTCTCAGCTGGTACCTCTGATCAAGCTGGGGACACAGCTCACAGTAGTTATTCCATAATAAAGCCTGCTGCCACAATGAGTCTACCTCAGTACTTCCATTGATGTAATACAGTAGCACATATACTTTAAATTTCACAATTATTTACAATTATTATTATCCTTATTTTCAGAGTTCAGACAAGCCAGTCTTTTGCCATTCAGATGTTTATAATACAGAATAGAGAAGACAATTCACACCTACAGTTCAACAGAAATCAGATGTGAAAAGCTTTTGTATTAGGTATTTTCCCTTTACCTCCTCAACATCAAACATTACTGAAGACTGACTCCTCCACTCCTATCCACACACAAGCCAGACTGACTTTACCAAGTCTAATGGGGAGTCTAAATCTAAAGTTCAGGTCTAAACATCAGCTTAATCAGAGATCACAGCCTGTTAGCAAAAAACACCTAACAAGTGAGCACCTTGGCAAAAACTGCTAGGAAATGCAGGCATTTTAACTGATTATTAGATCCTTTGGGGGAAAGGCTTACTGATCTACTCAGGTTTTTGGATCTCATTGTCCTCTACTGAAAATAAAACCATGTAATTTTAATGTTTGCTCACTCTTCTAGACTGGTAACAGTACAGCAAAAAAGCCATAGACAATATGACCAATAGCAGCTTTATCTAATCAAATCAACATGCCTCCATCCTCCTCCTATATGGGGGCAGCAAAAGCCTAACCCTGCTGGCTTTCTCAGTCTTTGACCTTTTCCTGAACAAGAAGGCCAAATGTGGTGAGCCTCATTTCAGACTCAGGTTTTCAGGGTTCCATCTCCTTCAATAAATAAAAATATCTTTATGATAATTTATATATTTATTTAGATTTCCTCCCATTTTCTTTCTAAAAGTTTAGAAGTTAGAACTTCTACAAACAGAAGCACAAAATTTACTCATCAGTCCTCATCAAACCTAAGGTATGYTCACAACACTGTTAGTTAATTTTAGCTTTCAGGCAACAAATCCAGCTTCACTGTTAAAAGTATAACTCTGTGGAGCTGTAGAGATTTAAACTTAGGTTAAAGTTGGCCACCTATAAGGTTTGCTTTTACAGAATTCCCYGTTTTAACTGCACCTCATATCGTGGTCCAAGCTGTGCATAATCTCGTAGCTTGTCCTTRTCGAGGCGAGTAGGCACTTCAATAATATCGTGAGTCTGAAGCTTWATGATTTTGAGAAGAGATGTAAACATGCTTTCTGGAATTATCTGTAGAACCTTTGTAAATGAGGGAAGAAACACACACAGTCAGTATGCTCTCATGAAAAAAAAAAATCCTCAATTAAGGAAAAGTAATTAGAAAACAAGGCAATTATGCCTTTTGAGCACTTACCTTTCTCACATAGGAAACCAACTCGCCGGAGTAATACTGGGACACACTGAGAAGATCRGGACTGTTCGCTTGATTGATACGGAGAAGAGGCAAATCAAGAGCAGAAGCAAGCTAGAAAGAAAATTAACATTTTAACTTCACCTTTGTTTTTCTGTTGTAAATTATACACTTAAATTCTCTTGCTCAGGCTCTTATCCTCCARCCCAAAGTACTAGATTCTTCCTAAGGAGGAGTGTTACACCAGGCCTTCCAAGAGAAAAAAAATTGTTAAAAGTCAAAAAGTCCAACAGTCCATAAGTTTACCTTCCCTAAAATTGTTAAAAACTTAACAGCTGCATGGGATATTTCAATTGTAGTTTTACACTCTCACTCAGGCTAATTCCCATTCTTATTTCTACTGAAGGTATTTCCATTTGATGCCAGAGCTTCATGATGACAAAGGACACAGCCAACATAATTTTTTTTATTCCTTCCTTTAATTCCTTTTAATCAGCCTATTCAGATCCATATGTAGAGGATCCCAGCTCAGCACCAATGCCTCCAACAAATAGCTGTAATGAGTGGAGGCTGGAAATAAGATTTATTTGCCTAACAGCAACAATATAATTGTTGCATAAAAAACCTATGGATCACTTGGTTTTAAATTCTTTAAAACTAACCTTGAGTTAATTAAATACTGCCAAAAAAAACCTGGATATAGAAAATGCTGGTAAAAGGAAGCTTTGATTCTTCTGTGATTTCAGAGCCTTATGGCTTTTAAAACAAACTGCTTGGATAGACCTGCAGTGTTCAAGTACATTCATCATTGTTCACACCTACCTTTAGGAAAGTGGCTCTGAGTTTAGTTACCATAGATGGACTGACTCTGATGCTCTCCTGCATAATAGATGTAAAGCTAGAGTAGGAAACAAACAAACCAAGTCAGTTTCTTCCCCTGAAACTCTTACTTTCAACTGTTAAATTGTATGTCAACTGCGCCAGTGCATCATGGAAATGGCACAGGAGATCACTAACAAACTTCACTAAAGGAGGATTTTGGTCTGAAGAGATACTGGTTAGAAAATCCCTCATATGATARAGGGTAGGTGGGGCAAAAGGCATCAGGGAGTGTTAACAGCCATGGTAATGAAGTAGAGCTCAGCAAAATTCCACCATGGAAACACAGTTCTTGAGCATTTGCCATTCCTTGCTTGTTTTTGGTTGAAATATGAACTCTAGTAGGTTACTTGCAGGTTACTTTCCAGTATTTCGGAGAACACTTTATGAGACTAAAGGCTGGAGACAGGAGGTTAACAAAACTGTTACAGTTAGAATAGGATAGACAGTTACACTAACAGATTTAACCTGTAGTTCATAACCTGAGAATGATGGATGTTAATTCTTATTCAAGATGATGAGAGTTCAATAYACTCAGCAATTCACAGAACAATGCTTCAAGACTGTTTGTAAATTGGAAAAATTATAGTATTAATAATATTTATGCATGCTATTTCCCACAAGTTTTGCAAATGGTGACTGGCTGGAAGAAAAAGGTCCTGCTGACCTGTCAATTAATTGCCAAGCATAAGAAAGATCACCAACTATCTGCATGGTGATCAAGACCTCTTCTTTAATGTTGATAGTTCGGATCATCTGATGGAGAAATTTGCGTGTGTCAGCCAGAAACTGGCAAACTTGCAGGTTATTTTCCAGCTGGTGAAACTCTTGGACCTACATTAAAAAACAAACAAACAAAACGATAAAAGGACTCTTTTTTTTGTTGTTTTTTTTTCAATTTACCTTTAAGGACAGCAATACAAACAGAATCAGTAAACTGACCTATTACTTCAGGATAATAGCAGCAGTAAGACATTTAACAAATCCTGAACTGTTTCAGACACAATAAATTGCACAGTTACTCAAGGAGGTATACTGTGAAACATTATGTTGAGCACTCTTTTACAACCTGGAAGCACACGAAATGTACACAAAAAAAAATACAAATATTTTTACTTTGCCCTTCAAATCGCCCTCTCTTGCTTCAAATGAATTTATTTTCAGAATTTCTAAAAAATGAGTMATGTTGTACATAATGTTAAATACTGAAATAATTTATTTGAAAAACCTTACCAACCCTCAGGTACTGGTGGCATGACCTTTCATACTATATCCCTTATTTTACAATATCAAGGTTTACATGAAACCCCTACTTACAGTGGATATATAACTGCAAAGATCTAATAGATTTAAACAATCATTAAAATACAGATCTGTTTTATATCTCCACTATTAGAAGTCAGTGCATGTGTAAAAAATGCTGTTGTTGTTCCAGGACAAGGTAATCTATCTCAAAATGTCTTTGCCATACCTCTTCCAAAGCCTGTATTAGCTGCACAGTTTTTCTGCCTGCTGCAGTGGAATCATCATAGTTCAGAGACATTATTTGCTTGGAGATTTCTCTGAACCAAGCCTGGAGATTTTCTACATAAGAGTAAAAAAAAAAAAAATTAATCAAATCTCTGTATGCATGATAAGCAGCAAAAATACAGGGAACTTGCTAGCCAAAAGAAACAAACAAGCTATAYATGTAGGAGATTATGTTTACAAGTTTTTGTTTCTAGCCTGTCAATATACACAGGATATATATTGTGGCACATATAGTTGTGAAGTGGCAACTGCTCAGGTAAATTTCACATGCAACATTAAAAACAACTACCAACATAAGTGGGCATTTAAAAAATCTTATTTTTACACCAGTTCAAGAGAAACAAAATAGATGTYTTAAAACACAGAGAAATGAATTTGSARAGAAGTACAGATTCAATGTTTTAACATTGGAGAACCTGGAGGACACCATTCAGTGTAGAGGAGAAGTAATACGTTTGAAAAGATGCTGATAGAATTGAAATCCAGCTTACAAGCAAGGAAAGAATAAGGGAAGAGGTTAAATCATCCCTAAATTTAATGGGCATGATCTTCTCACTCCCTTGTACATGAAACATGGTAATGTGACCTCTACTATACACAGAAAAGTGAACTGGCATTTTATAGTTTTAACTGGCATATCTAAATCAAGAGATAAAAAAAAATTAAAACAGGGCCATCTAAATACTAGGTACATAAATACCACTTACTTATGRAATATGTGCTGAAAATCTAAACAAGACAAGAGTTAAGAGACCTCTGTGGCAGCTGAGGGACATGAAAACTGTTTTTATATTACAACTATTAGACTCATATTTTATTTTGGTATTACTTTTAGAAATATAAATCAAAATCACTTTTTCCCCCCACAGTATAGTTTTTAATAATTACCATTTTTCTCCACTCTGGTAAGAGGTTTAACTCCTGAGAAGACATCAGCAAGCTCGGTCATCCTTTCAGATCCCTCTTTTTTATAGTTYTCCCATTTCACTTGCTTTTCTGACAGCATCTGCTTGAACATCTATTGAAACACAAAGCATTTGGTTTACAAAAGGAGGCATATCACAATAGGTGAAACAAAATACTGAAAACAGATAGAACTGACTTAGTGATTACTACATAACTTATTATCTTACATAACTTATACATCTACATAACTTATATATCTTACATATCTTGCCAGAATATTAAAACCAAAAATATTAAAAAATACAGACAACGTGATGGACATACAGTGATAGAAGCTCACTGAATTTTATAGAACAGCACAATGCAGGTTTTTTTGCTTTTTAGTCACTTATAAATAATATCCAGTAAGTTTTTCAGCTTAGAGATCTTAGAAGACTCTGGTTAGCAGCACATTACCTCTTTTAAAATGAATTCAAATTGAGCTGTATCCAGAAGAAGTTGGAAAAGGATCCTGGAATTGTACCTTGAGTCTGTRAGAATTTGATCCTTTATCTGGCGGAGACGTTTGTTATTTGGATCACATGCTGAAAATGGAAAGACAACATTTCCCTGCTGTTACAGAATTTGGTCAATCTTTGTAAATAAATTCTTTCTTAATATTGTAAAAACAAAAATGTTTTGCTCTGATATGTAAATCCCCACTTGTTTTCCATTTACATGGGTCTCACAATCCTGGTACAATCATTCCTTGGAATAGGATGTAATAAGGTTTCCATGATGCTTCAGTTTCTTAAAACTTCTGCAGGCTTCTGCAATTAAKTGTGGATTTAGTCCATCTGACTGAGAAGCCCAGAAAACAGTATTTCTAAAACCATTACAAAAAGTGCACGGAGGTGTAACAGAAGCCCTCCCACATATCAARAAGCCWCAAAACCAGCACAAGCATTCAACCTAGGGAATGTCTAAATAGGTCAGTTTGCATACTCAAACTCCTATCAGAGCCATTACTCAAGAGTTTCAGCTGAATTYCAATTAGACAGAATAGAAACCTTGGTTTCAACCTGTTAATTACTAATATTTTAAGAAGCTGGCTACTGCTTTCTTTTTGGAGCTAAGAATAACTTTCATAATATGTTTTCCTGCAGAATATTATTCAACAAGATCATGACTTCTACTWATTTTTATACCTGTGTTTGGCTCACAAGAACTGAAGAAATGCACATGTGCTGTTTCAGACAAGGYTTTAGGAGAATATTTGCAAAATGACAGCTCAACAATTTCCTACAAACAGCAGAGAAAACTGCTGACTTCAACAGCAGCAGAACTGAACTTCCCTCAGGCCCCAAAATGAAGCAGCAGCAGAGCAGGACTGACAGCTGAGCAGTGAGAGCAGCAGGAATTCTTACTTGTGTCTGCAGTGTGCAGCATCAGCCAGCGGATTGCTACGTTGCAGTCTCGCAGGCAGTTCAGCAGTTTGGGAATGTTGTCCAGCACCAGCTCCTCCCTCAGACAGCCCTCCTTAAGGAACTGCTGCACCTGTGCRTGCACTCGCTCGGTCACTGCAGCGTTTCTGCTGGCCTTAAAACACACACAGCCTGCATCAACACAACCCCTGCCCCAAATGCAATACACCACGTACCCGAGAACTTAAAGATTAAGTYATAGATTAGCTATAAAAATTACTTATATAAGATTAGCTATAAAAATTACTTTCATTACTAGTAGGCAGTATCATATACTGCATCTGCTTGACAGACGATGCAAGATAAACTTTAAAGCAAAAGAGCCTACACAGGAAGCATAATGTTTTGAAAATGCAGACTTGTAGGCTTTYTATATTCACTTATGTACTCTCTAGGAATCATTCCTAAAAATGGTACTAATATTTTATTGCCAAATGGAAAAGAACAAGAACAAAAATCTATCCCAGAAGGGAAATACTTGTTATGAATTAAATATCAGTTCTACTTAGTGAACTATTTCCTAAAGATGAGGGAAAAATTACTACTCATATTCTCTGAGTCTCTAATGTGTGTAATACATTACATTTTATGCAAAAGAAAAGACCCATGTATTACTGATGTCATATAATACACTTGAGATGCCCATACATCTTGAATCAAGCTAAAAATATTTAATTCTGGCTCATGTACCTGCTCTTTGACATTTGAAAGATCCAGCGTGTAGTTGAGGGCAGTTTTAGCAGCTTTGTAGGGTTCCCATGCTTCTGCCAGATTTACAGTGATTCCCATGTAAATGCTAATGACCTAAAATTGGAAGCAGAAAACAAGAAGTTGCATTCAGGTTATTATTAAGAAAAATACAAAGTTTTCACGTAGCAATAAGACAGAAAGGGATATGCTGTGGGTATATATAACAGATAACTTAACTTTTTTGTTAGTGGTACTTTCTCCTGTACTACCTTTGGAAAACAAGACTTAAAAATAAAAGACACACAGTTAATTAGAAGCTTAGTTCTGAAAACAAACTGACAGTTCTCTCAGTCACTACATATGATACTCTATTTTTTTCCCCACGAACTCATAATTTATTTTTCATTTCCATGATGCTCTAAAGGAGACTGATAAAAGCAACCAGGRGAAAAAACCATGATAGGGAGGAAAAATTATGTGAATTAATCTTGCTGTGAGGATGCCCAAAGGACCAAACTGATTTGTGATGCATCTTTCACAGTGACACAAATGATTATGATTATGCAGAGTGATTTTTAAGATGCAAAGAGAAATTGATTTCAGACCCCTAGCACAAGTTTAAGCATGATGAAAAATACAAAATTGTGATAAACTAATAAGTATTTGTAATATAACTAATTAAAAATGGAAGACTTGGTTTACTGACAGATGAAGGACATACACAGCTGTGGCATTATGAGCTTTGTAACACAGATGCTCCAATATTTCCCCATCCAGGCATGATCACGTTGAGTGGGACCACTGCCTTTCAGCTCTCCTGGCGGCATCAAGTAAAGGCGAAGGGGACCCAGGTCTGCTGATAGGAAGATCTCTCTCATATTACAGAAGGGAAGCTCATTATTTCCTGTAGATGACAGTTCCTYAAAAGGCTACTTCAACTGCTAATAATAACTTGTAGTTCTCCAGAAACAGAGGTATTTTAATGTCTACGGAAATTGCTAGTTATTGCAGTTTCTTCTCTTCCCGCTTCACTGTTCCACTTATGGGACRGAAGAACACAACTTGAAACCAACAGAGATATAAAAATTAATCAGTACAGTTTCTTTGTTAAGCCTGATTTCMTTTGATATAGATGACCTAGGAACTCTATTCTTATATGCCAGTCTGCAGTTTTTTGCAGACTAGGGATTCTGGATGGAAATCGTAAATCTCAATACTGAGACACATAGTTATTCCATTTTAATCACTACATCTGAGCAGGTCTGTAGAACCACATGTAGCATCAGCTTTAGCTTTTAATTTATTTGGACAAGAGTAGATCTTTAAACAAGTTTTCAAATAACACCAGTGTAGGATGATTTGTGGGGAGCAAGTCTGTCCTCTAGAGCATCCTTGACACGCTGGTAGAACTCACCAGCTGAAACCACATGGATGTCAGAAATGACAAAGWCCTGTACTTGGGACAAACCCAAACCCTTGCAACAATGCAGTCTGGGGACTGGCTGCCTATGCCACAATTCTGCAGAAAAGGACCTAAGTGTCCTGGTGGACAAACCAAACGTGAATTAGACRTGCAGCCTGATGACAACAAAGAGTAATCATACACTGGGCTGTGCCAGACYGCAGCCAGCAGATTGAGGGAAGGGAATCTTTCCTTCTAGTCAGCTCTCAGGAGGTCTCATTGAGAATTATGGGTCCAGATTTGGGCCCATCAGTATGAGACAGATATGGAAACTGGAATGAATTGCACAGGAGGCCACTAACACACTTATGGGGACCCAGAATCTAAGAGCTGGGCTTGGTTTAGCTGCAAGAAAGATGATCAAGGAATCTGACTGTGGTCTTCCACTCCCTAAAGGGAAGTTATGACTAAGACAGAGCCAGACCCACCTCAGAGGTGCACAGTGAAAAGAAAACAGGCAACAGCCACAAGCTGTAAAAAGAGAAATTCCAGTGGTACAGAAGGAAGAAAYTCTTCACCACAAGAGTGATGAAGCACAGCCACAGGTGTCCATAGAGGCTGCAGAGTCTTCATCTTAGGTATTTCCAAAACTAATTGGGCAAGGCCTGAGCAGCCTGATTTAGCTTTGAAGTCAGACCTGCTCTGAGGAGAAGACTGGACAAGAACATGCTTAAAATGCCGTCCATCACACATTTTTCTGGGATGCACTTTATCTTGATGGTATTAAGAGTGTAGTTGAMTAAAGCATTTAAAACGATAAATGACACTTTCAAAGGACAGCTTTCCACACTTATCCAGAGTGTTTAACTCAGACTGCTTCACTCCGAAAAAAGTAAAATTTCCACAGAGAGGAATCTGTTCTAGTTTTAGGATATTATTATTTTTTCTATAACACATACTCTAGCAATAATTAATATTGTTCCTATAACATTAAATCCAGGGAACAGTTTTAAAACAGAATTAATTTTTACCCAATTATCTGGAAAGTATTTATCCACTATCTCTCTCATTTTTGCTTGTTGAGTGTGAAGAATAGAAGGGTCAAAATACAGTATCACATAGAGCATAGCAGCCTGAGTGGCCAGGGCGGTGCTGCGGTGTTCTGGTAATGGATATGCTGAAACCTAGAAAAACGGAATAAAACAAAACTGAACATAATATAGTCCAACATAAACCACCTGAAAACATTGTGGGACACATTAAAGAGTGCAGTGTGAGGCATACTATGAGGCAAGAGGGATTTTTAGGTAAGCTGGACATGGTTACACACGCAGCATATTTACCAGATGTAAAGATTACATTTTCAGTAAAAACTGGCTGTGTAGATGTCTGCTACTTTTAGTAGGTTATACTAAGATTTTTCTATGCTGTAAATGAATCAAATAAGACATGTCAATAAGACATGGCCAATCATAAGACACTAAACAAAAAAGYTGATTTTTAGTGCAAGGCTGGCCAAGCACTGCAGCAGATTACCCAGAGAGTTCTGTGGTTTGCACCTCTGCAGATACTCAGTTCTGGCAACCTGCTCTAACTGACCCTGCTTGTGCCAGGAGGTCAAATTAGCTGATCTCAACAGTCCTTACAACCTCTGTWATTTATTTTTTTCTGCACCTCATGGTTGAGTAACTAGCCTGARAGTCAATCTGACATTTCCCTTTACATCCCTCTTCTATCTCAGAGTGACTTACCTGGTTGTAAATGTCATCTGACCGTAAGCGTCCGATAACCATGCTAATGTAYGTTTCACTTATGGGAACCCTGCTGAAGTAACTCTCGGGGTAGTTTGGAGGTCTTTTAGCTCCAGGTTGGCTCGAATATCCAGTGCTTCKAAGCAATTTGCAAATATCATCCAAATTGGAATCAGCAGAGGATCGGGCTGCACTGTTTTACAAAAAAAAGGAACAAAAATATGAGTTATATGACTTAATAAATTCCTTTTCTCCCACCCTTTGTAACCATGCCCTTCTCACAATAAATTAASAAAGTCTAGGAGATTTTTGATTGTTTATTCCAGTAATAAAATTTTCATCATGTTATAGGAGGACACTGATAAATGTCCATACTGAAATTCCAGATAAGCAGACAAAGCACAAACAGAAAATTGAATTCAGGAACAGAAAGAAAGAGCTTTATATTCAGAGAGGAATTTGTTCCTTTTTTTTTAAATTTTCACTTTTTTTCCTCCCCATTTATGAATTCCCCTTGTCAATCCACTTCTGCACTCCAGAGTTAAGGAATCTCTCATTATACACTGGGACACACATAGTCAAAGCAGCATTTTATATGTGTGGAAGGATTTGCAATTAAGACCCCAGCTTTTATACCCTGATACTGTCAATCTACTCTGTGAAAGAAGTTCCTGATTTATCTAATCAAGCTCTGTAACTACAAGAAGTTTGCCTTGCAATACATTKGTCACCTAGACAGGCAGGACTTTTCAGGAGGTTTCCTTGCGCGTTTGGGAACCTTTGACACTTTCATAGCTGACACTCGCAGCYTAAAAGCTTTAGCTGGAAGTTTATTTGTGGACCTCAAATTCTGTTGCAACAGAATGAAAAATCTGTTGCTTGTTTTGCAGCTGAACCTAAAAGCACAGTTAAAGCAAGGAGCTCTACTGATATTCAGAGAGCTCTGCTGAATTATCTGTATAAAGACAGTTGATGAAAAAGGTGTCAATGTTTCCTTTTATCTTAATTYAATAACCAAGGTTACTGAATATACTGCATGTTACATCTTCTCAGCCTTGAGTGCTTCTGCACATCTTACACATTACCTGTATCTGTAGTAGGAAACCAACATTCTTTCTCTGACTTCTCCTTCAATCTTCTGGTCAATGACCAGTAGCATGACTCCATATAAATACAGGGCTTCACACTGTTTGGTAAAAGAAAGAAAATCTCATAAACACAATTTTGTAGCAACGTTTAAAGAAAAACATTTACTGGCAAACCAACCCAATGCCAACTCTGTAGTCAACACAATATGAAAAAATGGCAGRCTGAGGATTCTTAGTCTTTGTGCTCTGTGAAATGAGCTACAGCATTTCTATGTGTTTGGTAAACTTAAATTTTTGTCTAGTTTGGYACTTACTTAATGGGTAATTTTCTACTATTACAAAACTAGTCCATACTTACTAGAAGCTGTTTTCCATCTTCATTAAGGAGGATGGTTTCTAACGTTTGCTGAATGTAAATTCCTTCATTGAGGTCATCTAAGTATCTAGGAATTATGACAACAAGTTTGGTCACTGACTATTTTGGTCTCAAACCAGAACTCAGTAAGTCATATTTTCTCTGAAAGCCAACAGATGCATCAKAACATTTCTACAGTACAAGCAGCATGGAGTTTTTCAGACTGAGAGGCCCAACTATAAAATGAGWGACTGGAACTCCTAGTTAGTGCCAACCAGTTGGCAAAAGTCTCCTTCCATATCCTGATGGCGTATAGGAAAGACCCTGGAGGTTACCTGGTACCTTACTGCTCATCCTCCTAATTTTGTCATGGATAGGAAGGACATGGATGGATCTTKTCATGGAGCCTGGGAAGGCTGCCACGCAATAATTTAGTAAAGCTGTGATATTTTCAGGTGACCTCAAAAATATCWCCTGGAAATACCATAAACTGATCTYACTTGCAATTTGGAAGGTAGAGCTAGAAACAGAATATGTTCACCTTAATCTACAGATTTATTCCTATTAAAGGATTTCCCAGTAATACTACTTGTTAATAAATAATATCAAACATGCAATCTTTTCATATAACATCAATAATTAAACCAATTCTCATGTTTAACATTCTCAGGAACTTTTTCTTAAAGCATTTCATGAACCTTTCATTTTTTTTATTATAGATCAGAGCAGCGAACTTGAGAATGTGGCAACTCCACTGAAAAATTAAGTTCAGGAAAACAATGCCAATGAAAGTTAAAAAACCCAAACTACCTGATAGTCTGTTTTGCAAGATGACAAAAAATTAGCTTAATAATATGTATTCTTCTTTTATTAAAATAATCTTCAGAAAAATCTCCAAGATAAAAACATAACTCAAGTTTACAACTGAGGAAATGAGATAGAGGTTAAATGTTTTCAAGTCATACATTAAGCTGGTTGGGAACTGTAGGAGTAAAAGTTAATGTTTACTCCAGCACTCCAAGTCTCCAGGTGCACATGAATATTCTTCATCATTGAGTATACTGAGTCTCTAATGAAAGAGCTTCTCATCAAAAAGATAAAACAGTAATTCAGTCTTTGAAAAACTATATGTATGTAAGATACCATACCTGTTTAAATCTACAATGTATTTATGCACACTCTGAAAAGCTAAATAAAATCTCGTCAAAATTTCAATATTGTTTTCACGAAATTCTTCATCTAAATCCAGTAACTCAGGCTTGGCTTCCAGTTTGCCTTCACATGTCTCAGGCCCCTGAAAAAAAGGAACTCATCTTTAGAGACAATACTTGACTTCAATCCCTACTTGATTTGTCTTCAGTAAGACACAGACCATGCACAACCACCCCTGTGTGCAAACCAAAATTAACATTCCTTACTAAAACAAGGATCTGCAGTTTTCCAGCCTACTTTATGGTTAAATATTGGTTCCATAAAGCTGTTACAATCTGCAATGATTTTAAATATGATCTATCAAATTTAATCAATGGAAAATAATAGCCAATGCTTTCAGTAAAGCCCCAACACATCTGAAGGCACTCACTGACTGTCTTTGTAGTGTTATCTCCCTGATGGAATTTTTTCCTTTACACATTTYACCTGATTGATTTATCAGATAGAAGCCATAACATTCAGGGCTCACAAAGCTTAGCACCTTCTGATAGATACAAGCTGCTTGAAAATATTAGACTGTTTTTTTCACAGACTCTGAATATATCTCAGCACTTTCTCCTGAATTAATGCAGAAACTTTGTCATTAACAATCACAGGGAAAAAAAGAGTTGGGATGAAGTACCTGACTTCCTCAAAGCAATAGTGTAACTTTTCCAACCCTTTACCACTGTCATATTTCTCATGATCACCATTCAGTCTTACCATTACCATCTAAATGAAAATACTGTTAAAGTTAAATTGAAAATACTATTAAAATGTAATTGAAACTACCGAGTAGACAATTTGAGTTTTAAAGAATGCTCTTCTGCTTCTGTTTTTGTGCAAAATATCTACATAAAGCATAAGAGCAGGCGTCGCATTGCCTATGAAGTTTAACTGCACAAAGTACAGAGTCTCAATTTTCAAAATCTCAAATCTCTCCTCATTAGGTGAGGAGAGGAAATGATTAAGAATCATCATTCTTAGTGATTACATCATCATGTAGTCACTAAGAATCGTGACTACAAAACTGAACGTATTAGCAGTAAAAATATCCATAAACTCCCTAATCTCTGCTTTACAGGCATATCTATGAACTTTTTGTTTTTTAATTCTGAAAAATAGCACATTGTTATGCTTTTTTAACATTCAAAAGTCCTACAATTTTAGGGATTATTTTATTTCTCACCAATTACAGCTATCTGCTGTTAAATGACAGAGGTAACTTGGTACTGCAAGCTTAATTTTGAAAGSGAAATAAGGGCTTTCCATAGATGCTTCTCCTTATTTGTTTATTCAGCGCATGTGACAAGTCCAGTGAAAGAACAATCACAGCACTGTCAGGAAAGCAGAAAGAAGTTTTCATGGCTGCAAAGAATAAGCTACAGATTAACAGAAGAAAGATGGGCAGACTGCCCATGGCCCTGCTCTGAAGGCTCAGGCTCAGAAYCYTCTGGTGGAAGTATAATTAATTTAGTGGTCCTGCAGGAATTACTACTACTGYWACTACTATTACCTCCCCAGAAACCMATACTCTTGTTTTATRTATTTGGTATCTATCGAAGATCACAGGCCAGATGACTCATCAAACRTTTTGGAAGATGTAGAAGTAATAAACACAACAGTCAGCAATATCTGTTTCACAACCCAAAGCATCCTCATGTGGGACAGCAATGCTTTAAAGAGAAGTTTAACAATAAAAGGATTTACCTTAAAATAACTGAAATCAAATATGATATCCCCATACTTCTGTTGATCAGCCTTGTCCTTTAGCCTGAAAACACCAGGAATAAATTCGGAAAGTCTCAGAAGTTCTGCAATGATGGCATTTCCACAGGAAACAATCCGAAGAATGGCCTGACCACAGAGATTGTTTTCAGCCAGAAAATCCACCATTGTGGAGCTGGATGTGACAGAGCAGAAGTTCTGCAGTTTTAGTCTATTTGAAGCAAAAAGCCTGATGAAGAAATCAGCTGCGCCATCAATAACCTGTAAAAACAAACCCACACACATCCACAGAGTGGTTTGTATTCATATTTTTCAGTTTCATTCGTGGATTTTTAAGCATAATCTCCAATCTTTCAATTTATGAAATCTAAACCATCCACAGCTTTGTAAAATGAAAGAAATACACTGAATTAATTTTCAGCATTTACATAGGGTTTGACAAGTGACCTGTGTTCACAGGCAGGGGAAGCATGATCCTTTGTACTAGGAAAGTTGAAGAGCATTACTGAAGAATGAAACAGTCACAAACACCAAATTAATTGTGACCACGCAAGAAGATGGGAGCAAGGAAAGCAAAATCACTTCACAACACTTGTTTTTAAGAGCCACTTCGAATGGGCCATAATGGGCTTTAGCAGTAAGGAAAACTTATACAGCAAATGGAAATGACACAGCTCGGTTCCTTTATTTACTGCTAAAGGACGAGCTTCCATGCTGTCGTTGCATTTCCTGGTCAGTGTTATTCGCTGACATATTTCCAGCGGGATACGGYGTGCAAGTACCAAAAATAAGCGTCTGTGCTTCAAAAACATCGATGAGAAGTAATAAGCGGGCTTGACTTCAGCAAAAACCTTCCGAAACTCTGCGATAAATGTAAGACGACACTGAGCTGTCCCAAAACAGTCCTGACCCAGAAGGAGCACCCGGAGCCTTCCCACATCCCCGGTGCCACCGCAGTCTCTGCTCCGCAGGGCGCACAACGGGCCCCAGACCGGCAGCGGCCGCACGGACTCCGAACCCCAGGCAGTCCAGTCCAGTCCAGCCTGGTCCGGTTCGGTTCGGTTCCATCCCGCTCCGCCACCGCCACCCTCACAGTCTGCACCCATCCCGCCCCGCTCCCTCAGCGGCTCCCGCCCACGCCCGCCCCACCCGGGGCGCTCACCTTGCCCCGGCAGCGCCTGCGGGCAGGGACAGGGACGGTGGCAGCAGCAGCGGGCAGAGAGGGATGGGGGGAAGTAGGAAGGATGGAAGGGAGGAGGCGGCGCTCTCTACGACGTTGCCGAGCCCTCCCATCACATGACGGCGCCGGCTGATGAGGCGGTTCCGCCCGCCCCGGTGCCCGGCGCTCCCGCCCGCTGTCTCTACCGCCGGGAGGGCGGTGTGGGGTGGCCCCCGGGACAGCCGCGCTCTCAGTCCGCGGGGTCGAGGTGAGCAGCGGCCGMTGGCGAGGGTGGCTGTCCCCGCCGGCCCCGGCCTCTCCGCGGGTGAGGGCAGCGTTCCCAACCCGGGGAGCGGCGGCGGGACGGGTTCGGTGCCGTGTCGCTCCTCCTGCGGGACTGCCCGGCCTGCCCGGGACCGGCTGAGGCGGGGAGAGGCCTGGGAGAGAGGAGCRGTGTCCTCTCGGTGGCCGCTGGTCATCGAGCGTACCTGGGGCTGGGCGCTGATCCTGGTGCTCCGAGAGWGCTTGCCACTGTAGAGCTTGTGTTATAGTAGCAAATAATTTTTGTTCTCACCTCTGTTTCATGGTTTGAGATGTTGAAGTATAGAAAGTTTAGGTCATTTCCTCAAATATTTAAAATAAGGAACAGAATAGAAACAGTAAATTCTTTTGGTTATCCTGCMTGGACCATGTGAACACTTGTTAAAAGAAAAAACAATGCCCTCGGTACTCTCCCATTTCACACTGAGTTTGATGATTGTGTTTTCCAGAAGTGAGGGGGCTGGGGGTTGCAAATAGGATCTGTTTTGATGCACCCATTGAAGACCTCTCTGGCAGAAAAAAGGGCATTAAAAACCCTGCAGCGAAACCAATTCCAGTGAGGAGTGTGGCCCTTCCTTGAAAGGTAGAATGGACAGCTCCAAGCTGAAGAATTCACTTAGAAAGTTCAAGAGCAAAATCTCTGCCTTGGTATCTGTAGGAGACCTGAGGAGCAGTTGACTGACTCAAAACAGCCCGGTGGGAAGTGTGGAGGGGGAACAGGGCCTGTCCTGTAAGCCCTGAAGTGGCAGAGCAGAGCAGACAAAAGGACAGCAGTGCGCTGTCATGTTCCACTGCCAGGGGTTTAGAAGCCTGCTGAGACCATGCTGGATCCTGGGGTGGTGACTGCCTACCTTTCTCTCTTTCTCTCTCTGGCTTTCTTCTCATACCTTCTTCTCAAAATATATTGTAAGCCAGACTAAAAAATTCCAGTATCTTCTTGTGTCTGCATAAGTTGAAGTTTGCTAAGTTAAAGTTTGGGAAGTGCCTTATTTTGTCTGGATGTTTTAAACTTTTGCCAAGTACCTTATTCTACTTGAATATTCTAAATTTTGTGAGTGAAGGTTGTTACTGAGTCGCTCGAGAATTTGGTTGTTTTTCCCATGCTCTTTCCAGGGTTAATCCAGSTACCTTTCCCTGAACCCTTCAGGCAGGCTGGGGCATTACAGGAGTGTAACCAGTTTTCAAGAAAAATGATCTTTTGTTAAAAATAGAAGGAAAATTTATCCAAAAGAAATTGCTTTCCAAAAGACAGATTGAGATGAAACTRCTAATGCAATGGTATAATTTAATATCATAACCAGTAACTTCTGGTCCTGTGTAGTTTGCTCATAAGAATGAAGGAGCCTTTTTAACTTTCACTGTTGGATTTTTGTTTTCAGATTTTTGCCTTCACAATGTGTATCTGTGAAATTTCTAAAGGAATGGCAGGCTTTCCAAGTTCAAGAGGGGAGTTAGGCTCTCTCTGTGTTTAATACACAAACTGGACCCAGAAAGATAAAGCTGCTAACAAAATCTGATGTGACTATTTAATAGTGTATGTTTGTATCACAGAGGTTCTATACAGTCTTGCTAAGATGGCAAACAAGTACTTCTAAAAAAAAGTTAAATAATGTACTAGCTGAATGAATTTATTACTAAATCTTTAAGAACATCCTTTTTCTTTACTTTCAGGGAGTTCTATAAGGAMCTTTTCCCTTGTGTTCTGTTGTCAGTTTGACAGCCTCTGAAGATCTCTAATGATAGCAGTCATTGCCTTCTGTCAGGGACAGCATGAACTGACATAACTAGAGCTGTAGTTGAAGCCTACTGCATCTGTGGAAAGAGGCACCGTTAAAAGGGGATAGAGAGGAAACACAAATTTGCATGTAATTAGGAAGTTCAATTTGCAGTGAGGTTGAACTGTTGTTGCTGAAAGCACATGACCTAAAGATGGTGTACTGAAAGATAGTACTGACTGGTCAACCAATTTTTATAAATGGAAAAAACCAAAAAGATAGGAAATAAACATTAGGAGACAGCAGGTATTCCAGTCTCATAGTCTGTATGATACTTCTGAGGAATGTTGCAATGGTGTTCAGCTTAGTGGGAGCACAAGGTATAGTTCTGGAGTCTCAGGGAAAGCAGTAGAGGGAGATACAGCCTTAGGTATCCAAAGCTTGGGAAAAGCATTGTACTTTCTATTTAGATGATTTCCAGATGGCTGTTGGATTATAGCCTGTTAAAGACTGTTGTTGATRAAGCAATTCTTCCTGTCCTCTTATACCCCAAATTTGTTTGTGGAATCTGTCTCTGTCTCCCCCAATGGCACCTCAGTGTAGTGCTTGAACACTCTAGTTAGTTCTTTACCTGGACTTTCTGTCTAACAGTTCTGGTTTGTTGTGTTTATTTTTTTTTTTTTTTTTGGGGGGGGGGGCACGGTATCTAAATCTGAAGCAGAATTTTTCTAATCTGCAACTTGAAGTATAAATATATAAAATACTGTATACTATATAATATGTGAATACTGTACACACCAGGTACATGTTTCTCACAGTAACTACATGTTGTGGGTTATGGCAAAACATGAAGAAGAAAGAGTAGAAATTAAGGATTTTTGAGAAGAAACCAGCAGATGTGAGCAGTCTGGATAGGCACAACATCAGCAAAAACACCTGAAGGTTTTGTTAATGACAGAGCAGCTAATCCCCACAAGGGATTACCCAAGGGTTTTGGGTGTGTGTTGAAAAGCCGGAGGGTGGCAAGGAAGATAAACCATGGTACCTGTGTGACTTTATTTGGCGTAATGGAATGTGGGTACCAAAAGTTTGTAGCATCTTTGGCAGAAGCATTCAGCGTTTGTAAGATAGACTTTTGTTTAAAAATTATGCTAGTTATTTTACTGTCAAGTACTCTCTTAGTAGAGTGGCCTTTTGTTAGATTGTATTTTCCAAAGGCCAGTTGTGGTGAGGCTAAATTGAATGTGAGAATTCATATTTCTTTCTATCCTAATTGATAATATGCCTAGAAAACTCAGACAGGTTTTTGGGCACGTGGGCTTTTTGGATCTGAAATAGAGCAGTAGTTTTCAAGCAGACATAATCATTGAGTTTGACCTTCACTGTGGTTTAGCAGTAGGAATAAGCAGATGAAAACTGCCAGTTGCTTTTTGTGGTGTAGTTTTGCTTAACATTGAATAGGAGGTGAATTGAAACCTTGTGGTAAATTGCATTTTCACTGAAATTACTGACATCGTGGGAGTTAAGTTTTCATCCCTGCTCACTCATGTTTCAGTGGTTCTGTTGACACTGCTTTAAGGTTAGCTATCTGTTAGGACTTAYGCTTCCTCTCCCAAGTTCTTTGTGTGTAAACTGCTTTTAATAGTTTTCCCTGTTATTTGTAGAGTAACSGTTTCAAGATGTCAGGTGGTCCAAGAATCTCATTCAACGCAGCTGAATCTGCTCTTTCTTCTCTGAAAAACTGCCAGTCCTTCATCAACTCTGGAATGGATATGGCTACTCAGGTTGCCCTTGACCTTGTGGAAAGTTTCAGTAAGTATATTTTTTCTTSTATTGTGTCCTGAATCTGACAAGTCTTAGACTTTCATATTTTGACTTAGTTACTGTCAATGTCTGTCTTCATTATAGGAGCTGTAGCTCTTCTGGCTTGGCCAGGGCTTGGTTTTCACTTAAATGAATAATTTMACTTAAATTTAGTGAAAACGTTAATACCAGGCAAGCATTGTCTGGGCATTTGTAACACCCAAGACTAATTGTGTTCCAGTAGTTGTTACCCTACAGCTTTGTAGAAACTTTAACATTGCTGACTGAGATGGAGGTCCCTTAAGTGGGTGATTAAAGTGAGTTTTCGTTCTCATACTGCTTCTCTGTGGGTGTTTTATTTGACATTTAGGGCAAAATATGTTGAAATAATGCTAAAGATTTTGAACACAAGGCCTGCGATATCTGTTAGGGGATGTAGCTTTTTTTAATGTCTCTGCTGAAAACAGGCCCTTTTTAGGATGCTTCAATTTGGGGAATGAAAACCAAACCTTATAAAAGTGACAACATTGTCTTAACAGGTTTTAACCAACAGTATTTTTTCTCTTCGTTAAATAACACTGTTGTTGAATAGAAGTATTTTGAAAAGTTACTATAGAAATAAATGATGTAAGCAAAAAARCAGAGTGTGCACAGTTGTTTTCAGTATGTGCTACCTGTGCTCGAAATACCCTTGGATGTTCTGTGGTCCAGCCTAGTAAAATACTGAAGGAAAGGACTCCTTRATATTCATGAGTGGCCCATAACTTTCTGAGGGTCTGTCTATTTTAAAGCTAAAGTGTGTGCTTATTTCCTTTGCTGGATTGGAGTCCTAGTAGATTTGATAATTTGGAGTCCTAATAGATGTGACAAATCAGTTATAATACAAGTAAAATKATCTCAGTTCTACTATAATTTGCATCTTCCTAAATCTTGCCTCATTCTGGTTTTGAGCTTTGGTAGTGTGCTGGCAGAAAGAAAATTCCTTAAGTCACTTGTCACAAGTAGTTGTTTGGCAATGCCTCTCAATTGTAATGCTTTGAGTATTGAACTTTAAGTCCTGTGTTGACACCTCTGCACACAGAGGAAYAGCTGTTTGCACTGCTAATTTGACTTCTCTTGGTTGCTGAACTGTCTTTGCTTAACTACTTTAAGTAGGTCTATAGAGTTAGAAAGCAGTGCTGGACATCCATGTCAAATACTTGAACGACAAGTTTTATTCTTTGCTTTTGGAATTAGTGAAGCTTGCAATGCAGGTTGACTGATGTGCTGTTAATAGTAAGAATATGCTGGCCTGAGATAGATCTGGCATATCTGTGACAGACATCCATCCCTTTGCTCAAAGGTTTTGGATGTGATTTGGTCAGCTTGCTGAGGATGGTAATTTCAGCTGACTCTTCACAAGAAAGCCGCAGAGCTTTCTGAAGAGTGTGGGACTGTAAAGTATGGAGATACTGGAATGAGAAATCTAACTCATGGTCATCTCCAGGCTTCTAATCCAGCAGCTGCTCTTTAGACAGGGTGCTGCTTTTGTCTGGGCTGGAGCCCAAGCTGGAAGGATTGTCCAGTACAAAGGAGAAATAACTGGGAGCTCCAGAGAGTGTGCTAACTACAGACAAGTTGTGGATGTCTTGGCATAAAACTTATGAAAAGGATTTTGAAGTGTGAACAGATAGGGTTTTGTCTAATTAGCTGAATGGGTTTTCTARTAGAAAATAAGATGCTTCCTTGACGTCTGGGACTTTCTTCCAAGCACACATCACATTCTCACTGTGAAATGTAGAGGCCCTGAAGTGTGGAATGGCTGTTTGGGAAGCAGTCACTGCAGCTGAACTCTAATCTTACTTGAGGAAAAAAAAGAAAAGAGCTACTTTTTCTTAAAAACATACTGAAAATGTTGTGGCCAGCTGCTACTTGTGGCTGTGATCTTCCCATAGTGATCTTTCCATAGCACTATCAGGATCTGCATGAGAAATTCTCCTCTTTTTTTCCATGCTTTGAAGGTTTTTTTCCTCACCTGTATGTACAGAACAGGCTCATGGGTCTTAAAAGTGTCAGTGATACAATTCTTTGGCATGGGCCCCAGATTAAGTGAGAGTTACAGCTCTGACTTCTCCTTCTTATCTGCTCATTGCATAACATGCTCTCTCTGCCAGCAGGGTTTTCCTCAATTCTGTCTGCTTATCCCATTTGTCTGTTCCCTTTGTCCCAGAGGTGCCTCTGTGCGTTTCTTCATGTGCTGCACTGTATCTCACAGGTGCAATGTCCTCCTTTTCTGACTGCTTTCTCTTCTTCAGATTGGTTGAGGTCCACTTGTGTCATCATGCCTGTTCAATACTAGCTAACAATAGTATTGGTAGTGTAGGATTTTCTTTCCGTGTGGATTTAACCTTGTGAGATTACTCACATCACTTTGATGTATCTCACTGTTCACTTAGAATGGTTTTAGCCAGAGCAGCTCTAGTCTTTGCTGAGGATTGTTGATGTAGGAAGGACTGTGGAGCATACAGATGTGGTAGTTAGACTTGTTTTATGAARTTGTTGCCAGCCTTTTGATAGACAGTTGGGTGAGTTTATATGGGCTTTGCAGTGACTTTCTAAACCCCTTGCAGCTGCCTAAAACAGTCAGACTTGAACATTCTAAGTTTGTTCATCCATGAGAGAGGGGCCCTTTTCCTGTAAGTTTCTCTGTCACTGACCTAAAACTTCTGCTTGGAATGCTATAAACTCCAGTTTAAAARTGGACTCTGTAGCTGTGCTTGAATATCAAATGGTTTGGTTAATTTGTTTTCTTTGTTCTTTTTTTTTCTAGCTTATTTTTCCTTGGAAATTCAAATGCAGGATTTCTGCAGTATCATACCTTAACATGAGTCTTGACATTGACAAAGTTCTTGTGCATGAAGTGACTACRATGTGATTGTTTTAGGATCCAGAAATCAATGGGCTGACACCTGTGCTTCTAAAATTCTTATGGTCTCTTAGTTTCCGTGGTATTAGAGATCATTGTGCTTCATAAAAATAATCCAAACATAAGGTACTTGTCCCAAGAGCAGGCTGTAGCATGTAGGTTGGATGACACTTTGCAACTTACTTCAGTGAGAGGTGTGAGCATGAAGGTTCTCTGACTGAGGAAATGAACAGGATAAACTTTGCCTTGATGCCTTGTTTGGGTCCAGGGAAGATAAGCCATGTCAAGACGTTTTCTTGCTCATTGTGCCTTCCATGATGTATGAGTGGTGGTTTGGTCAGGTCTCCACCTCTCAGTGGCCTCGTAATGGTCAAAGCTGTGGCATGTGTTGCAGGGACTCCTCATGAGGAATCAGACCTTGGTTTTCCTTTGCAAGCCCCTATATCTGTGAAGATGCTGATGAGACAAAAGTAGCAAACAGTTTTACATGAGCTGTAGGAATACAGTTTTTTATTCCTTACTGGAGAATCTAAGTAGATTTTTAATGTCTGTTTTCTTGTTGGAGAATGTAAGGGCAGAATGTCAAAGATAAATGGCTTTTCACTGACCCTTGCTATACAAAAATGTTTTCTAGTAATGAGAAGGTACTGTAGAAAATGAAGAGAGGTCAGTGATCCATGAAGTTCATTCTTCTGTGTTAGTCTCTATCAGATGCTTCTTGTGAAGCTGCAAGAATTCCCTCATGATACCACAGTGTTCACAGAGGAAGTTTTATTCAAACCCCAGTTTTTCCCTGCCAGAAGCTGTTTGTTCACTGGTCTGCTTYGTTGCTACACCAGTGTCTGTGGTATTAATTGGTGACATGCAAGAACTCAGTGTAGACACCAAAATTACATCTGCCTTCTCGGGGAAGTTGTTTTCCTGTTGTCTAAAATAAACTTGTATTTGTGGTATGGGAAATAAAATGTTCCAGATTCCCTTTCTCAGAAACAGTAATTTTGCTTTCCTTCAAATCCCTCACTCAAGGGTAATCATCTTAGGAAAGATGTGCATTTAACCTTAACTTATCCTTGTCTCCTTGTCTTGTATTGTGCTGTGCTTCTTGTATTGTTTTACAGGTATTTAACCTTTCAACTACCAATGAGAAAGATGTTTTCTAGAAGTAGATAGATACATAGTGTAATACTTGGAATATTTCTTCAAGTTATTTTATTCTTTGAAACAAAAAAAGACTTGTTAAGTTCTTGAGCTTTTCTGAAAACAAARAAGTTACATCTTTTGCACTATGATCTGCAGTCAATACAAAAATTTTGAGAAGACAGAGTTGGATTAATTTTTGTTCTGCCTTTCTTTACGTACAATGTTCATATCCAGCACTGATGACCCTGTTTCTGGAATACACTGGTTGGTTCTGGAAGCTATTCTTCAAAGAAGCTGTCCAAAAAAGGAGAATATGGARATGTGCCTTGTTTCAAAATCTGGAAAAATATGACTTGTAATGGAAGATTTGTTTTCTTTTATATTTATCCATAGCCACTCTGACTGTAGTCTGTAATCTTACAAAGTGGGAAGAAACAAATGTGTAGTGTTGTTACTATTTCCTAGCTGGCATTTTGACTACAAGAACTCAATGCAGTGAGGGGAAAGCAGCTATATTAAGCTCTAATAAACTATATTAAGCAGCTATATTAATATTTTAAGCAGGATGCTTTTCTTCTGATGRCTCTTTTTCAGTTTGGGTGCTCATTAAGCTGAGTGAATCCAAGTATCTTTGTTCCTCAAGTTTAGCACTTTGAAGGAAAGAAAAACCCTTTAGGTGGCAGCAGAGGATTTCCTTTTTCCTTCACCTGTTGTGGCACTAYGGAACTCGTTCCTTGAACGGGTCTAGAGGTGTTGGTGCCGTATCACTGTACTCTTGCATTTGGTGACAATAAAATATAAATGGAAGATTAAGATTAATAGAGAATTTGTATTAATAAATCAGTATAGTTTATTGCATTTTATACATTTATTCTTGCATGAAGCTGCTGTGTTGTGGTTGAACTACAGAGTATCATTCACAGTGAAATCAAGGCTTGACTTAGAGCTTAGCTTGCTGAATAACTGTCCTTAGTGTGTTCTCATGGACAGGTTGCACGTGAGCAAAAGGTCAGAGCTGGACAGTCTGAGGTTTTGTCAGAACTCATGTGAGTTCTCAGATGAAAACTGCACAGTTTTATTTCAGAGATTTTGGTAGGTGGTATTTTCATAGTGTCTTATGTCAAATACATACATATGTATGTGTGAATATTTAATCTGTTTTCTTATGTATTTTTCTAAGGCAGTGGGTAATTTTCTCCCCCAAAGGTCATTGTGAGTCAGAGGGACTTGCGGTCACCTGGTGGGTYACCTCATGTACCCATAGTTACTATAAATTTTTCTGTCCTAGATCTCATAAAATCTTAACAGTCTTCAAAATAGATCGTAAGTGGGATTTAAATGCTGTATAGACCTTTTTGGAGACCCTCTGTGCACCAGTGATGTTAACCTTGAGAGAATGAGTGAGCTTACAGCTGTAAGTTATAGGCTTGAAATTGCTGGGTGAGGTTCTTTGGCCTCTGCTCTGCATGAGATCAGAATAGAATGATTCTGATGGTCTCTTCCAACTTAGAAATACTATGAAGTATTGCAGAGGTCTTGTGTGGGCTCTTTTGCACAAAGATAAATCAACCTCTTTGAACAAAAGCCAAAGAGGAATATTTTATCTGAGTAATTTACTGTATGAAAATATTCTCTGTAGTGTATAAATCTGTCATTTTCTTATCATCATATTTCTGCTACAGAAATGTGGCAATAAGAAAATACCACTAACTCCAGCTTTAATGTAGAGGCATATGATATATATAGAAAGTAGTGTGGGCTTTGAAGAACCCACTCTGAAGGCTTTACTTTTTATCAATTTAAGTAGATCGGTATTTAGCTTTCAGTGATCTAATTGTGTGCATAAATAACTAGGGAGGGAGGAGGAACCCACAAAAGTAGAAAAGAACCTGGGATTGGCAGCATTCAGAAAGATTAGGAATATAAAGCAATTGTATTTCTTTTCTTGATTCTTTCCACTAGGAAAAGATTTATCTGGACAAAAAGTAAGCAGTGTGCTGAAGTGTTCTCAGTGTGGTCAAAACATGAAAGAAGCCCTTATGTAGATGTGATCGTTCTGAAACTTCATCCAGATCCCTACCAATAGACATAGGACACTTTAAATTTTTTTTTTCTTTCTTTTCCTCTCTCTTTGTTCATCTCCTCATCTCTTCAGGAATTCAAGAACTTGTTACTAGTATTCAAGTAACTTTTTTTTGTCAGTGAACATAAAACATATTACTAGAGATTTTTAATACTTTCAGATTAAAAAAGAAACTTCTGACTCAAATCCAGATTTTATTACATGTTTTATGAAATTTACACCAGTGTTATATAGCACACTGATATTCCAGTGAAGAATGAAGATTGTAATATATATCGATTAAATTCCAGGAATTTAAAGGGGAGTGTTTGCTTTATTAGTCAGAATTGCGTGTAAGACTTTCGTGTTCTTTACTGACATTGAGAGCTATGAAAAACACCATACTTTGGAGAACAGGCAGGGTTTAGTGGTCTGAATTGGAACTTTAAAATACTTTTAATTATAATTTTCATAGATTATTTTGTTTTCTCATTTTCTTTCCCATTTTCTCGGTTGAAGAACAAGGAACACATAATGGCATTATATGAATGAAATAAAATAATTGAGGTACTCTTGAGTCTGATTTTTCTGGGTCCTCAAGGCTGGGACTAATTGTGCTTTCAAACTGGTATCTCACTGGCCTTGAGGAAGTCATTGGAGTTCACAAAACACAAGTTTCCCTTCTATAAAAAAGGTGTCAGGAATGTTTTGGGAGGATATATGAATATATCAAACTCCTGTATAGGTATTCACTTGTGGTTTTGCTGATGTCATCTGCGYTTGGGGAAATTATGTTACAAGACCCTAAGAATAATGTGAATTGTCTGTAATGGTGGTAGGTGACTGGAAAAAATAGGAGATAGGTAGCCAGGAAAAATGTATGTACAGGGAAAATACAAGGCAGCAGAAGACAACAGACTAGCAAAGATATCCTTGCCTTTTKTGAGTTGACAGCTAGGAAGTATCAGAACTGTAGGTGTGGTACCACAATTACAGGTGATAGGAAATGGTTTGAACCAYTGAAATACACACAGGGCACAAAGTGAAGATTTGCACTTAGATGAAATTTGTGAGTGGATCCATGTCTACAGCTGGGTAGTCTGGCATTCGTTAGTGGGATGATAATACTATGTGAAGAGAGATAATATTATACTGCTTCAAAAAATGTGCCACTAGAACTGCATACAGAACAAAAATTTACAGTGAAATCCACAGTTCAGCACAAGGTCAACTGAAAAATCCATCCTATCACAGAGTAAACAATTCAACCTTGTGTTTTCTTTCTTGTTTCAGTTTTCAGGCACTGGATCTTACATTTCTGTCTAATAATCARAGATTCCAATATGTTCAGAAATCTTCAAGATGATAGTGGTAGATCATGAACAAGTAATCTTTAGCATCTTCACAGGTTGAACTGCTTTAGTCAGCCTTGGTGTAAGTACCACTTTCTAAGCATGAATAATTTCTGTTGCTCTTTCTTTGAAATACTGAGAGAGCTTATTGAAGGAAAACACAGTTCGCAGGATTTAGTCTCATGCGTGTTGGTTTAGAAAGAGTCTTTGCCCAAATTGTGTGCTATGTGCCATTAAAAATAAGGATGTATCTGCAAAATTGTCAGTATACGGTCAGTGCCTTTTAAAAAAAGCCCTAAAAACCAGAACAATCACTGTACCCCTCTTGGGCATTGAACAAGGGTCTGACAATACTGATGAGCATCCTACAGCACAACTTTTTTGTATGGGGCATGTAATAACCAAGTAACCTTCTGTCACTCTGCTGCCCCAGCCACCTTTAGGCATTGCTTGCATTAGGTTGGCTCCCAAGCTGTGCAGCACACAGCAGTTACTACTAATGACTGGGGAACTTAAGCCCTTTTTTGTTATTGTTATTTCAGTTTGGGGTTTTTTTTTGTGCTGATTGGCCTTTATGCCAATAAAAGAATACTAACAGCTATGAGTCTGTTAGAGCTGCTGTTACATAAAAGGATGGGAGGAAGTAAGAGGTGACCCCCAAAGAYTGCGATCTCTGGGAAGACAGCACTTGCTCATGGAGAAGGAATCAAAAAGTAGGCGAGCAAGTGCTCAGGGGGAAAAAGTGGGAATGAGGGAACTGGATGAGAAGGAAGAGAAGGGGAGAGGAGCAAGTGGTAAAGAAATCTGAAATGAAGGACAAGGAGAACTAAGAAGTTAGAAATCCACAGCCACAGGATTAAGCAGGACAGTATGCTGATCATTCACTAGATGACAAAAGATATTTGAATGCCTTCCTAATGGTGTTTCCATTTAAKCAACTTCTGTAGTTTCCACAAAGGTGTTAGCTTTTGCACAGGGGAAGAGTAGTCTGGTGCAAATGGAAGGAGGGCTAGTCCATGTAGATGAAAATGAGAAGATAGATGTGGTCATTCCGATTAGTCCCATGCTTGGGTTGTTCAGCATACGTGTGTGTGAACCTTTTGCTTTTTTGCCATTATCAACAGATACTATAGAGTGCTCTGAAATACATGAGTGCAGTAGCACTCAGTGGAAGGTGACAATCTCAAACTGCTCCCTAAATTACATATAATGAACTTCCCTATTAAAAAAGACTTAACAAAAGGAGCCAGCTGGCTTAAGGAGAAGGTGACAGATGAAAAGAGCACAATTCAAAGAAGTGTTCACACGTTAAGGAAGTAATTTTAACAGGCTTTCCCCAGACTGTAAGTGGGAATGGAATTATACATTGCATGTAAATGTCAAGTGACAATAATATCTTCTGAGTTAAATCAACCTTGCAACCTCTTTCCTATTTTTCTTAAGCAGATGAATAAAGTTTAACTTGTGATTTCCTTACTAATCATCTTAGTAAGCAGTGGGTGCGTAGACTTTTTAACTGCATGGGTAGATTAATGTGACATTTTCACAAGACTTCATTTTTTGAAGTTTATTGCTTGTGGGTGTGGATCTAATTCACAGCTGTTTTTGAGAAAATTAGATATGCTATAAGTCATTCAAATTCTGTATTTTCTTGGTATTTTTAGGTTAATCTTTTATCCATGCTTTGTTAGAGGTGTGTATTCTGGCTTGATGTCTCAAGGTAATCAGGACTTCTCCACTGAATATGCTTTCATGTACAGACTTGGCCCAATCACTTTTATAGAAAAACAGATTTTAAATTTATCAAAATTCAAGCACATATCAGTATAAAGGGGAGAAAATTCTCTCAACAAGTATATATTAGCCATACAAATCTCAAGCRTAGTCCTATGGTTCTAAATTTAATTAATTTTAATAACACAAGGACTGATAGCTATGTGATAGTTTACCAGTTCTGTGTAAGTATGGAACAGAGGCAGCCTTTTACYTCTCATTTGATTACACAACATTTCCACATTCAGTTTCAATTTATACTTGTGTTTTTTTCAAAACGATCCCTTGAGAAGCCACGAGGCCTCTCAAAGCTCCTGATTTCCTACTATGGACAAAGATAACAGCATTATCTAAAAAACATGCAGAGAGACCATCATCTGTGGTGCACTGTAAGCCATCAAAAAGAATCCTGTTTCCTCTCAAAATCATAAATATTTGTGYGTGTATGAGACCCAGGCAATCAGACTTGCATTGCGTTTTTTTTGCACAGATATGTATTTTCTGCAAGGTAACAAAGCAACAGCTCCTTGTAATAGGACAAGTTTGTATGGATTTTGTGGGAAATTAAATTTCAGCAATGGAAAGATTTAGCTCTGTCACTTACCAGCATGCAAGAATGAATGCCTCATACCAACAATTTATACTAAAAAGGGGAGATCTGCCAAATCACAGAAGAGGTTTTATGCAAAGGAAGCCTGCTAGAGGCAGAAAGAACTGCTGGTTTTCATTACACTGTGTAAGAGCTTTATGTGGGTTGGTTTTTTTTTTTTTTTATTGGGGTTTTGGGGGTTGTTTTGGTCCTTTTGAGGATTTATGGGCTCTGAAAGCCCAAGCTTTAGTACTGTGGCATGGTTAGCACTTCAAGTGCCATATCAATATGTGATTCATGCKGAATTGGATGTTTTGCTCGGGGAGCATCACTTGACCTTTGCTTGTRTGAGACACTATTTTTCTAGATTCCTTTAGTCCTTGGTTGTGTTCTGTCAGCTCTTCTTCAACAGAAACTGGAAAATATCCAAAGCACGTGGATATCCAAAGCACATCCGCATTCTCAAAAATTAACTTTGGAGATGATACTCATATCAATTTCTACTCATTYGATTTCTAACCTTCACATTTTGGATAATCTTACTGATCATGTTTCTGATTTTAAAAGCCCAACCTTTTTATTGTCGCTGTATATTATGAATCTGATTTGTCTTTTGTTTCTTCCTTTATGTGTGTGGACCAGTGTCAGCTCTGTTGTAAGACACTTCACTGCTTTGTTCACTGTGGTGTAAAATGTGGAGTTGCCTGCCAGCCASATTGGTCTCACAAGCTGCCTGTAAAACTGGATTGTTTTCCCACCCTGAGCTTGCTGCTCAGCTGCAGTATAGCCAATGCCCTGGATGGTTAGCAAAAGAGCAGCCATGCTATGTCTGGGGCTGCTGATAACCACCTCTAAATTCTGAAGTCAGGAGTGCCAAGGGTTGTTGAAGCAGAAATATCAAAACTTAGATTGGAGGCTGTGTGGGTTCAGAGAAAAAAGTGCTTTTAAGCATCTAATCAAAATACTGGGCATTTAAAAACCAGACATATTTTGGCATTTTTCCTCCTCCATCTGTTTCRTTTTTGGTTGGTAATGTTAACATTTGAGTGCTTGATGAGTGTTCGTTTGTGTCTGCATGAAGCTGTTGCAGTTGGTTGTGGAAAYTTAGTGTGGATTTGATGGGTTTTTTGTGTGTTTGAATATAACTACAACCACTGAACTGTGCTGAAATGAGACAGTGGTGGATTATCTTGGAGTGAGGGGATTTTCTTGGTCTTACCTTCCTATTTGATRCATATTCTGTTGCTTTCCCTTCTACTAGAGCTTGTGCAAGCCTTCTCATGGGCTTTGCGTGTACTGCAGAGARCAGGTCATTCAGTTTTGGTGGGCACTTTGGTGGGCACTTCTGTGGTCACTCAGCTTTGCTGAGCACTTCATGCACAGCAGCAGGACTGACCCAYGTGCAGTGAGGGACTGAGGGTGAGACCTGTCCCCCACACAGTCCTCGGTCTCTTTGGGAGGCGACTGTTTCGTGCTCTGTTCCCCATCACGGCCCCACGTCTGGCCAGGACACTTCTGATGCACCATGTGGCTCCCATTTCCTCTGGTGCCATAAGTCTGGTCTGTGCAATTAGATTTCAAATTGGATGTAGCTGCACCAGACTTAGATATTATGATGGCTTGAGCCCAGAACCAAGACAGCTACATTTACTGAAACATTACAGTGATTAAATAAGCTCTGAAGAGGGTTCGATAGCTCTGAGCTAGGCTCCTTCCCCTTCTGGACAGAGAAGTGATGTTTCTGAGAATTTTGAAGGTCTTGGGTGAAAAAGGCTTGTTTTCCTACCTTACTGACTTTTTTTTTCTGAAAAGTCTTTCCAACCCATTTCCTGTTTCCCCTAAAGGGAGGAAATTCTAAGTAGTTACCGCATTTGGTTTAATGAAGGTACTCTTTGAATGAGCTTCTCTGAGATGAGAAATATAATTGGTTCACTAACACAAGCAAAGCTTTTCTTGAGAAAAACCTGATGGTATTATTTACTGCTGGCTGATAAGAATCATGCCTTTTGTTAGAAACAGACTTGGACTTCATACTAAAATATTTATTTTTCACCTGTCAGTGCAATTTAAARTATGGGAAGAATTGGTTTTTGGCAAGAGAAAACATTAATACAGTTGACTTGTAAATAAAACTGCATGGATTATCTCTGCAGAATCCATAATGTGCCAGTACACATCTTGAGTAATGCAGAAAAAAATGTGCTTAAAAAAGATCTAACAAGTTAGAAATGAACTTGTTGGAATAATAAAAAAAAAATATTTTGCTGATACTAATTTCCAGAGGAAATCATAGATAAAGCAGTCTGTGAGTCTTTTATAGAATGGTAAAGACCCATTAAAACTCTTGAAATAAATKTCTTMATTTTAAATATCAATTTTACAAAGYGTTCYGAAAGATCAATGTAGCAATTACAAGACCTCAACAAATACTTTGCTGTTCCGGGTAAGGGAAAATATTTCAATAAAAATTTTCCCAAATTCCAGTTACCTTATCAAGTACTGGAAGAGAAATCGGGTAGAAGAAGGATAGCACTAAATCCCTTATTTTAAAATATTCCTAGCCATCCCATCTCTCATTCTGAGGAAGGCAAGGTCAGCAGCAGCTTGGGGCAGTTAACTGGGCTCTATTGTGTGGTGCAGACATGCCTACGTCTCCACAGGCAAGAAACATTTTGTTAGTCATAGGAAAATCCTTTCCCATTAAAATTAGCAATAAATGTTGTTTTCAGCCTTATTTCATCATATGTTGAAATCCACTTGGAAGAGAGGTAGATGTGTGTGTAACTATATATATRTRTATATATATATACATGTACGTGTGTGTGTATGTATCTATTATATACGTATTTAGGAAAACATGGGGGTGGCTTGCTATTTATTTTATGAGAGATTGGTCAGATTTCTGTGAGAAGATAATATATGCCTTGTGTTTACTTTGAAAATGCAGGTGTGGTTCCCTTACATTTTTCTTGGCAAACAAGTTGATTTAGGAAGTCCCCCCCCCATCTGTACCCTGCTACAGTTTGCTGCCACCTCAATTGTACTGGTGCAACTGTTTGAATATCTGCACTTCAGATTCCATTACTGGAATAACATGACTTTGGGTTTGGGTTTGGAGGACAGATTGCTATTTTTAGCTTGAATTGTTTCATTAATCCAATTTATAGCATGACCCTATGAAAGGCTRTATTATCCAGGCTGATGGACAGCAGAGGAGGAGACAAAAGAGGAACAGTAAGGATGAGTCCCTGGGGAGATGACCTGTGAAACTCACTTTGTTGCCAAAGAATATGTACATGAACCTCAGCCGTGGTGCTTATCTGTCAACATAACTTGTGTTTCTGTTCTTTTTGGGCTTGTAGATATAGCTAGTGTTGAGGAATGCAGATTTACACATTTGCTGAAGAGAGAACAGTAGTTCTGAATAAATATCACAGTAATGCCAGGAAACTGGTGTAGAATTCTAATGGTGGGGATCTTGAGTTGCTTCTCAAAASTCTTGCATCTTGTAAATGATTTATCCTCCTTTCAGTGCTTCTTCTTACTGGTTATATTGTCTTGGTTACATTTAAATTGGTCTTTCTGCAAAATTAAGTAGGCATTTATAGGTAAAATAAAGATTAATCTCACCATGACCGTGAAATTTAGTTAAGGAGGAAAGATATGCTGGTCAAGTGCTGGTYCCTTTCGTGTAAAGGGAGGGAAGTAGTCTGGGAATTGTAAAGGCTTCAGTGTTTAGTYAAGCAAAACCCCATTTTTKGGGGGGAAATTGTGTACATACTGCCTGTCTTCATGTCTTGGGGCTGCATGTGGCATCAAGTATGGAACTTACAATAGCAAAAATATGTAGATATATAAAGACAATTTTTCTGTTTCATAGCAAAATGTGTTTACTTCTGTGAGAGTTTTGTTTACGACTTTGTTTTATTTGTGTGTCCCAGCCTAAATTAAACCATCTCTATTTGTTTTGCATACTATTTTACTTTGGATTTTATATAGCAAAGCAAGCCAGAACATGCTGGAGTGTTTTGCTAAATAAAATTATCTGTGAGAACCCTGTTTATTTCATTAGCTCAAAATTGTGTCAGTTGTTGTTYAGAGATAATGCTGTTCTTTACATTGCAGTCTCTTTGGGTATCGTGGCCGATATACATGGTCAGACAGATCTTTGCTGCTGCTGCTCTCATGTCTAAACTGGGATCATTATRGCTTTTTAGCCTTCCTCTGGTGGTCTGGAGGAAAAAAATACTATAAGGAAGGTGCTTTCAAAAGCACTGTTGGTCTTGTTCTACTGGCAATTGTGTTTAAGGGAGTTTTATGTTGAGCAAAAGTGTTGTGAGTATTATAGAATAATACAGTTATTTTCAAAAGCAGTTAGTAATTCTGGGTGCCTCAGTTTCCGTGTGCCCACTCTGAGATGGCTGTTTTCAGAATGTGTGCAACACCCACTTGCTGGAAATGCTGGCCCCTTGAGATACTTCAAAAACTGTGTGCTCAGCAATTGAGATGTTTCAAGGTGGGTGTTCAGACCATGCATGGTCTGTTTCTATTGAAATTCTAACTATCTACAATATAATGTACTTGAGTTTAATTTCCAGGGGATTGGCAGGAGCCTCCTGGGCCACTGACTCTCATTTATTCCTGTTTCAGTCATAGCCTACAGGGAAATGGTTCGTAATACAAGACAAAGGTTTTTTCATCAGGCATAGTTTGTAATCTCTTGGCTCAACTGACTTTAAAAAAAAACACTAAGCAGAGAGAAATGGATAATTGAGGATTTTTTTTCCCATTATTTGCTGGATAAATCAAATGTTTAAATCCARACTGAACAGCACAGCCCTTTCTTTTCCAAAATACAACCTTGGAAGACTTTACTCAGGTACAGGAAAATGCTTGATCTAAATTCAAGTGTTGCCGTTTGATTTGCAGTTTCTTAACAGAAGCCTAATAGAAAATAAGATGAAATTTTTAAAATCACTCACAAGTGATAGTTCTGGTGCAACCTGTGTCCATCTGTGCTGGTCTTTCCTTTACWAGTACTGCTAGTCCTTCCTCATACACTCCTCTCAATTTGGCTCTTTCTACTTGGATTTTTCCTTTGGTGGAATACCAGAAACTCATATTCCACTACCGTCTTCGCTTGAGAGGACTTGAACTTGAACTCGCTTTTAACCATCTTGCAGAAAACCAGCTTAGAGATGAGGCTGTTGAATACTGAAGAATGCTGTGGAAGCCTAGAATGGCTGAGGTTGGAAGGGAGCTCTGGAGGTCATCTCACCYAAATCCCTGCTCAAGCTGGGCCACCCACATAGCGTAGGGTTTTTTTCTGTGATTCATGTAATTTCATTTTGTGAGACACACCTACCTTTCACTGGATTCTGGTATCTAGGTCTCTAAAATCACTCATACACCCTTGGTCTCTATGTGCATGAAAACTTTCAATGCAAGAAGAGTGTCTTTGGTAGGGGACAGTGACAGAAACATGGCTTCAAATACTGTACGGYTCACTTAAGGCATTTCCTGAGAAGCTGGAGCTTTCATTATTACTACTTTCAGCAATAAGTAGCTTCTTACTGTTGCATGGAGGGAAATTTTGCAATTACTACCCCAAATTCCCCTTTACTCCACCAATTCCCAGTCTCTGTATGGTTGTTGACCCTCTAATCAGCAATAATTTTTCTTCTCTTAAGAATTGCAGTGATTAGTTCCCTAACCAGACAGCTCCATGGAGATTTTTTGGGCATTCTACTTTCAACCATTTCTGTGTGTGAAGACATCTGCATTCAGGAGATGAATTTGATTTTTTTTCAGTTTTTTGCTCTTCCTTTGTATGGCCTCTAATTTCTTTTAGTTTAGTATTTTCTGTGTTAGCATTCTGCCCTTTCTGCAGCCAAATAGGTAAAATATGTTGCAGGGCAGGGAAATGTGATTTTGGAAGAAATCTTCAGGGAGAGTTTTCTGAGGAGCTGTCTATGTATCTGGAGGAGAAAAAAGTGACAATGTCCCCTCAGTGCTGCAGAAGCAATCAGTCTCCTGTTTAAGTTCCTCTTGGTCTGTGTAGTCTGGAGTGCTGTGGCAGGCTTCAGTCCTCTCTAGACAGAGGAGGAAAATGAGGCAGTGCTCTCCTACACAGGTCTGTATCCTCTCACTGCTGAGCATCYAGACACTAGAGGGACATCCTACTACTTACTGCTTTCTCCAAGTGTGTTGTGCATCTGTTCTTAAAGAATGTGGGTTGGTTGAGAGTCTTTTTCAAGTTCTACTGTCTAACTTGAATTATCAACAATTTTGAGTAGACCAGAATTGGGGGTGCAGTGGAGAGCCTTAACACTTTTAGATTTGTAAATGACGGACTTACTAAAAATGACAGCAAAAACACTTAGCTTTATCCTGAGTTGAGAATGTATTTTCTCCTCCAGAAGATGGAACTCAATCATGGAGTCAGAGAGCTTGTGTTCTTCTGCTRTCAGCAGTAACTTGAAACCTGCTGGCAAACTGTGTATTTTATCTGCTGCTATGGCATATGAAGACAGCTGGGTACTACCCACTGTTGCTAATGGCTCAAGTGATGGGTGTTTGTTCTACAGATGTTTTAGAAGTCTGAAATCTACTGTCAGAATTGCTGGGCCATACCAATGTGTAGCCTTGAATTTCTAAAGAAACTAATATGTAGTGTCAGGCAGAACTGACATGTCCTGCTTTCTTTAAATTGAAATTTTGACTTTGGTTAACCAGTACTATAAAGACATGAGAGTATGTATGTGTTCATCTTAATACACACTGTCTGTGCTTAAACATTCATTTTAAGTATATTTATATTTGTAAGTTTGGAACCTTCCTGTGATTTCATGGTATTCCAGGCTATTTTGTGTTCAATATAGTCTGCAGTGGAAKTGAATGCTTATTTAGATTCCTGTGTACTGGCTGCAGGATAGCTATAATACCCAACTAAGCAAATACTGATGTGGTAACTTTTGCACAGAAAGAGGTAGTTGTGAAAAATCTTTAGAAATTTTGCTGACTTGTGGATGTATACAGGAAACTAAAGTAAATACTAACTCAGATGTTAGGAAATGCAAGTTTTAGATACATTTTAGATGTGTGTTACTCTAGGATGTATTAAATCAGGGGTGATTTGACCCTATTACGTTGTTTCAACTTGTCTTTTAACATTGTGGGTTCATGATACATAACAGCCCTGATTGCTTRTGGTTTAAATCAGCATTAAGTCACCTAAGTGTGATTGGTCTCTTTAGAACTGAGATACTGAACCCTTGCTAGTCACTTCATGTAATTTTGTTCTTTTATATTTAGGGAGACTTTTCAGGATAATATTACTTTTTCCATTATAATAAGAGATCATAAAGTCGTGTGAACTGGAATTCATAATTGCAATCTGTGCATRTTCAACCAGCTAATTTTAATGTGATGCACATGGGTCTTTGAAAATGAAATTATGTCCTTGAACTGGGCTTTCTATGAGTAAAAAATGCAATATTGCAAAATCTATAATCTCTGAGTGGTGAGGAAAATGACTTGTGAAGAAATGCTTACTAAACTCAACATATTTAGCCTAGATAACAAGGAGACTGCAATATGCGATTCAATGGTATTTCGTGGCAGTATCTAAAAGCATATGTAGAGAGTTTGGAATGCATTCCTTAGATATGAATTAGAAATAAGATTAGGTTAAATTTTGATTAGATAACAGAAAGGCAGTTATCCAGCACTTGCAAAGTTTGATTTTGGTGTTAATCTAGGTTGTTGGCCTGCAGAGTGCAAGGTTTGAGTACTTTGGAGAGTTGTCTGGCTTTGTAGCTGGAGTCTGGCTGGAGGGTATTCAGMAATCAGTGTCCTCACGGTCTGCTAGAAGAGAGTCAGTGCCTTGAATCTCTTTACCGTGAATCTCTGCTGTCATCTTCACATATGAAACAAAATGAATCAAAAGCAGCAGCAGGGCTTGCACAGTGAATAACAGCCAATGCCTTTTGAATCTTTCAAAAGCCTGTAATTATTAAACTTTAATTCTTCTTGGTACTATAGTGATGTTGGACTAATGGGTTGGTGGGATTTGTGAGAATGAGTTGTGGGATGGTGGTGAGGAGAGGTCTTTCTTTTCTAATTTTTTGTTCCTCAGTCAGGTCAACTGGTGTGTTCTGATTAGTTTGTGGGGGAATCTGTTGTAAAGAAACCTTGAAGGTGTTGGGATCCTTGCCTTGGTGAGCTGTAAAACTTTACACTCCCATGCAGTCACCCACAGTTTCTTATCATGTGCACCCAAGCTCTGCCCTTCATCTGCTCCCTACAGGAGGGGAGGGGCAGAAATGCTCTTCAGGAGAAGAGACAGCAGAGGAACCCTGCACAGCAGGTTATTGCTGTGTGTAATGTGTAACAGTGAGAGTTTTTGAAAGGCAAATGGAATAGCATGTAATGTAAGTTTTCTTTTAAATCTTGTTTAAGTAATGGGGAGGTAAGTGGCTGGAAACAACATAGGARATTTCCTCTTAGTTCTCAGCACCCTGTGGATTGAATTTCAGACAGAAAATGGACTTTAGTATTTGTCAGTGAGCAGAAATAGGGTATGGACAACAAGTGACCTGTATATGGACCTTCAGATTTACCTGTATGTCCATAGTGCCTCCAAAGGCAGACTATGATCATGTATTAGGTCAGGAATATCCCAGRATGTGTAATGTGTGTGAGAGAGCAGAAACAGGGAAACAGCAGTGAGCAGCTTGGAGACTTTATGCAGGCTGATGGATGGGTGGAACGGTCAGTACAGGAAGAATGTAGGGCAGGATGTAGTTAGAGATAATGTTGCTCTTGCCCGAGCTGTGTTCCACCTCTTTGAGCTTTATTTTAATGCATCTCTCAAGTTGCATGCAACATTATTACTCTTCAACAAAAGGTTTTTTTTTAACTATTAGGAAAGACGGCATTTATACAGCTCTCTTGGTATTTAACAATACACTTCCCCTAAAAAAAACCTGAAAAAAATATTTAGGCCACTGTAGTTTCTTTATGTTGTGGTTATGATTCATTTTGACCATGGGAGGAGAATGACAGTTACTTGCTGCACAAACCTTTCCTGTGATTCATGGACTGCCCTTTGTGTCAGCCTTGAAGGAGGCACTTCATATGCTTCCTAGCAGGAAGGAAAAATAGTACGATCATAGTTACCAGATAGGATATGGAAACTGGGTGGGAGAGAAGGGAAGGGGGAGAGGGAAATGCTGATTATTCTGAAGAAAGTTGCAGGAATGCCAAGATTCTGTCTGCAGTATCCATTCATCTACTTAATGAAAAATGGATACATACCAAGCCTATACATAATTAAGGGAAACGTCATGACTGTAATTGCCATGTTCACAAAATAGTATGGCTTATTATGTAACTTCTTTTGTGTAAATATATCTTAACACTTTTCCTTTGTCTCCTTGATCCATCACTGTTTCATATGGTGGGATGCTTCTGTCCCTGAGCAATGTGTTMAAGATTTTGCTCTCAAACCGATGGCCACGTGCAATACTTTGTGCCAGCTCTCTGCAGAGACAGATTTTTGTGTTCTAACATAATAGTATAGTTAGTAACTTCTGCAGCGTACCAGCTTGCCAGATCAGAAGACATGTTCTTTTCTTCACAAAAAAAAAGTAATAAAAAAAGCTCTACTACAATTTGCTTCCTAAAAGTAGCAGCACAGATTGGCTACTTAACTGCTTGTAAAGAATTCTCCATCGAATGACAACCCCTAGTGCTGCGTGGCAGACTTCAGGGCTCTTTCTCATAGTCTGGCTGCTTCCCGCTGCTTTCTCTATACCTGGAAACTRCAGGGTAGGAATAAATGGGAGTAGCAGAAGTGGAAACTTAGGTTTCCTAACTTGCTAATTTCCTGCATGGATTCAGGGCTTGTGTCTGGCTGTCCTCCTGCATTTGGCAGTGTTTGGTGTGGTACATGCAGCTGTGTCAGGAATATACAGCTGTGGCTGTTGAGCCCTGTAGCATTTGCAGAGGGTCCTTACGCAGTTAAGCAGATGCACAGCAATGTTAGTATGGGAAAGCAGAGGTGTAGATGAAAGGAGTGAAATTGGGAGGAGTGCAGAAGAGAATAAAAGGGGATATGAATTACTAATCACATGACCTGTGTTAATTGATTTTCCCTGGCAATTAGAATTTTACTGCTTGAATCACCGATACTATCCATTCTTCCATTATTTCCTGTGTTATAAAATGCTGGCTCTGTTTTGATTTTCCTGTAGCTGTGTTTATTGGGGATAAGGGGTCTAATTATAGCTGTGAACTGTACTGTACTGAGAGGGCATTTAAGTTTCTTCTGACTATTTCTGAGGCAATGTGATGAGTCATGAAATATAACTTTTGCAGAAAATGTCCTGATTGCCTAATGACTAGGTGTTGGTAGATGAAATTACACATACTCTCTCGTTCACATGAAACCAGGGAAGTGTCTTTCTGAGTAAGCTGTTTGTGCAAGTTRCCCAAGAAATGTAAAACATTACAGTTGCAAAATGTGAAAAAAGGTATATGTTTGAGTAGCTTGAAAACACCTGCTGAGACTTACAAATGCTTTAGATATTCAGAGCATTGAGTAATTGTAAATAAAATATTTGTAAAGAAAAAATGCTGCCTGAAAATAATACAATTGATCACCCATGTTCCACATATTTTATTTTGCAGATGATGAGGAAGATATTAAAAAGATGGAAAATGTCATGTTAGAATATGCTAAAATGGACAGAGAACTTAATCATCATATAAAAGCATTTGAAGAAACCATAAATCAGGTAAATTATATCTTCTCATAAAGTTATGAAAGCATATCCTTGTTTTAATATTACCTTTTAAAAGACACAAATGTTACATTTAAACAGTACATAATTGGAAAGACAGCTCTTTGGCAGGTATAAAATACTGTACTGCCAGTACAACTATTAATTTTTTTCCCAGCTTGCTGCAGRGTGGCTGTTTCTAATTCCTTCCTATCAAACTCGCACCATTGGGAATAGGGGATGAGTAGTGCTTTGGGAATGATTGAGGACACTGTAGTTAAGACAGCCTCCTCTCAGGTGATGCCACCTCATGTGTTGTGGAAGATGGAAGTGCAGATGAGCAAGGCAGCTGATTTTGGAAACAAACTGATGGCCGTGGCTGCAGAGAACCGATATTTAAACACTCCTTCCCACTGCCTTCCTGCCACCTGACTTGGCTGGTGCTTGTAAAGGGCGAGCTCGCTAAGTGCTCGCTCAGTGAACGAGGGTCTCCTGTCCGTGAACAATGGACGGACAAAGGATGGACACTGGACGGACAAAGCATCGGCTCTGGCAGTGGCCATCAGGGGGCGCCGCGGCCGCGCGTTCCCGTCCCGGGCTCGGCGCGTTCCCGTCCCGGGGTTCGGCGCGTTCCCATCCCGGGGTTCGGCGCGTTCCCGTCCCGGGGTTCGGCGCGTTCCCGTCCCGGGCTCGGCGCGTTCCCGTCCCGGGGTTCGGCGCGTTCCCGTCCCGGGGTTCGGCGCGTTCCCGTCCCGGGGTTCGGCGCGTTCCCGTCCCGGGGTTCGGCGCGTTCCCGTCCCGGGGTTCGGCGCGTTCCCGTCCCGGGGTTCGGCGCGTTCCCGTCCCGGGGTTCGGCGCGTTCCCGTCCGGGGTTCAGCGCGTTCCCGGCCCGGCGGGAGCGAGCCGCGGCTCCCCGGCAGAGCCGGAAAGGGAAGGATCAGGTCCAGAGCGGGCGACCGTCGGTTTGAGCCCACATGGTGCCGGCAGAACTCGGGAAAACTTCCCAAGAGACCTGTTCTAGTGTGTGTCAGCCCAGAGACTTCTCAGCGTCGGTTTTGGACGGATTTCTCTAGAAAGGCAAAAGCACATCTCTGATTTCCCTTCAAGGTGGGAAATCTGTGCTTCCAAATGTTAATGTAGCAGAGCTTTTAAATTAAAGCTGCCTTGCTATTGCTTTTTGTTCTGTCAAAAGCAGTAAAAGGAGAGAAAAGTRATGCATTTTTTCACTGGCTCTGTTGAGATGCTTACATGGTTTTTCTGTTGTAGTAAGGTTTTTCTTTCATATTTTTTACAATCATCTGAGTCAGATATTTAACTGAAAAATCTTCATTCAAATAATTCAATATACATGTTTAAAAGGAGTTCAAAAAWATGTCTGCGTCAGCAAGCGTTGGACAGCAGTAAATGCAGGCACTGTTCCCCATGTAGTCTTTAAATACACAYTTCACCTCAGATGTCAGCATAATTGCAGACCTCCTAGTTTATATTGGATGGTTCAGAACTTTTCCCTTTTATTTGGATTATTCATRTTTTTTAAAGCTTTCCTAGTATRTCTTAACATAGTTCTCATCATTATWGATTAATGATGTATATCTAGACTTGAGTGAAACATAGTTGATTATAAATATTAAAATACCTGATGTCTTATTGTTGCAATAGGAATTTCAAGTAATTTTCATAAATGACTTTTTAACTTCTTTCATTATTTCCCTCTATCAGCAAGCATTTTTTTTTTTCAAGTTTAGGACTATGGAGAGCAAGTCTTTGCCTTCACCAGCAAAGCATTCAAATCCTGTTTACTTCAGATGCATCACTCAAGATATTTTAAGTTGAGCATGCGTAACTGCTTCACTGAAGTGAAGGTATTTTTGTGTGTTTAGGCAGGACAGTGATACATTTGTGATTTTTAGTATTCAATTCAGCAGTATCTGTTGTGTGCATATCTGTGGGGGTGTACAAAAATATACATGGAAGGGTTGGTTTTCCTTTTACCCCTTTTTTTTCTCTAATGTAGGTTATTCGTGTTGCTAAAACAGCCTCATTTCCTGTTATTTCAATCCTACGGTTTTAAAAATGCAGCTCCAAGATATTTAACATGTTTTAGAGTCTACATGGATTATAAATTTGGTAATGGCTAATCTGTTAGCCTCTAGCCACACTTCTCCTGTCTCTGCTTCCTACTTCACTCTAGGGAATTGTATGTACTTTCCCCTGCCAGTATCCTGAACAAATCTTTGTGAATGTGAAAAATAAACGTATATAACTTCAGCTRTAGAACAGAGTTACAATCTGTTCTCTGAAAAACAACAGCTCATGCTTTATTTTGGAGGCTAGCTGCATGCCATGCCTCTGGAACTGCACTGCCCATCTCCAGTTACCTGTCAGAGACAGTTTAAAATCTGCTTCTGGGAAACAGATACTGTTGCTGAATTTAGGGCTGCACCTGGAAGTAGCTGCAGAAAAAGSCTTGGGTTTAAAATAACCTCCACTGACTTGCTCCCTGGTTCCATCTGAATTCCTTACCTGAGGGCTTTCTCTAGGGAGTTGCAGCAGGTCATTAACTTTCACAAGCAGACTGATCTTCACTGACAGTGTTAACAGGATTTGTCTCCAGCTGCAAAACACATTTTATCTGATTATTTTGTAAGTTTGTAAGTTTGTAGGTTGATGATTTTTCTGGTCTGCAGTTTCCTCATGCAGCAGTGAATCTGAAAGTATGTTATACTCAGTGTTTCACCTTCTAACCACTTGCTTCTTGTGAAATGTCCAGCTGGAATTTCRGAAGATAAGGAGACAGCAGCAGTTAAAATTCCTACTATATTATTTTATTATGKGTACCTTTAAATGGCATTGACAAAAAGATATTGTCCAACCAAAGGATTGTAATGTAGATAACTAGAAAATAGCRTGAGATATAGTCACATGTTTTCTCAAAGCCAGTTTTTTTGTTGATTTAGGCTGCAGTAGGTGGAATGCAGAAAGTGAGACATACCAGCATCCTCTTCTGGTTGAATCAGCAGCCTGTTGAGCAAGAAATGAGCAATTGAATCGCAGTGTTTCCAACAATAGGCTGTGGGAAATCCTTTGTCTGTGGAAACTCCCTATGCMACTGGATTTTCTTGTACCTGTATAATGACTGGACTCCTGCTGCTGCTTCTTCTTTCATTTTTAACTGGTATTTTTAAAAGAAATTARCCAATATTCAAGTCCTTAGCATACAAAGTCCAGACACACTCTTGTTTTCAGTGTAACAACAGAAGATTAATGGAGCTGCAGTATCTTGCAGAATCTTTTAATGCTCTTGAAATGGACTCATGATTTGAACCGAGGCTCAAGTGTTCCSTACTCTCTGAGAGAGTTCTCAAGTGGCCAAAATGCCAGCATRTTGTGTTGTCCCCAATGTAGATTCTTTCATCCAGTATGCAGGAACACAATCCACGCAGAGTAAAGAGACTTGATTTTATTTCATAGTTGTACAGGAAATGGGTTCTAGGTGGTGAATCCATAAATTTGACACACCTTCAGTATGCCAAGTGCTCATTTTTATACACTGTGAACAATAAAATATCAGCATTTCCCATAAATAAAAGAACCTAAATGTGTAGTCATTGGCTTTGCATTCTCTCGTCTCCATGTAAAGATCCAGTGCACAYTCGTTTCACTGTGCATGCTCTGGGAGGAAGTGCCTTATGTGAGCAGGGGGGKATCATAGCCTACGGACAGGTATTTTACTGAATTTACTTAATGAGCAAAATGTTCAAGCAAAGTTGTTCTTGGCATTGTAGTTTGATTTATTGTGTCYTCCTGTTCTTGCTTCTTGGGTCATGGCTCTTGGTTCCTGCAGGWTTGGCTGTGCCCTCATTTTTCATAAGTTTATTTATTTTTCCTGTACCTTCTCATGGAACTTCAGTTCAACAATTGTGATAACTCACTCACTCCTACTCTGCTTTCTGGATTAGCAGGGATGTTGGTGATCTGATCACTCTTTTGGCTTTTCAAGCATTTGGTTTCTTTGGGTCTATAAAAGTTAAAGTAAATTTTCTGAAGTTGCCAGACTTCTCTAGATAAAATTAATTGCAATTTTTTGATGATCAAMCTAGAGAACAAGCAAGACAATTACATTATTCCCACCTCTCTTTTCTTCTCCTGTAGGGAAAGAGAATCTGGGACATTTTGGTTTTTTTTTGAAGATGACAGAAAATTGTTGAATGTGCTAGTGGCATCTCTGGCAAAGATTACTTAGGGCTTCCTTCTCTAAGTTACTGCTTTTCCAAACATCAGTTTGTCTTGCTTGAATCATGTCTACTTTTGCTGAACCTGAGTACTGGGACAGGATGAAATCCAAACCTTAGTGAGGTGGAAGAAACACATAGGAGACATATTTGAGAAAGAAAACTAAGAGAAGGAAGCACTCAGAATGAGAAGAGGTAGATAAAAAGGTAAAGGACATGGGCTCGGGAAGTCTTGAGGTCATGTAGATAGATGGGGAAGAGATTGGTTGAAAGACTGCTGGGAGGGAGGTGGTGTTGAGCTGAAGAAAAGGCAGAAGTATCAGGTATTGCATTGGTGCTTGGGTTTTATCCCTACTTCTGCTAAAGCTTTCCCACGTTGTTCTTGGTGAATCATGTCTATCACCATGTCAGGGRCTGCTGACATCTTTGCTTTCAGATCATCCTGCAAAGAAACTGATTTGAGCAATTATAATTGTAATTTAATTCAAAGCTAATTATAGTTTGAACTCAGAAAGTGAAATTAAAATGTTGTTGGTTGGGTTTTATCTGTAAAACTGCTACATACAACTGATATAAGTGTCTTGAGAGGACTTGAAGTCTGGATGTGTTGGTCATTCATGCCTGTGTGACTTCACACCTTGTAAAGTGTTCAATCTTGCTTTGCAAGATGATGAGTAAAGAGGCAGGAGTGCAACCATGTTCCTTATATAAGAGTGATTTTGTTTCAACAGGATTTGCAGGAACTACTCTTAGTAGTTTTTTGGGTTTTTTTTATAATAGTTCTTCCATTTAGTAAGTTCATTGGAGTGTGAATAGGAGGAGATGTTTGTTCACTGGGTCAGTAATTTAGAGCAGATTACTTAGAATTGGGGTCTGTTATCTTAGTGGCAGACCGTGTAGGTTGTTATCCTGCAGAGGGATAAGTCGCTTTAGTGATGCAGGCCATGTTGCAAGTGCGCAGCTTGTGAGTGATTTAAACAGCCTCTGCAGAAAAGGAAAGAACCCTATTTAAAACGGTTGTACAGTTTAGTCCATGGTCTCTGATTTACTAGCTATTTAGCAGAATTCTAGTTTCTTCACTTAAAAATTGTACTTTAATGCTGCAGTGACTTGGATGGCGTTCCTTGGTCTCATAAAAATGAAAGGGATTTAAGGATAACATTTTTATTAACCAGTCTCTGCCAGCATAGCTTTGTAGGCCAGACATCCTACTGGAGGAAATTCTGCCAGTGTGTCCAAGTTGTCTCTTTTGACAAAGCAAACAACCAACAAAACACTTTTGTAGTGGTAGCTCTACTTGCAGTGTGTGTTTTGAAGGAATAGCAAGGCCAGGCAGAGGATGTGATTCCAGCCATTTCCCATCCTTGTTGGCACAGCTATGGCAGCAGAACTCATGTGATGACCAATCCCAGTGTTGGAGGCAAATGTCAGCAGGATGATCAGTAACTGCTGCGTCCTGTTGGAGATAGGGCTATGCTTAAAAATCAGATTGTCACTTAGTTTTCTGTAGGGATAAGTACCAAGAAGACTGTGAATCTCAAGGAATTCATGTGTTTTAGCTGATTCAGGACTCTGACRGTGACTGGCACTGTGATACCCATTACAGTGTTGTCAGTGAAACAGTTTTTGACATGGAACTTTCTAGTTCCATGGAACAAACAGCCTTATTTGGTGCTGACACTTTCTTAATAAGCACTTTGCTTTTCTCTTTCCCTCTTGCTACACTTCATGATGTCATGTTTTAGGGCAAAATCCACTGATGATATGCATATCTGCAAATGTGTCCATCACTGTTCAGCTGAGCTCAGAGCATTTCCTCTGACATGTGCATCAGTGTTTCTCGATTCTTAAATATTGTCTGCTAACCATGAAAATTTTGAGACTTTGTTTTTATCAAAAAGATCCTCTGCTGCATAGAAATTGCACAGGAATGTCTTCGTGAAGTACCAGAAGAATGAGTTAAGTGGAATGGATATATCTTTTCTTGGGTTGGCCGGGACAATAACTCTTGTAGTATTTTGCTGCATTTATCCTGACTCTGTAATTGTAAARGCAAGTGATTCCATCTTGAAATTCACTCAGAGTGTTCTGAAGTGCACCATCAGCAGCAACAAGACAAAACTCTGGTGTAAGACGTAGCTGTGCCAATGTCTTCTGTACCACTGAATAGCAGCTAGTTTTTTGGACAACTTCCTTCACCTTCAGAGTTTTTTTTTTAACAATGGATGTTCTCTTGGCAGTTATTTTGTACCTTGAATTCTAATTGGAATTCCTGTTTAGTGCTCGCTTACTTGCTATCTACTAACTCTTCAAACAGAATAAGCAAAATATGGACATTGGATCAAATCCTAATGACTTGGGCAGGATAGCTGAGGAAAATAATATGTGACTCTACAGTTATGTCTCTGCATCTATAAATATATAAAGCCCCAGGACTTATCAAAACTTTTGCAGGCAAACTTATTTCTAGCATTAAGTAACTATGGAGTTCTTTCTTTACAATTTCTTTCATATAATTTCTAATCAACAGTGTATTTCTTGCGCTGTCCTGCTGCCATCTCCACACAGTAATTCAAACAATACTGCACCATTGTAGGCATGTACTCTGCTTCCTGCAGAAACTGGGACAAACACATTTCAACACATTTCTAATATTTGCTTTATAATATTTGCTTTACTTTTTGTGTCTGTCTCTGTATGTGTCAGGCTAAGCATGTGATGGAAACCTCTTTTTTATTTTCTGAGAATTAGTGATCTATGTGTGAGGTTCTCTACAGTGRTATGTTAGAGTCAACATTTGGTGAGCAGCAATTAAAATATTTTTTTAGTGAGCAGCATATTAAGAAGTAGGAGTAGTGTTTTATTTTATGTGGGTATATCACACATCCTCAGTAGCGTGTGTTAGTGTCTCCTAGCAAGCATGAAAATGTGTCCTGCTTTTTGGAGAATAAACCCTGGAAACTCTTGCATATGGACACAGGTTTGTTTGACTTCACTGCGGTTGCTTACATTGGTCAAACAAAACATTTTCCTAAATATTTGCAGTGTCAACACTGTAGTTGCTGAAATGGCCCTTGGCTTGTGTGGGTAGGAGTGGGGCAGTAGGGGCCACAGCTGGTTAGCAATGAGGATTTGGGTGAAAAGAAATGTTCTGGGCCAAGGGCCATCCCATGGAGCAGGGAGCTCTGGAGATACGGTGGCAGCAGGGATGGTATTAAGAAAAATGCGCCAAAGAAGTCCTGAGAACCACATGGTAATTTGAAAAGTGTGTTTGCCACGTTGGGCAGCAGTGCTGCTCAGTAGGTAGCAAACTAGCCTGGGATTAAGGAGGACTGCATGCTATTTTCAGGTCTGCTAGCAGCTTGTGTGGTTGACCTTGACAAATTGTTTTGCTCCGTGCTTTGGGCTGTGGTCCTTGTTTATTAACACTGCGTTTGTGCAGTACCAAATCACCTGGTAGCACATTCTCATCAAATGAGCCAGATCACATGATACTGTTTATGCTGGCTGTATTCTGGCTGCAGAAGGACAGACACTACCTGATGGAGCATAGCCGTGCAAAATTAGAATTGGCAGAGTGGGTTACATCAGTTAATCAGTGTGTCATGCAGCTGTGGTGGTTTTGATCTCATACGAGACATACTGAAACTGAATTTACTGTCTCACTCAACCACGATCTCAGTCATGTGGACAGCATCCTGTATCAGTGTCTGTAAAGAGATTTTTTTTTTTACTACCTGATGTAGTAAATGTAATGCTTTCATGTTTTTTAATGATTTTATTTTAACACTAAGGATTGCAATTGGCAGTCTGAACTTCTGAAATTCCAGAAGGTCACACATAGAGCAATTAGAAGTCTCTGGGATTTGGATCCCTACTTTTCTAGCCAATGTCTGCATTTCAGAATCAATGTGAGTTAACTCTGTCTGGTTTAGCCTAGCCTAGAGAAAGAAGATAAAATTATGAAATGTAATGAAGCTGGTAGGTGTTGAGGTAAGATAGCCAGATTAAAAAGCTACCTTAATCTCAAATAATGATTTTTTTTTTGTAGATGAAATTTACTACTGGAAACACTGGAGTTGTAGTTTCAGTTGCTCAGTAGTGAAAATAGTCTTTGAAATTAATCGCCTCATCTATAAAGCTCCTGCTGACAGCCCAAGGATTTAAATCCTTGGAGCCAGGGGGTGGAGGTTGAGTGCTAAATGCTGGATGATTCTCAGCAGCAGGGGTTTTTACTTTAAATTAATTTCTTCTGTTAATTGAACACACCCAAGTTGATCAGTGTCTGTGGGGAGGCAGTTTCTGGAATGCCTTCCATAAAATGTCTCCCTCCAAATGCTGAGTGTTGTTTTAATTACTGTAATTGTTTCCAGAAATTATATGTATATGTTGGATTCTTTAATATTCCTTCTCCAAAATTTTAAATGTTAGGTCACTCGTTTAAAAACATTTTGTTTCTCTCCTAGTGTATTTTTTAACTGATCTTATCAATAAAAATACTCAGTTACCCAGATTTTCCCTCAGCAAAATTCTTAGCCGATTTATAATGAATCACAGATACAATRTTGCTTACAGGATTAACTAGACCACTCTTTTTTTTGTGACTGCTACTACCGTGAATTTGTTTTTGTTAAAGAATTTCAGCTAAAATGGGGTTAGTGTAAGTGTGACTCTCATTCCTAGCTTCTGCATAAATGATATTATTTGGGACTTTTTYTTGTTGAGCTGTTCAATACTGAGTAAACGGGAGTGTGCAAGCAATATGTTGCATGTTGTTTAGAATAGACCAAAGTCATATGACTTTGTAGTACGGCTTCTTGTGAATGTTTTCACTTTTACAGAACTGCATATTTGGGGCCTTTTTTTAAAATGGAAAGAACCGAATGACTTGTGGTGCATTTCTTCACTTTATTTTTTGATGCTGGGAGTTAAGTGCAACTTCTTGACATTTATTTTATTAAATCAAATAATGAGTTTCTCATGTTTTTTAACACATGCACTCAACCTGTGCTGCMAATATCAACTTGTTTTTCTCATATTTCACATTGCTTCTGTTGAGGGAAGGTAGTGCTTYGATTTAAAAGCAGCAGTATGACTTCTTTTTGCTTGTGATATGCTGCAGTGTGTAACTATGCCCATTTTAGTGCCTACTGAAAATTTTTAAAAAACCTGCCTAGAAGTATCTATTACATAGATACTACTACATCTATAGCATTTCATTCTCTTTCCAATTTGAAGAAGAGGTTTCAAAAAAATACCTAAATCCTSCCAGAAATCAATACCAGATGTCATGGTATCTCCCAAATGTGGCCACATTGTTGATAACCTACTGTGAGTTACAAATAATGTGCTTGATAATAAGGGTTGGCAAGTTGAGCTAATATCTGGGCTCTCATTTATCTGAGCTAAGTGCGTAGCCTGAGCAAGCTGATTTAACCAGCTAAAGTATTTCTTTTGTCCTTAGACATGTGTTTTAACACTGACAGTGAATGGAAAATATTATGMAAGACTTAAGAAAATAGATGTGTACATCAGATGCATGGCAAACTTTCTTATGAAGTGTAAAATTCCCATGCTAGCATATACTCACACATGCCACACCTGATAAATTCTACAAAACCAGAGAAGTTAAATGCTTGTGATGTTGCTACTCTTAACTCTTCTGGCAGTCTTCAAATGTTGGTGCCTCACTGCATTGCCACTGCCTCTGTGTGAACGATTCAGTGTTTGTTCAGCTGGGTACTCATCCACTGTTCAAAGTTGKTATGATGCTGTTTTTTCCCCTGCAGTCTATTGTGTGGGGAGAAGATTGAATAGCAATTGCTTGCATGCAATGGTGAGTTTACAAGAGTTGCTGGGAAGATGGCAACTCTGGTAGGGAAAACTTATAGGGTGTGGTTTTGTGGGGTGTGATAATTGTTGTAATACWAAGTGTGGGCTGTAAATGAAATGTTTCTCCATGGATATTTTTATGCTTAGTTGGAGGTGATCAAGGGATACAGGTGAAGGCTGGGCTGCACTGGAGGCAGTTTGGTTCAGTTCAGTAAAACTGTCTGTCGAAAGAGGGAGTTTCTGCAGCAGCTATTAACAATCCCACTGTATGCCCTTAGTCCTCACAAAACAACCCCACCTTTCCCCACTGCTCTCCACTAAATTCCACTCACAATGAGCTGCAGCCCTCAACACCATTTCCGCTCCTGAAGTGCTGGCSTTCAGATTGGTGGGCAGCTTCTTTGCTTTTTCTCTTGCTTTCCCCTCTTACACCTGCTTAGGCTTTGGAATCCCTTTCTTGTCCTCTTTCAGCCTAACCCGGAGTTGGCTGTTGCTGGTTGATCACCTGCCCTTGGAGAAGACTCAGCTGTGTTGTTTTTTCTCCCACTGGCAGCAATGCATTGTATCTCTTGGCAGATATAATCTGACAGAGCACTGGAAATACTGTTGAACAGTGTTTTAGGAAAATCTGGCCCATCAGTTGCATCTGCACAGAGCTGCCCCATCAATTATGTGAGTCTCTCCCAGCCCTCTGTGAACTCATTAGACCAGAGTTTAGCGAGTCATCCTCCTTAATCTAGCAGTTAGGTTTGCAGATGCCTGGTCACCTTCGTCAGTCAGGCTTATAAACAAATATCAGGCAAATCCTATCAACCAGGTTTATGTGCACAGCATAGGTAGTTGTAATGGTTATTATAGCCCAGCATGAATTTACACTTGGCCATTTCCAAGCCCTACAAAACTCAGACCCAAACTCATTGTATAAATCCCTCCTTACAHTAGTTCTTTCCAGCAGTTATATACCTGGTAAATTTTTAACAGAAAGAGAGTGTTTTATGGTAAGGGGAAAATCCAGCTAAAGCAAAAAGTACATATACAGGATCACAGGTGTGGCTTCTGCTCAAGGAGAAACTGTCAGTTAATTCAGGTAAGAGGTGACTATAATAGCAGTGTGTAGTCATGGATGGAACAGAAGTGTTTGTTCACCATGTGTCATATAAAGAGCCATTTAATGAAATTATCCAGCAGCCAGTTTTAAATCAACAAAAGGAAGTAACTTTTTACACAGTGAATAATTACATTGTGGAATTAGTTGCCACAGGATGTTATAGAGACCAGAATAATTAATGAGTTCAAAAGCTACTGGGCAAATTATTAGAAGAAAAAATCCTTGACAGCTGTTAGATACAAAGATTCAAATACAGTCATTGTCTTGGTAAATCCTTAAACTGCAAGTTGTTAGTTGTAGGGAAAGTATATGGTGAGAAACAGGGACTAAGATCTTTCCATCTGGTGCTGATTAGATTTTCACTGCAGCTTTTTGCTTCTGCTGCTGTTGAAGAGAAGAGAATGTATTGGATGGGTCTTTGAGGTACCGTATCTGAAAGCAACAGACAATAAACTGCATAGAAAACCTAGTCTCCACAAGCACTATTTCATTAATAGCTATGTAGCTTTAGATAAATGATATTTATCCTCTGTTTCAAACCTATTTTGGAATCTTATTCTATGTTAAAGCTACCTTTCACCTCCATAATATTAATATTTGGAAAGTTTTCATGGTATCTAATAATTTATCTCTGCTTTCTTACTCATCTGTTTGATGATTTAGAAAATAAGTAAATGAACAGATCCTGCTGTGGGCATTGTTACATAATTGAAAAGTTCTTAATCTGAAAGCTTGCTTCAAATCCATATAATATAAAACCACATAAACCATTTAATAATTAGGTACTAGCAGATAAAATCCAACTTGAAGTTTTCAGAGCTGCACCCACTTGGACCAAAAAAGGGAGGAATCTTCAGCTAGATCCTTGTCTTTCAGCCAGTTTTCTGCCTTTATATGCAAGAAAAATTTAATAAGTTGTTCCTAATAGCACGTCTTGCTTTAAATACTGATGGGAAGATGTGAACTACAGCTCTGGGTGAGTACCTGCTGAGACCTCTTCTTACAAATTTGTTGAAATTTCAGCTTAAGTACCTGCTCTGATCTCAACCACACCAAAAGGGATAAAATGTTTTCCTAAATGGTTACATAAAATACAGTGTAGGGTTTTTTTTACTTATTTTGTTAGATCAAAATCTGAACATTTTAAGATCAGTCAGTGAGATTCCTGGATTTGTGTATATTAAAATGCCTTTATCTCCCCATCAACAATGTCATAAAATAAAAGTTCTGGTGTCCTGCTGGCCATGCTGCTCCAAACGCAGTGAAAAATTTTCCTGAAATTTTGTTTGGCATCTACCATAACAGAGCTGCTACAAAGCCAGTCAGTTCCTAGGATCTACTGATGGTTGGGGTTATTCTGCCCCTAGAAAAGCTGTAGAACTCTTCTTCTTGAACTTGACATTACCAGTTCTAATTTTCCTCAAGGTCCTCCTTGATTAAAGCTCTACTGCTTGAATTGTCAAATGCCATTGGGTTGGTAATGTCTAGAAGATTGCTTGGTTTCATTATCCAGGCCTTTGGTGAGGATATTGAATATAGCATTCAGCTCTAGTATTCAGCAGTACAATTAATCTGTTGGTGCAGGCTGCCAGTTGGATGGCAAACTGATGTTTGCTGTGAGCAGTACACTCTTAGCTGGCTGGCTCTGTAATTTACAGCCTACCCATCAGACCATTTGATTACATCCACCACTCTCTGCATTTCAGGTCAGTTCATCACAGAAAGCAATCATCAGTTTCATCAAGCATTAACTGCCCTTTGTGAATCCATGCTGATTGTGACTGATTACCTTTTTGTTCTCTGCATTTTGGAGGTGGATTCCAAAAGGATGTGGTTATGTAATCCTTCCAGAGGCTGGAGTAAGGCTAAGTGGCCTGTAGTTGCATTTCTTATGCCTTTTCTAAAGCCAGACACAGTGCTACCCTTTCCTCCAGTTTTCAGGGCTCTGCCTCAATGATCATGGTTTTTTGGAGATGACAGGCAKGTCTAGTGGCACATCAGCTGACTCTTTCAGCATTTTCAGATTAACCATGTCTGTCCTTATAGATTTGACTACATCAGCTGTTCTAACTCATTGCTGACTTGCCCTAAACTGTTCTCAAACCATCCTAGTACACCTGGAAATCTAAGAGTAATCTTTGTCTGTGAAGATAGAGGCAAAAATGTATTCAGTACTTCAGCCTTTTCCATGTGTGTAACCATAGGTTGTCTCCTCCAGTTACATCGTCACWGCTCCTCTGTATTTACAGAACTCTGTCTTGCTGCTATTTACATCCATTACTTGTTTTCATTCTAAATGTGCTTTGATTTACCCAACATTGTTCCTAAGTGCCRAAGTAGTGCTTTTGTACTATTTTTTGTGTTTGCTGTATGCTATCCTTTTGCATTACAGTTCATTAAGAACCTCCTTGCTTAGTCAGTGAGTCTTCTACTGAAATGCCAGTCTTCTTGTACAATCGGATTACCATTAGTTCCTCAGYTGGCAGTAAGTTTCCTACAAAAATTTACCGTCTAAGCTGGCACTTTTGCTTCAATATCCCAGGAGATTCTGCTGAGCCATCTCCTATATAATCCAAAGGGCATTTGCATGAAATTCTCAGTCCTATTTCTTCTCCTTACCTTCCCAGTCTTCTGGATCCTGAATACAATCAGCTTGTGGTCAGTACTCCCAAGCTACTATCTGTGACCACACTTGCCACTTTTCTTCCATGTTTGTGTACAGAGGTCACATAGGATATTACCTTTGTTCTCTTTAGCATTTGCATGAAAAAGTTATCACCAATGCAGTCTAGAAATACCCTGGATTACTTGCACAATGCCATGTGGTCCTAATGAGGACCAAGTCTGATAATCGGGTTGGTTTTGGTCATTGCTTGTATACAGCATTATCCACTTCATCGTCCCCTTGAACAGGTGGTGTGTGACAGGGCCCCKCTGCTGCATGGATCATGTTTCTTTTGCCTTTGATTTTGACCAGAAGTTTCCTATCAGATAAGTYTCTGGTTTCACACTGGACCTCAGCACAGACAAGGAGATGCTTTGCAAGAAAGTGCAATTGCCATTCTTCTCCACTGCACGTTCTTTTTGAACAGCCTCCATGACACTGTTCCAGTCATGGATGCTCTTTACGATCCTGACGACATCAGAACACTCTGACTGTGCATAGACTTCTAATCCTTCTTGTTTGTTGGCCAAGCTGTGTGTACTGGTACCCAGACACCCAAGGTTAGCCCTGTGCATGTCTTCCCTCGCTTCAAGCAGAAATGCGCAACTTTCCCACATGGCCTTTTCTTACACAGACTTTCTCCTTCCTTTCGTTACCTCTGGGTGAAGGCCCCATTGTTCAGTGAATTTAGTTGTAAGTTATCCTCACTAGAATCGTAATCTCTTCACAGAGCTGCTTTTGTCAGGTGCCTTTCATTATCTTTTTAACAGTCCATCTGCAGTGAATGGGGCTTTGTAGTCAAAGAAGCCGAAGTCTTGTTGGTGACAGCAGCTGTGCAGACAAGCGGTCCGCTGGTTATATCTGCTAGCCAGGCCTTTCCATTGACTGCAGGGGTTGAAGAGAGTACCACTGGGATTTCTGCCATCTCATGTTTGCACTGACCTCTCTCTTCCCTTTGAGCTGCTCAAGGTTCCCCTTGGCTTTGTTACTTCTACCCCATGAGGGATAGCAGAAAGAGRTAGAATTTGGAGGGCTGGGTAAGTGTTGACAATTTGCCGCATCAGTGATCCATGTTCCGGGCAAGCAGCACTCTCACATGGATAACAGGGATGGATTATTCTGCTTCACACGGGGAGCATCATAAGCCACTAACATCAAAACAATCTTTAGTGCTGATACTAGGCCAAACACTTAAGATACCCACTCYGAATTTTATCCTAAAACACCCCAACTATTTCTGAAACTGTTAGCTAGGCACAGCTGGAAGAGGAAACTGCTGTATTCCTGTTACCTGAAGTCATGGAATTCCAGCTTCCAAACAAAGCAAGTTTTTTATCAGCTTCTTGGTCYTTCAGTCATGCATTTCTTTTTAAAACCATAGCATAGAATCATAGAATCATTGAAGTTGAAGAATACCTTTAAGAGCTTGGAGTCCAATCATAAACTTCACACTGCTATCTGCACCACTAATCCATGTTTCTGAGTGCCACATCTACATGTCTTTTAAATACCTCCAGGGATAATGACTCAACCACTTCCCTGGGCAGCCTGTTCCAATGCTTGATAACATTTTTGGTTAATAATTTTTTCCTAATATCCAMTTTAAACTTTCCCTGGAGCAGCTTTAGGCTGTTTYATTTTGTCCTGTTGCTTGTTACTTGGGAGAAGAGACTAAACCCCACCTGGCTACAACATCATTTCAGGGCATTGTAGAGTAAGGTAGACCTGGTAAGGTCCCCSCTGAGCCTCCTTTTCTCCAGGCTAAACACCCCCTGCTCCCCCAGCAGCTTTGTTCCCCTTCTTTGGACATGCACCAGCACCTCAGTGTCAAYATTATTTTGCAAACTGACTGAAGGTCAATCCCCTCATCCAGTTCGTAGATACAGATATTTAATGGGACTTGCCCCAATACCAAGCCCTGGGGAACACCACTTGTGAGCAGCTGCCAGCTGCATTTAGCTCCATTCATCACAAACACATCTAGGCTAGGCCTGATCCCCTGGTTGTCCTGTATGTGCCATGTGATGGCACTCAAGGTGATCTGCTCCCTCTCTGGCACTGAAGTTAGACTGACAAGCCTGTAGCTCCCCAGATCCTCCTTCCTGCTCCTCTTACAGGATGGGTTGCAATGGTTCCCATCCGGTCCACTGAGACCTCCCTTTTGAGCCAGGGCTGCTGATAAACGATGGAGAGTGGCTTGGTCAGCTCTTCCCCCAGTCCCACAGTATCTTGGGTGATCGCATTTGGCCACATGGACTCGTGTGTGTCCAAGYGCTGTAGCAGGACACTGACCAACTGCCCTTGCATTATGGGGGCTTCACTGTCCTCACTGTCCCTGTCTTCCAGCTCCACGGTCTGGGTATCCCGAGAAAAAAACATCTGACTATTGAAGACTGAAGCAAAGAAGTTATTAAATATTTCTTTTCTTTATCCTTTGTCACTATGTCATTTTGTGATCCCCATGCCCAGATAGCCTTCAACTGTGACATCACCCACAAGACCTTCTCTATTCACAACACCAGGTCCAGCAGGTGCTTTCCCTCACTGGCCTTCTCACCAGTTTTGTCAGGAAGTTCTCTTCCACACACTCCAGGAACTTCCTGGGCTGTTCTTTCTCTTCTATTATTTCTAGCATATATCTGGTAATTCTTATTCTAATGAAGTTTCAGATTATGTCTTGGAGAAATTTTTTGAAAGACTGTACTGGTTTCCTGAAGTGAAGCCTGCTGGCCTCTCTTGGCTGCTCCTCACTGAGCACAGCAGTGACTTGACCTSAGCATGGCACCGCCTGCCCTGGGAGGAGCACTGAGCAGCTGAGCARTCCAGGCTTTGGATGGCTGAATGTACCCTCACCACTTCCAAGGAGACTGAGGTTCTCAAAGTCCCTGGAAGGTGCTGTGGTGACCACTGGTGTCATGTGCTTTGTACACCACTGTTTGGGAGCAGCTTCTCTCTGGGATTTCTTCTACGCTCCCTACAGTCCATCTGCTATATTAACTGCTTTGCTTCTGGTTTTGTGGCTCCTTGTTGGTAGTGTTGCCTAAGGAACACCATCTCTTCTGGATGAGTAGGAAGCTGACAGAGGGTTAACTTAGCCCCTCATGAGACTCCCACCTGGCAGGGAGCTCTTCCTGCTGCTGTTTAGTGAGTTCATGTCCGGTTTGTTTGCCTTGGGATCATGTCACAGATTGCTTCCYCTTACTCTGCTGTTCAGAACAGGTCTTGGAAGACAGATGTGACTTCGCCATGCTGCTTCAGGTCAAGAAGTAGCAGTCCTAGTTTCAGRGTAGGCAAATTAGGGTAATTTATACACTATTTAGTTTTATATGCTTTTCACAACAACCATTCAGTAAAGTAAATAATTGTTATTTTGTTCTGTACAGTATTTTTAGTAAAACCTCAGTGCCTCTTTTATTGAATGACTAATGCATTTTGGTTAATCTGAATTACATCTATACTGAGTMATTTAATTTTGCAATGACATATTTAAATGTTTAGATCTCTACAAACATTAAATAYTGTAAAAGACAAACATTTTGTTCTAGGGGATTGTGCCTGTATCACGATAAGCCTCTGCTAAGGGGAAGAGCTCCTGTGAGCTGAAAATTAGCAGGATGCTGTATAGCAGAAACATTTTGGGAAGCCATAAATGAGCCACTATGTCTTTGCACAGCCAAAATTTTGTTGGCTTTGTTTTTTATTTTTTTTTCAAGTCAGTTCTTCGTCTGCTTGCTGTGTAATGGTGTCACATTTAACATTTCACAATACTGGTGTTGCACTCTTAAGTTTTTCCTAAGTCAATGTTCACGCAACATTTCTAAATTTTTCCCTCATCAGAGACTATAGTTACTTCACATTTTGAAACTCAGGCGTTGTTTATGGGGGAGGTTGTGCCAGTAATGAGCTAAAATAGTTGTATCAGTGTTCTCTGCAGTCTTGCTTTTCTTGTAAGTGTTTTGTGTTCTGTTTTATGTTTTTTGTTTTTTTTTCTTTGTAGGATTTTATTTTGTTTTGTTTGTTTTTGAATACTCATAGAGGATGTGTAAGCTGAAATAAAAAGATCTGCAGTCTGGGATAACTGTAAAATAAATGTACACATGTATTGCTTGTGTAGACCAGTTGAAAAGCCTTCTTTGAATTATTTTGCCATGTGCACTACTTTTTAAAGTATTTCTTCCCCTGCTGTCTTCTCTTACCCGCTCACAATACCCTTATATTCCTTGAACAAACGCCTGTTTTGCCAGACTCTCCTTATTTTGAAACACCTTACAAGCTTTCACTTGTGCATCATTATCCTGGATTTGTAATCTCTGTTTCTCCTGATGTGTGGTTGATACTGTGTCTTTGCTTGTGTGCCAGCTCCATCATTGACTCTGTGAGCTCTGCAGGGCAGAGAGCTGCTCAGCACATCATGTGCTTGCTGCAGCCCATAYCGTATTTTTAGACTCCAAAGAGCAATCATCAATCATTGTGAAATACCAATATCCTTTTATTCTGCTATCTATGAATACTGCTTGAGGCTTCTCATTGSCTTCTTCAAGCAAGGAGTCAAAGCTAAGAATCACAGAAAAAGTTGATTTTCTACTTGCACAATGGGGCTRTATGGTGAGAAAGGGTTTGAAAAAGAACATCCACTGCCATGATACAAAAAAGCCACCTAGTTTTCACCTAGCAAGAGAGCTGGGACTGTATAGGAGAAGAATGGGATATATTTGTAGTGGTAATTCTGAAATGAAAATGACTTTCTGCTCTGTAAATATTTGTATGTAAAATACAGAGAACAGGATTTTCAAAAGTGCTTACATGATGTAAGAAACAAAATGAGAAACTGAATCCACAGCTGAATGGTTAGGCAATAACCTGGGATGTGGGAGAGTCAGGTTCAAGTACTTGGTGCAATTATCTTTTAATTAGTTATACAAAGTGGAACAACTTCAAACAGGAGAGATCGAGATGTCTTACCTCTGAATACCCAATAGCCTATGGGCTAGGACAGCTAATGTGGGATGAGCAGAGATTTGAAAACGGGTCACTCACCTTACTGATGACTGTTTTAACCACTGAGATATTAAATCTGATAGTGTGGATTTCTCTCATCATTGTTTATGAGGAAGGATTTGCCTGGCTTAAGCAACTGACTAAAGGGAAGGGTTTGTGGAGGAGGCACCCACTGCCATTAGAGGAATAGAACTCCCTGTCTCTTAGTCTGCCTCGATAGTTGGCTTTTATGATTCCTGTTTTTTGACACGGGCTTTCTCCATCCATTTTATACAAGGTCGGAATGTCTAATTTAGGAAGGGGATTACTTTGGGTAGCCAGATCTCTAAAGCTTCAGTGTTATGAATTTRCATCTTTGCTACAACATGGTTCTTTTTGCCCATGTAGTCCTCTGCGACAAAGTAGGGAGTTACAACAGTGCCAATAGATCAAACAGAAGAGTGCAAAGGATTTTAAGCAAGGCTGACATATKAAATAGCAGACATAAAGACATTACATATTGTTAAAATGTATTTACTGTTAAAGGAGGAAAYCATACTAATATACTAATTACATAATTTTGAGACTGCTAATTATCTCTGCAGGACTTGATGAGTCTGCATCCATTTGATTTGTCCTAATTCAGAGCCTTGTCATCCTCATCCGCAATCTCTTTCCCAGATGGAGCATGGAAATCGACACAAGCATTCCTAATATGCAAATAGAGATCTGCAGTTCCACTTCAAAGTCGCAGCTTCTGAAGTGGGAGTTTTAATTATTCCATTTTGAGTTAGTGACTCTGCAAAAGAGGCTTTTTTTTTCTTCTGCCAGTGAGTTGGGTGTTTCTTTTTTTTTTTTTTCCCAGATTTGTTACCCAGCTTTGCARTAGGCATGTCTTATTCTGTCATGCAAACAATGAAATGGTTGACCAGTTAATGATCCATTTGTTTACTGATTGCAATCCATAACTTCCTTTAGGGAGTTGTTTTTCCTGTTCTTCTTGGGTTCTTTTGCATGTAGTATTTTATATAACAAGATGAGATTCCTCATTGCTCGTTTCAGGAATTCTGTCATGAACTTGTCAAACAAGGTCATATATCAGCTGCCCTATATTTTTCAGAGATGAGCTGTGTCTCTTGTCAAAACTAAAATCCCTTAAACAAGGGAATGGGCTRCTGAGGTTGGGGAGGAAAAGAAATTCATGAAGCAAGAAATATTACCATGACTGTATATGGCAAGACAGAACACAAAAACTAAAGGGAGTGTGATTGTCCCCCTGCATTGGCAAGGCTACACCTCAAGTACTGTGTCCAGTTCTAGGTCCCTCAATTCAGAAAGGACATTGGGGTTCTGGAGTGAGTCCAGAGGACAATGGAGCTGGTGAAAGGTTCTAGAGAACCAGTCATAAAAAAAGTGGCTGAGGGAGCTGGGAGTGTTTACCCTGGAGAAAAGGGGCTCAGGGGGGCCCCCCTGAAAGGAGGTTGTAGCCAGGTGTGGGTCAGACTCTGGTTTCAGGAAACCAGTGATAGGACAAAGTAAAATGGCCTCAGACTGTGCCAGGGGAGGTTCAGGCTCAGGGAGATTTTGGTTGGATATCCAAAAGAATTTCATCACTGAAGGGGTGGTTAGGCTTTGGAATGGGCTGCCATGGGAGGTGATGGCTTTACTGTCSCTGGAAGTATTTAAGAAATKACTGGATWTGGCATTTAGTGCTAGGGGTTAGYTGACATGGTGGTGTTCAGTCARAAGTTGGGCTTTATACTGGATGTCTTTTCCWATCTTAATGRTTCTRTGATRGGAATTGATARTAGTTAAACTACAGGAACTGGCRAAAATAGAAAGTCATCGGCTGAGWTGTAGCTGAAATTTCATCTGATTGTGAATAACTACAGAACAGAATCAAKTCAAATATTTTGCTGTGACATGTACACACAAGGAAGATCCCTGTTGAAGTGTGAAATGCAATTACAAGCTTAATTACTTACACTGAGTTATACTGTTCCACTTGGGATGGTGTATTTTCACTTTATAATGAGGTGTGTGTAAGGAGGTCACTGACAGTRAGGAAACTGTGCAGCAGTAGCACTCTCAGGGCAAAATATTGCTATGTACAGTGGGTGCCCATGGGAGAGAAAACACTACAAGGCCTCATGAAGAGGTCATGTAACCTCCTGTTCCTCTGAGACTGCTGACCCTGGCCTGCAGGAGATGTGACCTGCATCTGCATTTGCTCCCTAAATCCATCACCAGTGACTYGGCAGATGTTTGGTGAGAATGTGATATATAAAAGGAAGAATGGAGGCATCCCATAATTAGGGCTAGTAATAAGAGAGGAATYAGTTCAGCATGTGATATATGGTGAGTCAGAGACATGAAGGAAAAGCAAGTTTGATAGGGTTATAAGAAAAAAGTGCAGTACTAAAAATTGTGATGAATGGTGATGAGACKGGCTTCAAAATAAGCTAAAAAAGGGAAAGCAAAGTGATATGGGAAAGGGGAAGAATGAGTTTAAAACCTAAATACAAGAGGGCTGTAAATTCAGGAAGATGTAAGGAGAAGTTCAAATGACAGGAGAGGTGTTACCTAGAGAGTTGCCTGGTATGGGGCTTATGCTAGGAGCTTGGAAGAAACAGGGGGACAAATGTGATAGCATTGGAGAAACTGAGGAATAAGAAAAATACCTATTTATTGAGTTTAAAAATAACATAAATTAAATATCTGCAGGCACAGAGTGGTAAGTTTAGAAGAAAATTACTTTTTTATGCTTTTAAATCTCATGGTAAATGACAGTTTCTAATCATGGACAGCATAAAATTTCTAGCATTATCAGACAGCATAATGAGAAKGTTTTTGATAGTCAAAAAAGTGCTGTTTTTTTTCAGTATTATGTCCAAGTTTAGAGTGGTGTGGCTTCCAGTGTAAGTTCTTAGATAAATGAAATTTCTACTCCTAACACCTTTTCAGCCAAATCAATATTAAGAAAAGTGTATTTAAATTTGAGGCTAAGCTTTAAAATTTATTTTGCTTTTACAAACYGGACTTCAACAATGTGTGTGAAGAGCACTCCACTAAGGAATTGTTATGGTTCATGCTCATGTTTTCCCTCTTGTCATGCAGACTCTCAGGAGTTTCCTTCAGCCTTATAACTGCAGATGACGAYGCTCCTTTTCCAGTTTCTTCTTACTCTGCTGTCACATTTTAAAGACATGAGTAAATTGTTACTGCAATTAGACAACAGTCTAAATTACAGAAATTCTTATTTTAAATATAAACTATGTAAAATTTAAAGTTGGATTTTAATTACTTCCAACAATAAAATCAAGAGCRTGTGGGTAATGGGGGAATCTGTACAGGCTGGAGAGTTGGAATATTATTTCACTTTTAGTCATAATTTTAAACCTAGATTGATAATTTGCACTTGCCTTTTAAAAATGGCATTGTGTATGAATTGCAAGAGAGTTGCAAAACAAATATCCCTGAATATTAAGAAACKCTTCTTATGTGCTTTGTAGAGTCAGCTACCAGATTTCAGATTTCATCCAGTCCACTTTGCAGTCAGGTATTGCTATTGCTAGTATTGTGTTTAATTGCAGCTTCTTATGCTGTTCACAGTTTTTCAGGTTTCCTTTGTTATGGAGAGTATGAAGCATAGTGGTTCTGAGCTTAGATGCAGATGCTGATGTAATGACCTATAACAAAAAAGCTGTTCAGGTTTTGTCAAAGTTCTGAGGACCCAGTTTTTTGAGGCTCTGTTCAAAAGGGATGTGCTGGAAGCAGGAAGTTGGGCTCAGTTGTGCAGGACACACAGCTGGCACAGAAACAATCAGACAGTTGTGAAAGCGGTTGTTGGCATCATAACAAAGGAAAATGGATTAAAACAAAGATTTTGAAGAAGGATTTAAAGATATATTCCCAAACGTTTGTGAGGAGCTTTTTCACAGCAGGAGGACCAGGAAAGAGAGAGTGCAAATGTGTTTGTTTTGAAAATCRAACAGGTAGAGTGACAGAGACTGGCATCTTCAGTTATCTGATGGCAAGATCCAGGCTCTTGATGCTGTGATAGATAACAGGAAAGGTGTGGATAGACTCCAAGGATTTCGGAAGGTCAGTGGGAAGGATGTGTAGGATGGTAAGGTAAACAAGATTGATCCAGGCTGTTGCATGGCACATGCCGTCTTTGCAAAAACTCRTAACTGCAGAGGAATAGGAACTTAATCTAACATACTAGGAGCAAAAGCTAGGTTGAAATGCTGATTTTCTGATCCAGTTCTTTTTCTGAAGCTTTGTTGAAAYTGGTTTACTAACAAAGATGGGACCTATAAGCAAAGAGGAGGTAAAGAGTTGCAGTTGAAAACATCCTTTCTGTCTGCCTGCAGGGAACCTGGAAAAACTAGAGAACTGGGATATCCTGTGACCCCTGTGTAGCAAAAAGGGTATGTTAGCATTTYAGAGTGTGCAGTGCAACGGAAAATAATCATTTGAGCATGTACTAGGAGAGCACATAATGTTTGGCAAGACAAGGGAAGAGGCACAAGCTGTCAGCCAGAACTGGTAAATCAAGAAGGATAAGGCTTGAAGTAAGACTTGGGATTTAGTGGCTATTAATTCCATTGAGGTCTGTCCCAATAGGAAGCTGGATAAGTAAACATCACTAATAATAATGGAAGAATGTGATATGTAGAAAGATTCAAAGGAGAGACTTGTCTCTATGGTATTTGCAGTAAAGTACAAAATAAAAGGCAATTCTGCCACTGGGCACAGACTGGGACAAATGAGGTGTTTGTACCCACGGCAGTGTAAATAAGCTAGGTATTGCCAGTTTATAAGGAAATTGGGGAGCTTAGTGCAGTTGCACTGGTTTGKTTTTTTGTTTTGCTTAGTGCAGCTCTGAACTATCACTGAATTCACTGATCTGTGTGAAAGGGATGGAAGTATTGCCATCCTGGTCTGTGTATTAATAAACACATATTAATTTGGTGATTCTAGGCTACAAGCTTCGTCCAGGATTTGTGTTTTTCAACACATTTTTTGAATGAAGCATGAGTCTGTACTTAYTGCTGTTCCCCGAGAGTGTAAAGATTACATTTACTCCAAATGRAAAATGATGACAGGACTCACACTGCTGTTTTGGAGAGCATGAAGAAGAAATGCTGTCAATGCGGAGGAATTTTTTGAGGGCAACAATTTCATCAGATGGATGAAAAAAATACAAGAGGGGTAAAAATTTAAAAAGCCCACCTTTCACTGGAGGTATACCCAAAAAATGTGGAAAACATCCCTCTTGAAGAACGTCTTATTTTAACAATGATTGTTGTATGTGCATCTTCAAAGGATAAATCACACTTTGTATTTATACAGGAATAAGCTTCACAGCTGGCATAAACCAGTGTTGTGTAGGAGCTTTTGAAGATAACACTGTGAATTGTACTTGTTTTAGGATTCAGCCCTTTATTTCCATACTGTAGAAAACATGGGTTTTAGTAATCTTAGTCAAACAAGCAGAGCCATACAAGAGTAAACAGGTTGTTAATCCCAAATCACCGTAGGGCCTTCTTCTGCTCCCACTGAAATCAATGTCTAAATTCCCATCAGTTTGAGTGGGATATTAAAGAAAGAAAAATAGCTCTAATATCCATGTTAATATATTTGCTAAATATGTGAATTAATCAGTAGCTTGGTAAACTGGTTCAACAGCCTGATGTATTTGCTGAATCAACCTTGCCAAAACAGATGCACCATCTGCCTCACAGTTTCTAACACGCTGTTAAAACGAAGCAACGTTTTTATTAAAATAAAGTTATAGTTCTAAGTTGTTTTTTTGCTGTTACAAGCCTTTGTATGTGCTCAGGCAAAACTATTTAGTGCAAGATGCTATGTATCTTTAGTGCACCAAAATTAACTTTCATATAAACTCTGTTTATGGCAGAAATGTTAGGTATGAGGAGAAGAATACAGGCTTTCACCATGTCTTGAACCATAATACTGTAGAAGTTTTTGCTTTGTCATATTCATACTTCATATGTTGAAAAAAAACATACAGAAAAACAAGCTGAAGACAATACTTCTGTTTAGTTGAAGTCATTGAGAATATTCAGTCCAACCCTTACAGAAAACAGCAGGCTTTCAGAAATGTTGAAAGRATTAAGGTGCTAAATATCCATGACCTTTCTTCACTTTGGTCCCTTGGGAAAATCTCACCTTTAATCCTCACATTTASTGTTTTTGTGAGCTGGTTTTACATTATTGGTAGTAGGTAGTTTTAATCCTGGTATTTCAATAAGATCCCCTTTTGTTGCTTATTTTTACCCGTTTGCACTTTGAAAAGCATCACACAAGGGATCTTGGAGAGAAACAAAAGGATGTTCCCCATCTTCTCTCTACCACAGTTGGTAACGGGGGAAAATGCAAACGGGTGGGTTTTTTTCTGTTAAAATGTGTGCAGAGTAGAGCATTTTGCTTGAGGTGAAATTTCTAACATAAAGTAACCCCAAGAGATGCTGTTCAGGCTGTAAACTTTGCATGCACACATACAGTTTTGTTTCTTCACCTGGTGCTCATTTCCATTAATCCCACCCTGTATATATGGTTTCCTTTCTAAACAGGAGACAGCAAGCAGACAGGGTGGCCAAAGTCCATTTATAGCCTTACTGAAATGACTGTTGAGTGCCAGGAGTTGGGAGAGTTGGCTTGGATACACCCCAGCATACCTGGAAGCTGCATGTGCCCTCAGTGCTTACCTTCTTAAGGTTGAATGTGTCCAGCTGTGATTAAAGTAGGGAAAGGAAACTGTGGAAGGCACTGGCAATTTTATTCTGCGAACACCATAGCTAAAACCACTACGTTGACGTGTTGTTTTGGAACCAAGGCAACCCTGCCTCACCTTCATACTGTTACTCTGGCAGAGTTTGGGGATATTTGAAACGTGCTGACGGTGATTTTCTGTTGTGCTGGCCTGGTTTAATAGGCAGTATGTGTCATAAGTGTGGGTCAGCCCTTACAAATCTGCCTCTCTTGGTATTTCACAATAGTCTGTGAAGGTGTTGCTCAACCAGAGTCCCAGCCCTGCAGCCATCATGTACAGAGGTGTTGAATCTCCTGRATCAGATGTGGGCCCTTAGGCAATCCTGGCTGCAGCTGAGCTCTGTTCAACCTACTGCAGCTCCTGCTGCTGAATGATGATATCCTTTTTGACTGCCCTTGCAGATGTTTCCAAGTGCAGTGTTTTATTTGTATATCAACAAATGATCTGATATTTGCTAAGGGTTTGAATCCAGACATTGAAGAATAATAAATGAGTGTTTAGGTTGAGCTGAAATTTTGCAGCCTGATTCAGTTACAGTGGTGACTCACTTTGAGTTGGTTCTCACATGATTCACAAAGTGTATGGGTGACTCAACCCACAAATTTACTTAGCTCCCATGTTATTTTCCCTCTCAGTGAAAAAAAATTGGTTATAATAAATAATCACGGCAAACTTTGACTTACCCTGAGGTAAAATAAATACGTGTGTTGAAAGGCTGCATATTTGTAATAATAAATTATTTAGTGAGGTAAGGATGAAATAATAGGATGTAGGAATTGTTAAACAAGAAAGAAAGGTGACATGCATTTCTGTTTGCTTTTGTTGCATAGCAGATATAAATAAGGGAAGAATAGTTATTTTCTCTGTGATACGAGATCCTCAGAGAGGCTGTTTTGACAGTGTCCACACTTCCCGTTGTAGCCCGCCAATTCTTGGCATTTGTTCTCTGAAATAAGCAGATTTAGATACGTCCATGTCTGGTTCAGACATTTAAAAGTGATGTCAGTTCAGAAAATGTGACATTTCTAGGTTCTGAATAGGGTCTTTATAGGATGCTGTAGGCTGGCACACCTAGTCGTGAAAGACCTGAAATTGACTGTCTGAAAAACCTTGACTGAGTTCTTTTACAATATCTGATTCACAAAGGTAAGCAATTCTGTCCCAACAGAAGCTGTAAGAAGTTTTTCTTCAAAAGATGCAGCTACTGTCAGTGTTTCATAACCACATGCAGAGACACATGGCTGTAGTGTAAATACAGTCTAAATTAATATGAATTTGGAGTTAGATGGAGACATCACCATATCCTTTTTTGTATTGTCCCGAAAGAATGTAAATATCTAAATAACTACATACCTCTGAGCTTTGTAGCACTGAGTGACTAATCACCCTCCCTTTCATAAACGAAACAACAAAGAATCTGGAAAATGAAGAAATTCTACCCTGTCAGCTGAYTTGGTATTTTAAAAGCTCATTAGCAAGCAGGAATGTTTCTACTCCTCACAAAACTCAAATGTCAATAATATCCATAAATTAAACTTCTGAAGTCCACATTTTGCAGGGATTAAATTACAGGGAACAAATATTGCGTGTTTGAAAGACTATGGTGAGAATTCTGAATTCTTTGAAAAGATAGTTCTTTTGTAGATTGTATCCTGCATTTGTGGAAACTGCAATATGGTACAGGTACGACAAGAAATTTTTGAGAAATAAAATGGATGGTACTGGCAAACTCCCAAATACCAGGGGACATAAATGATAGCCCTGAGAGAGAGAACCTCGGAACAGTGACAGGATAAAAATATGCAGCTAAAGGACTTCTGTGCTAGAGAGAGAAGAACAAAAAGGCTAAAAAATAACCATGGAGTGTCACATGCTGAACCACTGCAATGCAAAGACYAGTGGAGCGTTTTTGTGACAGGCGGAATGCTGCTCTTTTATCACAAGGTTTGCCAAGCAGCCACAAGCTGTTTCAAGCCTCTTTATAGAAAGTGAACCAAATGCACATGTTAATTTGAACTTTCCCTCAGCTAAAGGAGAAGGTAAAAGGATGGCTTTGTGCTCCAAGCACAGAACTGGGATTTATTTATTCTCGGTTTTGCCGCAGTCTCCTTGGGCCAAGTTATTCATCTCTTAATGCCACAGCCTCTCCATTTGTAAAGTACATGGTACATGTCACAATGGGAGTTTGAGGCTAAATTCTTTAATGTTTGTGAAGTGTTTTGGGACTGGGCAAGACAATTATTAAATACTGCAGTGCAGCATACAGGGTTATGCTAATTAGTGCCYTTTTAGACACTGATCCCTTACTGTATGGAGACTAATACTGCAGACTGGACCAATTTAAATCCATGGTACCTTTGACCTTATTAGTTCTGAGACTGGTCTGGAACAGAATAATTGATTTTTTATTTGGTGGTTGTGGTAATTGCCAAAATAAAACTTCCCTAGACTGTCCCTTAAAATACTCTTGAGTTTACTGTTCCCTKAGGCTGTGCAAGATGGCCATTCAAAAAGCCTGGCTTTTGGAGGCTTAGTTTAACAGTTTGGCCATAGAAAGTTACACTCCCACTGGAAGAATTCACGAGAAGAAGGTGTATCCAGATATTGGCAGAAGTCAAAGAGCTGTCATGAAGTGGCTCTTTCCATAAGCACTGCTCATCAAACACAGAAACCCCTTTGCACATATTGCTCTGATCAGATGGTGTGGTGTGAGACCATGGATAAATGTATCTTTTGAAAGTACAACCGCAGCTACATTTTTCTAAACAATTATTTGTTTAGCAGTTGCAAATGTGTTTTCCTATCAGGACTGCTGATTGATCATGTATGTTATACATCCATGTTTGTTCTCCTTATTGCTGAGCTCCCATGTAAATACCCATGTGATTCTTTGCTGGTACAGCTAAGCAGATCCTTTTGCTTTTTCCTTTGCTGTAAACAAGCTGTTGTGACTGATACTTCTTTTCACCATATGTCCTGAACACTCCCAGTTCATCGTTACATGTAATTTCCAGGATGCTTTGCAGGGTGTGTATGCCTCCACCCCATTTCAAAATCAATGTAGCTCTCAATGGATTGACTAATGACTGCGAGGTGTTACTTAGCATGCTGGTTTTGGCTGAGAGTGCTGCTAAATGAACAGTTGTTTGCTTAACATGTCTTTCATGGTTCCCATGTGAAGTAACTTTTTCTGAGAAATTGAACATGCCAATGGCTTCAGGTCTGCTGGTAAGCATTTATCTGATATGCTGCTGAGACCAAAAAGGAGCATGACCCCAACTTGGTGCCCTGAATACTGATAATTTTGCCTTGTCCCTTAGTCATACCCTATGTTTGTATTGTCCTCATACATTTTGTTATGCTGATCTCATCATTCCTACATCCAACAAGAATCTGTAGAGTAGGAGTGGGTGGGTGGTGAGAACTGAAGAAGACTGTAGTGTACCTGTAAAGGTGTTGTGCTGATGCAGTGTACAATCCTGTCCCACTGTGAGGATCAAGGACTGATGGCACATTTTTTTATTTGTTTTMATTTATGTTGTTGTGTTAGACCAATCTCAATCCTCGTCAAGGCATAGGATATGCAGCACCAAAGAGAAGAGTTGCTTGTGTACAGCAAAATGTATTTGCTTGTTATTATAGTGGGTGGACATGCCTTATTATTCACCTGTGATGTGTTGGCCTTCCAGAAGGTCTGCCTTTCAGTAATAGCATATGTGTGGTACAGTATTGAGTGTGGTCAGGAATGGTGTCTCTACCAATCATTTTAATGAGTCATGTGGTGGTGAACAGAAACTAAATTTAAATTGTAAACATGAGAGAAGTTGAACTACAAGAAAGTGCATTCTTTGAGCATCTCTCACATCTGACTGTTYAGATTTCTGTATTAAATGGTTGTCTGAGCCTTTGTCATATGTGCTGTGTTGCTGGACTGTCCTCAAAATTGCTGTTGGGAATGTAGCTGGTGTGAATGAATTTCTTTTCTCTTGATAGCCGGTGGAATTCATGTTGCCCTTAGCAAATAGCAGGCTAGTCTGCCTTTGATACACCTATRGCAGCAAGCTGAGTGATTATACTTAAGTAGCTGAGGGAAGGATTTGTATAAGCATTCTCTTGAGGTTGGTAAGATGCCTTCATGCAAATTTTTATAGCYCCACAGTGACACAGACAAAGTTTACTCATGTGCATATCATAGAATCATAAGAGTGTCCTGAGCTAGAAGAGAGGCACAMAGATCATGGAATTCAGCTCCAGGCCCTTCAGAGGACACCCCCGAGAATTCCACCATGTGTCATAGAGCATTGTCTAAATGCTTCTTGAGCTCTGTCAGGTTGGTGCTGTGACCAYTTCCCTRGGGARCCTGTTCCAGTGGCTGGCCAGCCTCTGGGTGAAGAACCTTTTCCTAATATCCAACCTAAATCCCTCCTGACACAGCTTCTTGCTGTTCCTTTGGGTCCTATTGCTAATCACCAAAGAACAGAGGTTGGTACTTGTGCCTCCACTTCYCCTCGTGAGGAAGCTGCAGACTGCAATGAGGTCTCCCCTCAGTCTCTTYTTCTCTGGGCTGAACAGAMCAAGTGACCTCAGCCACTCCTCAYACRGCTTCTCCTCTAGACTGTTCACCAYCTTTGTGGCCCCCCTTTGGTGCTCTCTAACAGATTTAAATCTTTCTTGTATTGCGGTGCCCAAATCTGCACACAGGACGCAGGGTGAGGTGGCACTAATGCAGTGATGTAATGCAGCTTCTTGAACATATGTCCTTTTTGGTAGTGTAACACTGTAAGTTACAGTTCTTGCCTTTTTTTCTGCCCATGTGTGTAAAGTCTTCTAATTCTGGAAGTTGACTTTGAGAGCACCACTGTTTGAACTAACATTGGCTGTGCCCTTCTTTTCACCTCGCAGTCTGAGGGTATGATTGAAGATGCTGTGTTGATGCATATCTGTACTCAAATCTTCCATGAGTCAAGAAAAAGATAAAGAGATCTTGATGTAACTRTATCAATGTGTAATGTGGTCCCTGTGGAGTGAAAAGATTATTGACATTGTCTTTGCTACTTATGGATGCCTACATAATGAATGTCTACATGATTTATTTGACTCTTACTGTCAGTATCAGCAACTTGGAAGCGCTTCAGGGTTATTTTTAATATACACAGCTGGATCTTCTATGTGGGATCCGGCCATAGTGCTCTCATTTGTGATGAGGGCAGACCTTAGTGGTGGGTTGTTATTTGCATTATTCTTGTGTGTGTCTACATGTTATTTTTATGTCCAAGAGAGAACGTAAAAACAGCCTAAAAGGAGTGTATTTGCACTACATGAGTCCAGATCAAAGCATTCTTTTATAATGTCCCGGATTTAAAATTAATTTTTATTTAGTAACTGCCTTCTTGTGCTTGATGGCCAAGTTTCTTCTCCAGCTGAGTACTGAACATTGCTGGTTGGGGTTGTGATGGGCCTTCTGTTGCAGTGGTGTGCTGTGATGCTGGCACGGGCAAACCACTTGAGTGTGTACAATTGTCCTCACTGCACTGGGCRCAGGATGCTCTGTTTTTCTTTGTTCCTTTGGTCAGGCTTCATAGAAAAAGGACTGTACTCTCCTGCCTGGCTTTACRCAGCTGTCTGAGCATCTCTGATGACATGCTGTTGTTCCTTCATAGTCACTTTGCTCCTTTGGTACTAAGGTATTCCTGAGTCTGTCCCATGTACTGCTGGGTGTTGTGGTAGGTGATCTTTTATCTCCAGGTGCCTTTGAAAACTTCATGCTATCACTTGGCAGTGCATGTTTTTTTTTGTTATTTTTCTTCTTGCCACAACTTGCATCTGCCTAAAGCAAATGTGCCAAACTGGCTTTGCACTTGGAAGAAGTAATAGTTCTATGGATTACTTTGCTTTGCTGAAGGAATGGTAAAGATTTTTTGTCATTTTATGTATCTGCAAAGTCCATTTTTACATGAGCATTTATTATTTCTTTGACTCCTGACATGAAATATATTCTGTAGTATTTTCAAGGTCTCTGTAAAGCTTTAAACTTGTAAATGATTGGATGAAGTAGGACTGCTTTTCTCTCAGTAGGTTCCTTTTTTCCYTGTCTTTCACAACAAATAGTAGCATGGTCTGCCAAAAGCCAAAATTTAGTGTGTGTGGTAGGGGAAGGGTGGCTCAGCAGAAATGATGCTTTCCTTCCTTTTTTTCAGATTGTCATACTTTGACATAATTTTGGGATAGAAATGTCCTTTTTCTGGTTCAGAAAATTTTCAGCATTAAGGATTTGACAGATGTCCACCTTCTTTCTGACTTTTTGCTGTTGCTGATCCTCATTGCACAGCACAGGCCCTACCAAATGTAAGCTAGTGCTTMTGAAGACCTGTCAAAGATTCAGTTCCCTAGAATTTAATGTTGCCTTGAGAAACAGAAGGGAAAATTCCAATTATTGCTTTTAGGGGGTTCCCAAAGTCCTTTTTGTGTTCTTAGAATTTCTTAATATTGTCTCTGTGATGACTTCCCTTTTCTGGGTATTTATTCTTCACATCATTCCAGATGTAATTGCTGTAATTAACTGCTTTTCAAGAAACTGTGTTTTTGCTTGCTTGTATGGCATAATGCTTCTTGTTCACACATCATGTTCCATTGCGTGGAACTGTGAGGAGTTCTTTTAGAATTAGATGGTCAGGAATGAAATTAAGTCAACCGAGACAAACTTTGTATCTGCTAACCGTTTATTGGTAATGAAAAGCAAAAATAAGTAATTGCCCCAATAAAGAGAGCTGGAAAAGGAGGAAGGAAAATGGAAAGGAATTGGGGGGTGGGGAGAGAGAGAGAGGGAGRCAGAGAGGAAAACTGAGTGTTACCACCAGCGGGACCAGGCAGCGCTGTCGATGTCCATGCTCCGGGGATGTGCGTGCTGCTGGCAAACAAGAGAGAGTGGCGGAGAGGCGCAGCTTTGCACGTGTGGCTCCCGCGGTGATGGGTGGATGGACATGGGGTGAGCAAGGACTGGGCAGGTCTGGAACCCTGG
>NW_026623235.1:6328071-6365500 GCF_030028575.1 Malurus melanocephalus
GGCTGGGGGGGGTGAGCAGGTGGGGCAGGACACAGGCTGCACACGTGGCTTAGGGGTCAGCCGGCATCCTGCCAAGCACCCAGTGAGAGTGTGAGCCAGTGAGGGCAGAAGAGGCAAAAGCCAGGCTGAAGGTAGGTTGAATAGGGCAAAAAGCAGTCTAGGGCCAGGGCAAGGAGCGTACGAATTGGCGAGCAAGCCAGCGAGTGAACCCCCCTCTCTCAAAAGGCCTCAAAAGCAAAAAGCACACTCTCAAAAGCCCCATAAAAGTTGCTGGTGCAGTTACTTTTTATGGCCCCTGGCTCCTCCCAAAGTCCACCTGCTGACCAGGAGACAATTGGCTCAGTCCAATCTTCCTCTGCAGTGCTTTGGTGGAGACCTTTCACCATCCCATTGGAGAAGCATCYCTGGGGAGTGCAGWGTCTCCTGCTGAYTGCCTGTCCCATGTGAGGTGCTGCCTGCCCCACAGAGAAGGCTTCCCCCATCTCCTGGCTGCCTCCTGCAAGCCACAGGTGTGCACCCTTCCCCCATGTGCCTCTGACAACCATTGTTGTGACAAATCAAGATTAAAATGTCTCCTTACAAMACAACGCAAATAAATTGAGGTGGTTTCATTTCACATTTTGCTGGTGTTSTCACATTAATCTTGCATGTAGCTTATAGGCTTCTGTAAACCTGATTCCAAAGTGATGAGAAAATGGAGGTTTTTACAAAACTTAACAAAAGTTATTTCAGATTTTCTGTTATCATGTCACTTTCTGGACAGAGTTGTATTCTGTGGTTTCATTCGTGTTCGGTGTCATGCTGGTTCTTGTTAACATGTTCACCACTCACAGATCAATTTTCTGTTTTGTTAGTGGGAGAAAAACCCAGAAAATGATTCAAATGACAGTGAGAAGTTAATATCTACATTTCCTAGTTACTTTTACTGGAATGAACATACTTGGAGGTTATGTCTTCAGAAAAGGAAGCCTAACTGTAGTCAAACTTTGGTTATTCTAATGAATTTTTGCTTGATGTCTTTTGCTTTGTATTAAAATGTGTCATAATGAATACATTCTATTTCTTGTTCCTTACAGGTGAAACGAGAAAAACCAGAAAATTTACCAGATTTAGAAATGTTAGCACAAGAAAAATTCCTTGAATTGGAGAGCAGCAACAGTGAATCAGATTTACAAAGGAATGAAAAATATATATACTTTCAGGATCAACTTAAGGAGATGAAAAAACAATGTAAGTCTGATTTTTTTTTAAAAAAAGATTCTTTGGATGCTCAACGGTAAGATGTGGCTAACTACCCTAAAATATAGAGGTACTTCTGGCTCAAACTGATGCAAGAGTTCTTAAAAACTTATTTGAATTGATATCTGTGTAGAAAAAAAAAAAGCCAGAATAATTACCCTGGTACTTTCAGTTAGACTCCCATAGCTCCTGCTGTATTTGAATACAAGTATCATAAAAGTCACATCCTTTTTTTGTGAGGTGGGCTTTTTCATTTGAAGACCTTTCACATTTATTTTCTTAATTGATAGGATCTTCTAAAAGGATTAGGTAAGCTGTTTTCATTTGTCACTTAAACAAATTGCTCCTGTTTCACAACTTAGGATGTGTTGCAACTCTGAGAAGACCTTTGCTTTAATCGTAGAACTATATTGTTGGAAAATGCTTACTGTGGTGTTCTCAGGTTTACAGCTTCTGTGCACGCACCATGTAACTTTGCAACTTACTAGAATCTGGTTTATTTAATCACATAATTTTTCAAGTGTTAAAATTTTAAGTTATTTGTGGTTAAATTACCAGGAAAATTGGAGAGTAAACAGTTCAGTTATTTATGCAACACAACAAAATTGTTTGCTTTTATTGCCCCACACATATAGCAGCCATTAAAATATCACTCTGATTGCTGGTGCTGGGAAAGTTCATGGGCTCTGACACAATTTGTGTTGCTCTTCCCCAATCATGATTATGTTCTGAAATCATATTATTCTGCTTGCTGTCCCTTGACCCCTGTACCTATTCCCTCCCATCCTACATTTTGATTTCAACATAACCTGGTATCTCAGGAACTTCAGGAGTCATAGATTAATGATTTATACCATTGGAAAATGATACTCTAGGTGCTCTCTTGTAGCTCTCCTTGAGTTTGGGGGCTTTTTGGAGCCCTATCCAAAACCCAGTGAAACTAGTGGAAAGAATTTTTCCACTGGACTTTGGATTGCTTCCCTATAGAGGTTTATGGAGTGTGAGGATGTGCTTGACGAGTTTCAGGTCTGGTATCTCAAGACTCTCTAGGATTAGAGCTTGAAGGCTTAATATATTTGTGTCCCATCTTTATTGGTTTTAGCACTCATCTCTTGAGTTTAATAGAGCTCTTGGCACTACTCTAAAAATGAACATACCAAGTTGCAGACCACAAAAGAGTGTAATTTTTACTCCCTACATAACCATAAAATTGTTACTGCCCCACCATTATGTTGTAATTCCTAATTTCCAGGTGTTTGTAACTAAGAAGATAAAAATCTTGATAACTGACTTTGGATTTATTTTCCACTCTGTAATTGCCTGAGGAAGGGGTGTATGCTGTAGTGATACCTTCAGTTCAAGCTATGGGACTAAGTTCTAACTGGCCAACCTACTGAAAAAAACCACAAATTAAATAACAGCAATATAAATTATTCTTAAAAAATGTGTGGACTTAATTCTGGTACTGCTGCCTGAAATCCAGATTTGTCTTGTAACCATTTGACTTTTGTTTTTGTTGTGCCTAGGGGTCAAACTGTGCCCAAAATAAAATGCATGATGGTGTTGTGTGGACTGYTGTGTTCACTGCAAGGACTTTTGATCAGATGGGTCAGCTTGACATTTGTGGAATTTATGTTGGTTTTGATGAARTGAATCCATCACATTTAGTCCCATTGCCATATTTAATGCAATTTAAAAGGTTGAATGGAAATTGTTACATTGCTTTCACAAAATCCTGGATGCAATATAATGAACATGTATACAAGTGAACAGTCTGGTGCATCCACCTTCTTTGGAAGTGGATAACTAAGTGCCACCTCCGGTCTGCAGGTAGATTCAAAGTTAAATTTTTGAAAGTCAGTACTTTGCTGCCTTAAGCTTGAATTAGTGTTGTGTTTCCTGCCTGAATAATCTATTGATCCAATATAGTTATTTTCCTACTCTTCTTTCCTCTTCAAAAGGTTCTTTTACCAGGAAAGCTTCTAGAAATTATTGAGTAACAAAGGGTGATTGAAGAGCAGTGGAGTCTGATTTGCATTGACATAGTTAAATTTGCTTCTATATGATACAGTGACCTGGAACCTGTAAGATGGTGCAGTTTCTCTATTGTAGTTTTGCCATCTTCTTGCCATTGCCCTAATCCTCCCTCTCTCCTTTTTTTGTGTTTTTGTCACTCATACCTAGCCCTTAAAAGACCTGTGGAAATGAATTAGTTTATAAATGGCTCATACCCACATTCTTACAGGAGTTCTCAGGAGGCCTCTGGTCCTAGCATATTTGTGAGTGACTGAAGTGACAAGTGTATTCCATTTGGTGCAAAAAGCCTCTTCTCACTGATAGGCTCTGCATAGCAAATTATGATGCCTGGATGTATAATTGAGCACTGTCAGTGTCATCTAAAGTACCACATATGGTTTAAGCTGTGCCAGGGAAGGTTTGTGTTGGACATGAGGAGGACTTTCTTCATGGAAGGGGTAATTAGACACTGAACTGGACTGCCCAGGGGGGTGGTGGAGTCCCTGTCCCTGGAGGTGTTTAAGGAAGGACTGCGCATGGCTCAGTGCCGTGGTCTCGTTGAGAAGGTGATGTTCAGTCACAGGCTGGACTGGGTGGTCTCAGAAGTCTTTTTCAACCTGATTCTGTGATATGCCATATAGGATATTGTGTTACTTTGGACAAAGATTGGACTCAGMGGCAGAAATTCCAGAATTTCAATACCAATTGGGCTGAAGATTCATAAAATCCGTAGTCGTTTCCATAAACTGGTGATTTACCTTAAAACATACTGTGTGTGCATGTGTTCTTGGGGGTTGTTTTGTAAGAAGAAATTATGGTCACCCTGTTAAATCTTCAGCATTCCTGCTTAAGCCAAGTTATCTTTGTATTCTTTACCATCTCCTGTATAGGTTGTGATTTCAAAAGCATGAGTGCTAYAATTCTGGCCTCATCTTAACAGCATATTGTAATGTTACTGCAGATTTTGGGCYGCACTTCAAAACTGCTGAATGTGARTTACRTGGATCCATAACATCATCAACAGCTACCTGGGTAATACTTTGCAACTATTAGTCTTGCCAGGTGCAACTTAGTTCACAATTCCTGGCCTGTTTCAAGAACACATTCAGTTGTGGTTCAGTTTTTAGCTATTTTCTGGAATTTGGTACTTTTGCTCAATTAGATAAAACATAAAAACTCCTGCCAAGTTTTCTCAGAGGGGCTTTCCTGGTTTTTTTGGTTTTTTTTTGGTGTTGTGTGTTTTTTTGTTGTGGTTTGTTTTTTCTTAATTATTCCCCCAATCTTTTCTATCTCAAAGGAGGAGACAGGGTATATGCTAAAATGATTTGCCTTCCAGCATGAGTTAACATTAATGATTATGTAGTTTTTATGCAGAGTTTGACATTTGTGTTCCAGAATAGCTGAACAAGGAAATATACTCTCACATTGTCTTGCTRCTAAGAAATTTACTAGGATTTGAAGGAGAAAAACTCTCTCAATGCAGTTTTTAGGTTATGGTATGTTATATCCTTAGGTATGGTGCAGAGTGTGGAGCAGTTAAATACAACCTTGTTTTAACAGAAAATTAAGCTAATATATTTTCTCTTCTGATATTTGCTGCCACAGTGATGGAAGGAAGTTGCATAGCTGTCCCCTGCTCCTGACAGGTCACAGGCAGTGCCACAGGTAGCTTTAATACTCATGGAGGAGAATGATGCTGTATCACCTTTAGCTTGTCTTCTCTTGGCAGTTCTGTGGGAAGTAGATCTTAGCTTTGAACTTCAGCAGCAGCCAAGATACAGAAATGAAATTGGGCAAGTACATCTCAGTGGCAGTAAGGATGAGATCATGCCTCAGAGCAGTTTCTGTTCTGCTCATCTTTCAGACAGTTTTCAGGCATTTTCTCTAAATCTGTGAGCCTTTATTTAATGCAGCTACTTTAGCTGGAGTTKGTGCAAAGTGATGAAAAACCTTCACCTCTGATATGTGTCAAAACACTGTCAGACAGGTTTTATGTGAACAGCAAGTGATTTTTCTGAAGTCTGTTTTCAGAGCTATCTTAGTTTCCTAAATTCCCACTTCTTATTTTTAATGGAAAACATTTTTTTTACTCAAACCTGAGACTGTAAGCAGTAGAAAAGAGTGTTGATTAATTTTTCCTTTTTTTAACCCTTTCTTGTACCCTCAAGTGACTACATTATCTTTTCCAAATAATTGAGCACCTGGATGGGTATTCACTAAATTTGGTGATACCAGAAAGTTCTGAATGATTGCATATGTGGTAAAGAAAATTTTTTGTGCTCTTAACCCTACATGACTGATGCTCTCCTTACACATAAGGGTCCTAGTTCTGCAAAGTGCTTAGTGATCTCCTTTTGATTATGTGAAATGCTTAAGCAAGTTGCTTAAATTAAATTTTATGAGTAGAGCCTTTGAAATGAGTGAGATTGCTGACATGTTTCACTTCCTTATTGGAGCATGACCACAGTACAGAACCTTGCAGGAGTGAGCCTATAGGATCTAAACCATGATTACTGCAGGAATTGTAACTTTGCATTTTGTATCTTCACTAAGTTTAAAATCCCATCTTCTGTTTGAAGTTGTATTACCGAATCCTTTTATTTCATGCCAGTATATATATACACATATATATATATATATATACATATATGTATATCAAAGGCATCTTCTGGCAGAAAGTATGAGAATTTTGCCTTCACAGAATGAACTGAGATGTCTTTATTCTCCATGTATCAGTTTTAATTTCTGATACTGTGTATGGAGAGCTAATCAGGAAGTATAATCTCTRCTGTGATCCTAGCTGCCACTGTTGTGTTTGCTGAAGGTTATTTAGTGTCACGTTTGGTGCACAAAGGATGACAGATTYCATAGCCCTTTTGTAGCAGCTGATAATGTGCACTTTGGAATCCTCGATAACTGCGGGTTCTGCAAAYACACAACAGATGCACAGTTCAGTAGTGATTTTGTGCAAAGTGCTAAGATTTGAGTGAATGACAACATTGCTAGCTATGCCAAGCCGTTTAAAGAATGAATTTGGCAAATATAGGAAAGATAATGCTTTTTATGGGAAACAAATAATTTTGAGACTCAATAGGCAAGTTTTTGTCACAGGAAACCAGTCACTGTAATGCTGTCTGGAAATTAGTTACACTGCAATTGTAAGGATTTTTCTTGCCACCTCCACTGAAGAGAAAAKGTCTCTGAGTCTTAGAAAGGAAAAGCAGTGTATCATTTTGCTAGGATGGATTTATACTCATTATCAATAAGCAAATATTTTGAAAGGAGAATATTTTAAAACTAGTGTTCAAGTAGATGCCATATGCCCTGTTGATTCATGTATTTTAAGCTATGCATATGCTGAGAAATAATGATGTGAAAAAAATGTTATTATCGGTAACAGTTATTAGGATAGAAAAATGACACTGTGAAAGGAATCATCTTTAAATGTTTAGAACAGTTTATCATAGATTCCAGGAAAGACTGAGGTCTTTGCTTTGCTTTTAGTAGCATAAGAAAACAAGCTGCAACAAGATACTGTGTATTATAATGCTTGACAAGTTTTATCCAGTTAATCCTCACAACATCACATTGAGGTAGGCTAGTTAATTTTACTTTTCACCACACAGCAGTGGTGAAATTTGAGGAAATAGTTTGAGTTTCTTGTGTGGGATCACATAATTGATTTGCAAATCTGGGTTTCTGTTCAGTTGTACCTGACTTCTTAGTTAGCCTATTTTTGTGTCTATACTTAGCTCTGTTAACAGAAAATCAGCTGAAAAAGAGAGTTACTGTATTTTTTCCTTATATTTTCAATGTAAAAAAAAATTAAATCACCTTACTGGCTAATTATGAGAAAACAACCTCAGTACAAGAGTTGAAAATTCCAGCTGAAAGTAGGATTGTTGTTATGACAGTTTAATGGTGTGGGATATGCACTTTTCATTTACGTAAAATTTCTTACGGACATCCCCTTGACTAGTAAAGAAATGAAAGAGGATCCAGGACTTAGGAAGTTCATTTGAAGTTTAGGTGACCTTGTTTTAGTTCTTTGCTTTGTTATCCTCTTGTCRTCTTAGATCACGTCATTCCGTTTCAGAAGAGATCACGGGGAGTTATGTGCCTGTAGAGTTTGTGAGTCTGGATCTTGCACCCATGTCTGAATTTGAGTTGTGTGTATGCTGTGTTTGTGCRCTGTGCAAAAAGAGACCTGGACTGGCTCATATCCATGCTCCTCTGGGTGGTACCCTATGGAACAAAGCAGCTATGTCCAATTGAGTGCAAAACATTCAATTGCCCTGTTTCTCTTGTGGCACTAAAACATCATTATTATGTTTTTGTGATTTTTTTTTTCAGTGCAAAAAGCTGTAGGTAATAACCTAAGTGTGTTTTAATCTGACAGTAATGTTTTCATATTCTGATGCTGAGRGGTCAAACTGCAGCCTCAGGAGTAAAATAAATATGTCAAGAGGCATCTGTGTGAATGAGAACTGACTTTTGGGCAGGGCTAAAGGACTAATCTGAGAAGAGAAACTTGGCATGRCTTTTCCTTTTGGGACTGTCCTGTCTGGGTGTTTCCTGGAAGGAGCTAGTTGATTTGCTCAGGAGTGAGCTASTCCACTTGTAGTTTTGAAGGATTAGGAGATGAAGGCTTGGTAATGGAATGAGTTAAAGTTACTCTTTTTCGCAGTTTTTGAAAAGATTAGCCAGAGAAACAAAGTAGATAAACAGGATGCTCACACAGTGTAGCAATGGGAGCTGTAATGGTACCCAAGAACAATATCCAAAATTACCAGCCAGTGCTCTTGCTAGTTTGTGAAGAAAGACCAACTCCAGAATGAAGGAAACCATCAGCACTTTCCTTCTGCAATCTGGAATGACTTCTCCAGGGTAAAAATCAGCTATGTTGTAAATGCAGAAGCTTGCCTCAACAATAATTGCATTAGTGGATTAACGAAGAATATCAATTGTCAGTAGACCTGGTGAGGGTTWCTTAGATGAAATGATTTCCTTTCTAATGTGATTGATCAAAATAAGAGGTTTCTTGCTTTGGCATTTAGAGCTCTGACATGTAATTCAGAGTCAGAATGGAAGAGGAATCAACCCATCTGCTCCAACAACTCTTCTCCATTGTGAATAACCTGGATTATAAGAGACTTGAGTTTCAGTCTTGGTGATTTAGAATCAGAATTTCACTGACTCTTGGCCTACTAAGTGATTGACCTATAACTCTGGAGTCAGTCTTCCTCTCTGTTCGCAGTGTATTTAAATATATAAAAATGGCAACAACTGCAGAAGGAAATACTGAGAGATGCTGACCCTTTACGCTGTATAATAAAGCACTCAGCTGAGGGAGGATATGTCTACATCAGAAAGAACATGAGATGTAGGTCTCTGCTGTTATAAATATCTGCCCTTCTAATCAGCAGATGCCTGAGAATAAGATTTTCTTATCTCTTTCTGTCATYTAATCTATACATATATTTTTAAAATATATACGTTTTACTCCCCTGCAAAAGTCTTTTGAGGATGTAATTCTTGGTGGTATATCAGCTTGGCTTTCAGGTCAGCACTGAGTCTATAAAATTTAGAAAGGAAATGGAATTTTACATGGAAATATTTTTTTATTATTATTATACACTTAGGGATAATACTTAGGTTAATTTATTGTTACTGCCATGGGATAATTCTGTCTTAGCTGAGCACACTGATGGCTGTCAGCATGGCATTTTTACTGTTCATATGAATGTATGGGTCAGGAAGGGAGCTTCTAGATGCTGCTTCTATTCCCTTGATGTTGCATTCAATCACAGTATCTAATAAAATGCCATCTTAAAATATATTAATTTTTTTCTCCTTTGTTTCTCTTGAAAGGATGATGAAAAACATAACTTTGCTCACATGGTGAGAAATTTTCAAGCAAAAGAAGTCTGTGACCAAGTTATTGCTCATTGTTTTCTGTTCCAGCACTGCACCCTGGCTTAAAGAGATGTTCTCCCTCAATTGAGTTTAGTTCAATCCAGTCAGTTCCTGTATTTCTTGACTTTATGGTAATCCAGTTATGCAACATGGAAACTTATAAAATCACATTGTGTGACCATACTTGAACTCACAAGAAATATTTTATAAATTTCAGATGAGTGAGAAGCATAGGGATAGATACTAACCCTTGATTGTATCTGAAATTCAGAAATGTTAAATGGATGGATTATACCCTATGGGAAATTTGCTTTCTGGTAATAAAACGCCAGTGATTTCACTTAAAGTAATGCATACTATTTTGCTTGTATAAATCCGAGCAGTGGAAATACAAGGACTGCTTCTGTCAGCTCAGTATAATTTTACTTGCCATTATATCTGTTGCCCACTGTTCAGGAAGGTTTAAAAGAAAAAACATTTGAGGAGAAACGGGCAAGTAGTTCTGAGATAATGCTGACTAAATAATAACCCATCAGTGCATATCACACTGCACGTAACTTCAGAATACTCCATTTCAGARAAGGTAAAACACTTGGTGTTTTTATGGATTCTGAAACTCTTTGCCATGTGGCTCTTTGGCATCTCCTTCASAAGTTGAAGGTAGATCTTGCTTTGGTAAGTGCCAGTGTAGTCTGAAATCAGTGGAATTTCCCTGATCTATACTTGAAACGTACAATAACATGCAAACTAGTAGTGTACAGCAAGATTGATAAATAYTCTCTAATTCCACATCAGACATTCTTGTGCATTGGCTGCTTACCATGATTTTTGATATCCATATTATTTCATTYCCCTTTTAAAAGCCATAGGCACTGATAACCTCACAGTAGAGCATAGTTTCTTTCCTACTTGAATTTTATGCCATTAATATACCGGAGATCTTCTTCAGATTCTCCCAAACCTGTTAAATGTTGAGCTGAAATGAAGGAAAAAAGCTAAAGGGCTGCAACACCCATCTTTTAGGTCTGTGGGCTTGAGACTGGGTGCCAGGGCCTAGAGTTGAGTGCCTTGGCTCCCAKGAGGAGGGCTATGGCACACCTGCTTGAACAGCTTTGTTCAGTGACAAATCTGTTCCATCAGCGCAGACGTCTTTACATCTGTATGTCAACCACAGTGTTGCATAAGTTGACTAAAAATGTGCCAACTATAAAGTAGTGCAAAGGTAATGAATCTCTTTTACTGTGAGACTGAGCACCTGTGCTTGTATTATGTAGCTGGAGAGGAAATGGACCATGGCTCCAATCTGGAGGTTTAGATAGTTCAGACTCAAATGATTACTAATKTTATCAGGGACCTGAAGTGCTAATTCTATGTACTGTTTCTCAGGGGTAACCTAAGAGATGTTGCTTTCAATCACCATTAGCTCAAAGTCAAAGAAATCCAACACCTTTGTTGGCATTTACACTTAAACAGGCTTGGAGCATTCAGATGTTCTGTCACAACTGAGGAGTGGTTTAAGTTGTCACCTTTCAGCAGTTATTAGCTCTGATTTCAMACACAGCATCTGACTTTACAAGTGTGGATAGGTTTATCGTGTCTTATCATCACAAATGTGGATGTAGATTTGTGTTACTAGACTTGCAATGAATTAGTTCAGGATTAAAGACAAGTTGCTTAACAGGTGTTCCARCAGGCACTAAAAATACCTGTTGAGGGAGAGAAGCAGTTAATGGAGTGATGGTGAGAGTGCTTATGCATTTACCATAGCATTGTGTTTTATGCTGTAGTTTTATACCATAGCATTGTAGCTACAGCAGTTTCCCAGGAAGTGATGCCAATAAATTCACAAATAAGCACCTAAAAAAAGCCTTATGAGGAAGATTACATGTTTGACTCCTCTCTGGCTACTCCCCTGATGGATTACAGGAGACTGGACGATACCAGGAAACCACTGTTGTTGGCTTTCCCTGCCTYGTGCCCTCTGTAGCAATTTTCATTACTCATCATCAGAGTCAGGCTGCTGGATGGGATGGAATTCACATCTGACATCGCACTGTTGCTCATAGGATTTTCAGCAACCCCTCGGCTGCAGTCTGTTCTGCAGAGGGCACTCTGCAGTCTTTCAGTTGAAGCAAAATGCCACCATGTGCAACTGGAAGTGGAAGTGGGCAGGGAGGATTGGAAGAGAGTGCATGACTGTGTACTCCAGTAGTTGATTTGCAGCAAGAAAWGGAAATCTGGGTTCTGTACATCTCCATCATCACCTTCTCTTCTTYCACTCGAATGGAGCAGTGCCTCCTTTCAAGAGCCAGAGGCTGTGAGACAAACAATGTATTCTTAGATATTCAGGCTGGGGCAGCTCTGGGCGAGTACAGAACTCAAATYTTCATATCCCCRGAGAACCTGAGAGAGACTTACTRGAGATAGATGCCTTCAGGGTTAAGAGKTCACTGAACAGAATTTCTCATCATTTTGGACTTTAGTAAGTTTGCTTCACTTCTTTGGATCTGGCCCAGCCTTAGGTAACCTTGCTCYCTCCCGAAAGTTTAAGGGTCAATCCAAGACTTAGTGAAATCAGAAGTTTTTGCAGGAAGGCTATTCATCAGGATCTATCTAAAGTTCCAGTATAAACTAAGTGGCTTAGTTTATARTCAGATAGGAAAACATGGAGAAAAACAATCCTTGCTTATCACGGAAGASTTCATGCAGAAAAGCTGAAGAGTTTCCTTCGAGGGAAAAAATTGTAAAAGCTTTCTTATTGCTTTATCAGCTTCTACAATAAAAATATTAATTACTGCAATTTAAGACTAATGAATAAATCACTGTGTTAAAATGGGAACAAAAACATTTAACTAGCAATCATATGTAATCATTTGGCAACTCTATTATTAGTGTGGGCAAAGTAAGCTATTCAACTAACCTTTGCTGCAGCATCCATTGCTTTGGGTTTTTTGTGGGCCATTTTTTTTTTCYTGCAATGTAGATTGAATTCTCRTTTTGTRSTCTCCAGCAGAGTTTTGTTTTGATGTCTACATCTGTTTTGTCAGAGAGCTACATTAGTTGGGCTCATATTCCACAATTCTACAAATACCTGCCCATGTAAGAAAATACAGCTGTGTAGTTGCTGCATTGAAGTCGTGCCTGCATATGGGTTTTGTCACATCACAGCTATGTCATGGAAAGATATTTTCCAGCTCTGTCGTACTCTCTTCACCACTTCTCTCATTTTATCCAGCTCCTCTTCAACCTCAGTCAGCGTCCTTCCTCCTTTTTCTGCAGCTGCTTTCCCTTTTCAGGTGGTGCCACAACCTACTTCCTTCCTTCAGTCCTCCTCTTTGGCTTTAGCTTTGCCAGCTCCTCCCTAGAAGTGTCACAGAACATGTTACCCATGATGGATGTACTTAGATTCACTAGTAAGGCCTTCCTGTCAGTCTTGTTTTGTCCTCAAAAAAACTTCATTATCATGCTTCCAGCTCAGTAGTGTATGCAGCACAAGCTGTAATTTAGAGGAAAGTAGTGGCTGTGGACCACTAACAGTACAGTGGTGTGCTAGCTATGGCTTTACATTTTTGTTAGATTTGGAAAAACTAGTGGATGAGTGAGTCATGAAAATCAGTGTAGCAAAATTCAGTTGTAAATGAAAGAGGAACATTTCCATATTCTTAATTTGGCTTAATTCCTGTGCCTAATGGCTGTGTATTGCCATAAACATTGTGAAGGAGCAGCCATGGAAACACTTGTTTTCTTGCATTGCTAAATTTACTCAGGGTTGAATATTAACACAGCGCCTGGCATTACTTTAAAAGCAAAAATAGCTAAAGCGTGACTCACTATGAGTCATTTACTGCTAGTCCTGCTATACTGCCTAGAGCTTGACATTGAACAAGTTGGCAGCCTGCATTGCTGCATTTTTTTCTAGGAACTTTGAACACATTTCATTCTTGTGAATTCTCTTGTGCAACAATATTGAACACAGCAATGTGTTTATTTTGCTTCCAAAGTCGAATGAATCAGAAAATGGTGAAACAATGAGTATTTTTCTTGGAGATTCTGGAAGAGATGGATTCTGAGAATTATTTTTCAGCTGCAATAATGAGATGATTGCATTGATGCTAAAAGTTAATTACATTTTATTCGGATTATATAAGATATTTTATATATATTAAAATACCTTTATTCTTATTATTGATTTACATTTTCAGCAAAGGCATATGTGGAATCAAATAGCTAAGCCTGTAGGCTGAGAATGCTTTCTCTTGAATTGGCAAGGGTTTTGTGATGGGAGGGCAGTCAGCTCTGAAAGGGCAGACAAAATGAGGCAACTGTGTTCCTATTGGCCTCTGTATGTAAAAGGCACACCCTAAATATGGTGCTGGGTATCTGACAGTGAGTAGCTTGTTGGCTGACTGTGGGAATGCCTAAAAGGATCATCTGATTTCAGTCAGATGGAAAGGGGTAATGAGRGAGGGCTGAAACAAAAAGCAACTTGCTGAGGTAACCTTGTGCTGAGATCTTGAAATACCCTGGCATGACCAGATTTAACACTCTTCATTGTGCTAAAATTTTGGTTCCACCTAAAAGTTATTTCTAACTAAAACCCATTTCTTAGAACAATAGATATTGAAATTCTTTAATATTTTCCATATTTTTTTAATTTTAAAAAATATTACTATGATAATTGAAGAAAAATGCTATGTTATCAGCATACAACCTTCTGCATGTGTTCAAAGGAGRTACCAAAAATCAAAGTAAATATTAATAATGTAAGTTCAAAACAGCTACAAATGTAAAATCCCACATCCCATAGTATGGAGAAAAGGTTTGCTATGTATCTCTTCCTTTAACTACAGATTATGAAAACAGAGACTGTAAGTTATATTCATCTGTACATTTAATAATATGTGCTGTGCAGGATCTCTGTAAGCTAAAGCATTTTCTCTGTCTAATCTGCTAGAACATCAGCTTCAGAAATTTCTCTTGAAGTGGTTTCCCTATTAAAAAATCTCATTATGATGACTCAAGAGAGAAATAAGAATGATTAATTAAGCTTAACAGTGGCATCCTAAGCATTGTCCTGATATGCACTATTCTGTCTCATTTCAACATGAATTTGTGATCACTGCACTGAAGACTTCTCTTTAAAATTTAAAATTTTTCAGTATATTTAACTAAATAAGGTTAAAGTTTTTCTTTTTTTTTGTTTTCCTTACAATCATGCTAAAAATAATGCCATGTTATTTTCCAAAACCTAGATTAAAATTGTCAAACAGTATAAAATTGGAAAGGATTTTGATTTTTTTTTCTGTGATACCTCTTTGACAGTGACCCCCAAATCCCTGTCATTAAAATGGTTTCAGTAGTTACTCATGGTGTATGCTCTTTAGCAATCTCTTCATAGCCACTGAATAGGCTGTGCCTCAGCCCCACCTCCAGGCATGTTAGGCAGAATATAGACATGAGAATTTATGTTAGGAGTAAGACTGTGCCTTTTAAAAGACAGCTCTGTGTAGGAGGTTTTTCTGCTCAGAGGATCATCAGAAAGATTGGAGCTGCCTAAGGCACGATATCTCTTGGGCATCTCTATACACGCCGTGTAAGTAATGTCTCTATTAAGCTATAGCAAATTATTCCCCTCACGTATGCRGTGTTTCTGTGTACACGTTCACACGTTGACAGAGTAAGGGCAGGGCAGTGACGTGGAGTCTCGAGGACAGATCAGAAGGCTCTGGGCTGAACTCTGGATTAACACCAGGAAGCATCATAGTCTAGCACTTAACAAGAACTTTGTTACAAAATATTAACCTTTTTTCCCATAAATACATACTTCGATGAAGTGAAACCAACATCCTGTTACGTGTGCATCCTAAAATGACAGGTGAAAACTCTCAGTTCTCTAATCACTTTCTGTTCCACTTATGAATCCAATATGATTTTTTTAAAGTATTTTCACATACTAGAGCAAACAGAACACATTGCAGAAAGCTGTAAATCTTGCAGAGTGCTGAGAGAATTTATACCCATTTGACCACTGTAGGCTGTGAGGATGAATATGTTGTGTTCTTTTCCTGGCTCTTGAAGTGTTCTTGAGGTACACTATAGGTACCCTGATAYCTTTGAGTTTTCAACAGAAAATAGCTAGGAATTTTGGACCAACAAATTAGGTTCTGTGCATGTATTGAGRTCCAGCACTGCTTTCAACAGCAGAATGGAGGCTTTTTTTCCCCCACCCTTCAAATTGATTTTATCAGGTACATCTAACCTGAGGAACTCTTTCCTATATAATAAATGGATAGCATGCTTAGGGTGTAATTCCTTATTCCTGTGGAGTTGTCTRTAATATAGTTATTACTAAACAAATTTGTCATTAAATTACTTGCACAGCATGAGCTACAGATGGCCAGAAAACACTGTTCTTTGTTGCACTATTTTTATGTGACTGTGCCCTATTAGAACCAACCTTTCTGACTAAGGATGTCCTGTGAGCCTTTAATCTTAAAAATAGCCCTTTTTTGCTACGGTTTGTCTGAGGTTGATTCASAAGCATAGTCATACGAGATCCAGTGCCATCACTGAACTGACTGTTAATCACTGTCACCTTTTGAGGAGAGTATGAATGTTGAATTGTTCATTTCTGAACATCTGCCATGTGCTTTCCTTTTTCAAAAGCCATTGGTTTAGCAGATTTCATTTGCTCTCTTTTTTGTTCCATATGCACTTAAAATCTATGGCAAGACTTTTATACTTACGTGAGTGTATTTGTGAAGTATTAGAGGACAAATTTGCCCTGAGATTAACTACAGACCAGAAATGRCAAACAGATGTTTGCAGCTGAAAAGATCTTCCAAGTCATGAGAGTCCTTAGTCTTGGGGCAGTCAAGTCACCAAAGCTGATGAGAGTGAAGACACAGGCTTTTCACTAAACAATTTAGAACCTCATCCTTGAAGGCAGGGCTAAGCTCATGTATTTCAGAGCTACTGTGCTACTKGAGAAAATTAAGATATTGAAGATTTAACTTGCTGCCTTAACACTACATATTGCAAAGTTAATTTTCTAAATCCACATTTAGGAATCTAAGTCCAGAGCCATATCTTTAGTTTATATATAAACTTGGAATATCTCTTTAGCTCCCTCATTGAGAAATTTGATCATCATCTTTATTATGTTGTTCTCTGTAGGATGGGGAAAGTCTGCACCTCAGGATGATTGTCTACAGACATGCAGACATTTTGAGGTCCTCTGCCTGCCTTGTCTCTATGTCTAGTCAGTCCAGTGCCATGCAAATGTGGCTATACTAATTCTGAATCAGCACTAGTTTCCATCAGTTCAGCCAAGGGAATGTGCAGAGGAGCTCTGTTTACACCCACCTGTGTAGATGTGCCCTCAGATTCACCAGGATTCCAGAGAGCAGAGATTGTAATTAGAGCAATGTGCTCATACTTCTGCTTGTGTAGATGTCTCTCCATGTGGGTTAATTTGCTTTTACTTCTTGTTCCTCCTGAGCAGAGGTCAAGCCTCTGCTTGCGATATTAGCATGATTAATATTCCACTGAATATCTGGCTCAGCATCATTACTGTATTTTTTATGTGGATAAAAATAGGTAGAGAGAACAGAGAAGCTTTTAATAGGTTGTGAGCCTGTTGACATACCTCCTCTTAAAAGGGAAACACAAAAAGAAAACATTCTGTATTAGAAGGTATGAAACTTATTCTGAAATTGCTTGAATAGAGGTGTTTAGTGAAAAAGATCTTGTTTGCAGTTCAGGTGTTGTTTTAGATCTTAGTGAAATACTACAGAATGTGAATCAGTTGATGGTTATCTGTGATGAGCAGGTAAACAAAAGATGTATTTCCCAATGGGGTTTTCATATGATGGTGACAAACTCCATTGCACAACAATGGTCACATTCCACAGCTGCAACCAGGTTCTGGAGGGCCTAATTTCACAACTGTTTTCTGTGTCCTATTGCATTACAGTGACCTTTCAATAAAAGGGAGATTGCTGGCTTGTTTTTTTTTGTTTTCTGTTTTTTTACTTAAAAACTCAATGACTCTATACTGCAATGCCCTATTTTTACATRGCAGATTTTGTCCTTGACATTTTTAAACTATGTCCTTTAGAAAAACATTCAGAAGCTTCGGTGTTTTGTATCTTTTTATTAATCTCTAATGTGCAATTCTACTTAAGGTTTGCATTTATATTGGCAATACAGCTAATTGTAAAAAAATAATTCTAATATTGAGTGATTGACATTAAAAGTGTATTTTCCTGATGTACCAACTTAGGTCTCATTCATCTGACATACCAACACAACAAAATTATTTGTTGTTTAGTTTATAAAGTGGTGCTTTTTTCAAGGTGAACTCATGAAACCTCATTTCTAAAAATTGTTCAGTTGAAAGAACAGCCACAAAGCAAAAGTAAAATCATGTCAACATGATATAATATGAGAAGGATATAAACATTTAAACAGTATTTATTCTTGGCTGTTAGAATTTATTTTATGCTTCTGACATTCCCTACATAGTGACTTGGCTACAAGTACACTTGTACCTCATATTGGGAAACAGTCATGTARTCTTAAAAATGACTTCAGTAAAAAGTTACTCTGAAGCTGACACCCTGAAGAGAGCAAGCTGACAAGGCCAGAACTGCGCTGAAAAATATTTTACCATTGGTCCTGGGGAGGCAAGGAAGGTAGAAGCCCAGCAGTCACTGGTTATGGAAAGAGCAGCTGGTTGGATGGTCACTCACAACAGTTGGGTCTTAGATAATCTGTGCCTGTGATGTGGGAACATCATTTAGACTGAGCAGGGATCAAGTGTATAGGATATAGATTCTGATGTTTGAGTAAATGGCTGCTCAAGATAACAAAGTAACTACTAAGCCCATTTTCAGCTACAGACTTGCCCGTCATCCTCCTTGTATGTGTTGGGTGTGTTCAGGTGCACACTTCAGTCTCACTCTGGGAGATGCACTCAATCAGCAAAGCTTGAGGCTGCTATCCTGAGCCCAAGATGTCAATCATGTGGTCTGATCTGATCAGTTGCAAGTCAAATTTGAGCATCTRGCAACCACAACTCACCACCAGATCACATAACCTCTGCTGTTTTGTAATCATGATTTGGATGCTTTTAGCCTGAGCCACAGCTGTACTGGCAGCTGGCAGTGTGGTACCAGATGTGACACCTAGAATATTTTGTTTTGAGTAGCTGTTCAATGTACAGTAGAGACAGCCCAGGAATTACCCCTGAAATTCAGGGAGAATTAAAATGAATATGCCTTCCAATTGGTCCRTATTGTTAGTATCAATGGATGTCTTCAGACGAGTCCATGCCTTTGCTGAGATTCCTAGCAGAGAGAAAAGGTCACTTCCATGGTGAGAACCTCACCCCCCCGCCCCCCGCCCCCCTGTTTCCACACCAAAAGGAAGCTTTCCATGGTGCCAGAGAGTCTGAAAGCASTGCAAGCAATTAGCAAGAAGAGCTTGAAAATTCCATTGCAAGAAGCAGGACTGCTCAGGAGTGGAGACGCTTGGGATTTTTCAGCCTGATTAGCTGCAGTGACAGAGAGGTGATGTGTGCTAATTACAGCTCCTTAACCTCCTTAGATGCAGTTGCATAAAAGCCCAGAACACCTCCATGTTGAAATGTAAGGCACTGCAGCATTCCCTGGCTCCTCTGCCTTGGTATTCTCAGACCATCCGTACAAACCATTGACCTGCCTGGGTGAGGCATAGACAGGTGTGTCTGTGAGCCAACCTGTCAGTGGTTGTGGTGCAGAAATGGGAAAGTTTCTCATTAGGATGTGTGGCTGAGTAATAGAATCCGATATTATCTCTGTGKGTCAGTCAGCCTTTGAGAGTGGATCATGAAAGCTGCGGTCAGTGTTCAGCCAGTGCTTTGTAGTGCAGGTCTGACCCAAGTACGAGGAATAGAAAAAAGATTTTTGTGTAAAATGACAGTTCCGTTTTACCAGATGTATCTTCTATTCTGGTGTGTTTTGGGGCTATCTTCATTATAAYAAGAAGTAACAGCATTATAACAGGTAACATCATGAATTGTGATCATTCAGGGCTGCTTAGAGAGGGGAGATCAGCATGATATTTAAATTTACTCTTTGTAAAGACAAAAGTCTCATTATAGATAATGACTGTCACATTTTTCCAGGAATTATAATGAAAGGATGTTTTCAGCTATTTTTCAATACATTTTTTCCAGGTGGTTAATGGAACAGATTGTTTAAGGTTTAAAATAGAAAAGCAGTCATTAGGCAAAAAGTTGTTTTAAGATACTGTCTTTAAAGTAWACAACCAAAGTCTTGAACAAAAGATCAAACTTAAAATAATATTTTCTGTCCKGCCCTTTTTCTAGAAAGTTCTCTTTAAATTGATAGTACTGTTGTAATMCTAAAACATAATACCCTTCTAGAAATTAATTAATAAACAATAATTAATAAGTGATGTTTCATACATAATCTGGAAAGCCTTGCATATTGCGTGGACTAAGGTTTATGAGACACTACTGGAAATATGTGCCTCAGCAAGCACTTCACACCATCATAACATATGCCAAGATTTTATGCTGGTCAATATTGAAGTAAACAGTCATCCTTACTCTACAGTGATTTTCTAAAAGTTCCACATATGTTTGGCTTAAYGTTTGTTTTCAACATTATTTCAGGTGAAAATTAACATTTAAATGAAACCTGGTGACCTAAACATGGCAAAGAAATGCTAACACACTTTTTTTTTCCTGAGAAATTGCATTTTCCACCTGGTTGGACATGGTGTGTGGGTGTTCTTTTGTAACCATTGACAATGTCATTTCCCCAGATCCTGTTGTAACTCTTGACATTGACAGTCTTTTTTACTTCTCAGTTAGCTTTTCTTCAAAAGTAGAACTGGAAGCTATTTGATTGCTCTTCCWCCAGAATTCAGYGAAGTACAGTACTGTGCTGAGATTTGAGAGTAAATATAGAAATAGCTTGCTTTTCTTGGATGAGATACATGAATTTTACACTCAGAAATAAGTATTTTAAGCACACATCAGAGGAAATACCAGTGTATTTGAAAAGCTGTTTGAAAAACTCAGAAGTGTTCTGAGTTACATGCATCAAGTTTGAGTATACTGTCAACTAGTTCAAAGTCTGTTCAGAAACACTGAAGAATGCAAAACACATGAGYGAAGCATGTACCCACATCTACAGCAGGWCTTGACCCAGCACCATTATTCTTTMAACTTGCTTTTATGGTCTTCCATAGTTACCAGTAGGACCAGTTCAAGCAGGAATTTTCCCTCTGTACTGGAGTTTTTCAAATACCATGTGTGTGTTACGTGCTATGTATCCATCCGTTTCTGTCATTGTGTCTGCCCCATACTCCCGTTGAGTGTTGTGCCATCCCTGGGGATTCACTTCCTTGCGGTGCCTGTCTCCAGAGCCTCTCTCACTTCCCTGCCTTACAACCCTGTGGTCTTTCTTCTTCTGCTCAATGGCTGATGGATGTTTTCTGAAGTTTTGTTCTCACAATGGCAGTGCCTTCCGTCTGGATCCCAGCTTGAGATCTTCCTAGGAGATTCTTTCCTTGAGAAACAGCCTGACACCAGAGCCTTCTCTATACTTTCAGTCTGGTTTGTCCTTGCTGAGGACCTGGATTTCCAGTGCCCCTGTGGTATGTCACCGGGTGCATGGAGGATCATGCCTCAGCCGTGATTTACACTGAGAGATCCCTAATGACAAGTCCTTATAACTCCTAAATCCTGCCTGCTGTTGAAGTAAGAACAGCAGGACTTGTGCTCCAGGTGACTTTTGCTAATTCTGCTGATAATCCATTAAGGCTTTTTAACTCTTCTCTATGAAGACTGCAGTAAAAACTGTTTAATGTGCAGTCTAGTTTGTGTAATAGTAAATAAATCTCACTGCTTTGACAGTCTATTGTSACTGCATTGATTTAGGAAAAAAACCCCATAGTTTTTAGGATTAAAAATACCTGCTTTAAAAGTCAGAAGAGTAAAACACAAAAAAAAATTTCTTTCATACTTTTTTATTAATCTTGTATTCTTGGTTTACTTTGGTGAACTAATATTCCAGGAAACAGATTTTGCATTAATCTTCTTGCTCACCACTGCTTGTAGTTTTTTTTAACTTTTTTTGATTAAGCCATATTCTGATGAATATTAGAATGACAAGGCTGCCCAACACAAGGCACATGTACTAGCACAGTTCCTTTTGTTTCTCAAGGCCTTAGACATGCTTAGTTTCCCTTAATTTTCATTTCTCTAATTTCCATAATTTTCAATTGTTGTCTTTATTTTTCAGCTYTCAGTTTTACTGGGCTATTTTTCATCCTTGATCAATATTTTTGTTTTGGKATGCTATAAATGCAGGCACACAGCTGTGACAGCTATGAATTTTCCCCAGATTTTGTCTTAAATACAGCAAATCTGCAGCTGTCAGTACCTATTGTAAAGCTGTGGTTATCTGTAGGGTAATGGTTTCAGTCATATTTTGCAGCTGCCTGGRGTATCCACCCATAATGTGAATAAGTGTGACTTTCTTTTTAAAGGGCTGGCTTATCCATACAGAATTTTGCAATACTGAGGCTGGAAGTTCAGTGAGCTGTTTTTCCTGTCCTAGTAGAAACTGACAATTACTTACATTTCCAGAAAGGAGCATGTAATTGTGCAAAAGTCTTTATTTACAGAAAATTTACAGAACATGGAAAGCACTAATTTTGCCCTTTTTAATCAGTAGATATGTCACAATGCTGTAACTGTTTTTGCTAAACTTGAATTTCATGGCTATTTACTCTGTAGTCCCTGCTCACATCACAGAGTGATTTATTTATCAAAACTAATTGAAAATGAAATCCCAAGTTCTTCTCTTCAGAATTGAAAGACGCTAATCTAGATGTGTGAAATAATTTCTGACTCTACAGGTTTAGAAGGCTTGAAAGTGAATTGTGTATGATCATTTTATTTCAACTGTTTAAACCCGCAATTGCTACAGTAAGTGAAAGCAGCAATTGATGAGAGCAGGTCATGTATTCTGGTTTCCTGTCCCGAGAGAGACAGACATACACTTTTGGAAGAAAGGATAGAAACTCAACTAGGGATCATTATGTCTAAGGAAGAAAAATGTAAAAATGTTGTTGACTTCCTTATATAGAGAGGTTCACATATAACCCTAAAGAAACATGTTTTCAGTTCTTCTAAATCACTCTCTTGATGTTCACACTTACAGTAAAGRTATCTTAATTTCTCTGCAGATCTCAGTGTGTTCTAAGAATTACAAAACAACTGTTCAATGCCAGGAAATTGAAGTTTTAACTAAGATAGTGTAACTGGAAATAGCAGTTCCCAGCCCATTGTAAATGAGAAGAAAAACCAGTTAGCTTTAAGTCACCATGAAGGTGACTTGTAAAGAATGTTCTTACTRTGTGAGCAAAACCTTAAAAAAACAAGCAGGATATACCTTTGTGATGGTTTAGCCCTTTCTGTCTGTGTCCTGTTTCCTCACTACCCTTGACACCCGGGCCTCTCCTTGGGCATCTCTATTCTTTGTGTCACAACACCTTACTGGGTACGGGAGAAGCTCTAAGGTGTAGGAGAAGGTCCTGYTCTCCTCCAAGTGTCTCTTCATGACTGACTGCATAGAAAGAACTCTAATCTAATTATGGGTGGGCAGATGGCCTGTTGTGATTGTTCTTCCTCACTGCCTGCAAATCCTGTGCATCCTATTATTTGYTACCCTGTCCTTGCTGCCATCCCCAGACCAACCCACTTGTTTATCTCCTCCACCTGGTTTGTCTTGCCCTTTAGGTTGCATGCTTTGGAGCTGAGATTGTCATCCCCTAATACAGGGGGTTTCTGACCAGGCTGACATTCAGGTGGTACTGCAATATTGATATTATATAATGCAAATACTTCTGCAGAGGTGGAACAGAAGTGTTATATATAAAAAGAGCCTCATTCTCTTCCAAGGTGCACCACATGCTMATATTTTGTGTGTTTAGCTATGAGCAGAACTTTATATACATCTAAATAGAGCTACTTTGGCAGACTCCCTGTGACAACAGCCAGCATTCTATGAATGTAGTTTAATCAATGAACTGCATGTAAACCACTGAAATTTATTCAGTCTAAACAAATGCCGACTCTTTCACGACAAACATTTAATCCTTCAGTGTTGCATAACTGGGGGATTTAGGGATTAGTTAGCTTTGAAAATAGGTCAAGGAAAACATCTACATTTGGTTAAAAGCTAATCAGGCAAAGAAATAATTAAAATAGTATAAAAGCTTTAGAAAGTCTTTTGCAAAATAAGTTTTATGTAATGGTACAAAGAGTGTTTTCTGTTTATCTGAGAGATGCAGGGCCTTATCCCCCCTTTAATTTACACTGATAGAATTCAAGAGAAACCCCACTAAACAAGTGATACAAGTGTGCAGAGTTAGTTGTGTACTGTGTTTCTCTTGTGTCTAATGCTCTGGAATAACTTCATAAAATTTTATGAAAAAGCCAAAATTACTATTAAGACACAAGATTAATAAGTATGAACACTATCAAAAGTTACTGTGAAAATAGAGCTAAACTTCTCCTAGAAGAGAGGTTATGAAGGAAAAGTTAGGAACCACTCCAGTRAGGCTGTTGACCTAAATCTAATAATCAGCCCAGCTGCTGAAGTCTGAATTCCTTCTTTCAGTTACTATTTAGCTTTTCTTCCTCACTTCACCTCTTTGCTCACCGAATGGGCTCACTAGTGTTGTCTGGCATCATGAAATGGCTCGTATTGGCAGAGGTTATCCAGTCCTGTCATCTGGGTTCATAAGGATTTTGTTCTGTCAGRTTACTGGAGAAACAAGTTCTGAAATATCCTACAAGCTGGTGCTCCAAGTTTAATCAAGGTCTCTGTGATGCACAGGGAAAGAGCTGCTGTCTCTGAGATGCACTGTGTAAGTCCATGTACTTGGTGGACTGAAGTGTTGTAAGAAGCAAAAAGCACCAAAATATTTTGAGAACTGTAACACAGCTCACAGCACAAAATGTGCTTCCATGAACAGGGAGTGCAGACTGGATTTTGTCATATTGTGAAATTTCTGTGTAATACACTGAATACTTTGCAGTTTAATACCAGCAAAGCTAAAATCTATCACAGCACTAGATCTGCACAGTCTTGTAGTCMAATGAACAAGTTGAAGAATCTTAAAAGAAAACCCAAAAGGTTTTATTGGCTACAGTAAATATTTCCATCTCCAGCATACCCTGGACTAAAACAATGAGTGTTCTCAACCACTGTATAGAATAGCTGTAAAATAAGCTGATACTGTAAATCCTGTGAATACAATTCTTGCACAGTTCTTCCTTTCTCTAACAAAACACATTTCCCATGAGTAAGGACTGTGAGGATTTGTTTAGGCTGCTAGCAGTACGTATTACTGATTATTTGTTCCGGGCTTTTTAGCTTTCTAAAATTTCACTGTTATAAGGTGACATGAATGTAATTAACCCATTTGTCTCTTTTTAAAGATTTATCCTTGCTACACATAKAGTGTTTTATTTTCTATCTGACAAATAGTTTTAGTAAGTGACACTACAGGCAGTGATGTTGAGATGATGGCTTTGTTACAGAAATGCTGAAAAGCGTGCTAAAGGTTAGTTTAAGTTGAGCATTCAAACTTAGGTAAATTAATAATGAAGCTTCTTACCAGGCTGGGAAAATGAGAAAGGAGGAAAGAAATATCCAGCAATGCATGAATCATTGGCTTGTGATCCAAAATTCAGCATYAAGAGTCCCTTGTAGGACTACTGAAAATATTCTTTACTGTCGTTCTGTAGAACTGTTTTCCTCTTTGTTCTTTGCTATTTTCAAATCTTATTTTGTAAGTGATCGTTTTTATGTTGGGCCTTCTAAGTTGCCCAATTTCTCGGTTAACCATTTGATTGGACACATTTTTGTGCACCTCGTTTCTTGTCATAATACAATACATTAGATTCTGATGCAGCTGAGAAGCAGGAACATAAATAGCACAGAGTTTTGATTCCCAGTTCTAGGCTCAGATCTGAGCTGCACGGGTGTCATGAGACTTTTGGAGGGCAATAGGAGCAGCAAAAATAAGTGAAATGTGAAGATGGCCTGTGCCAGTTGTCCCTTCTGTGAGCTGTTCTGGTGCCTCAGGGAGCAGTGGTGGTGTTTTGAGGTTTGTTAGCTRACCTGCAAAGTTTAAAAAACATTGTGGAATCTGCGCAGATCTAAACTTGACAGAAACCAGTGCAACTTYTTGTAGGGCTTCTTTTAGAACTGAAATTTCTTTGGGTTKTAAATTTCATCTAATTTCTTTTATSCTTGTGCTTGACAGMTATGGTGAAAACAGCCAAAAGTATTATTTTTGTTTGMCAAACTGATTAAAATAGAAAATTTCTTATGTATTGAAAATTGTGAAAATACTTGCTGGGAAAAAATGGACAGGTTSTTCCTCTGCAGTGCTATGCAGTGTCCCACTGTTGACTTGACTTGAATTGTGGGGTTCTTGTTTCTGTAAACATTATGAAACTGTCAGGAATGGCACTTTAAGCTTCAGGAAACSTACCTCTGTTCTAACATAGGCTCTTCTTGTGAGACCCTCTTCCTGCCTCTCTGGGCTGCCATATTCCCATCTTGGAACACCTACAGTCCCTTGTCGGAACAGTGAAAGAAACTATAAAGGCAGCAGAGCCTCTCTCATCATGTAACATGGCTTTAAATCTTGTGGACTTTGCAGTGGCCAGATTTCCTGCATTTGGAGCTGGAAATTTGTAATTGTACAATAAGACTGTGTTGTGTTTGAGAAGTTCCTTTCCCCTCCAGGAACTCATCAGAAAATCGGAAACATATTGGTGACATGAAAAGGAGGTGCATAAATACACAAGGGGTCTTTATTAAACATATTAAATCAATCAACGTTATTTTTTTTTCATTTTAGAATTTGTGGGTAGCTTTAGCTGATAGTCAGTTACTCATGAATTTAAGACAAAAACATMCTTGAAGTCACATTTGGTTTGTGGGACTTTTTGCAGCATCCTATGTAAGTTGGCAGGAGTTAGATGAAATTGCAGGGTGTCAGAGAAGCAGAGAAATGTCATTTAATACAAATGCCAAAAAAAAAAAAAATTCTAATATTGGGGCTTTAATTTCAATGTCTATGCTCAAATTGAATTTGGAAAATTCGACTGAGAAGCTGATGGCCTTTTCTGTGATATCCCTATTTGTCTTTATTATCTGGAGTTTACCAGTCAAAACTAGTATTTTCTCAGGACCTTTCAAACTGAGATCAATTCCAATTATTAGATTTAGTCATGAATCCACTGGTCTGACTGTGGACATAAAAATGGGAAAAGCATAGGATATTTATTAATCCAGGACACTTTTTTTCAGAAGCTGGGTGTGGAGTCTATAGCATGGTACAGACTGGGCTCTCTTGCAGGGGCATTCGGTCAGAGCAGGGCAGTTTGTTTCATTCTGCAGTAGTATATACTTTTGATGTTGGCTTTCAAGTTCACTTGTTCATGATCCAAATTTTGGTTTTAGCTTTAAGTTGCTGTAGAATTCACTGCACAGCCTAATGTGAATTAACATAAAATAGAAGACAGTATAAAGTGGGGGAAAAAGAGAGAACAACCCGGGCTTCCTGATACTTTACATTCTAAAGACAAACGAATCAACACAAATGTTTTTGATGCAAAAATGAAAATGTCTTATGCTAAAAATCAGCAACCTGAACTGCAGYCCAGAAGCCAAGCTCTAGCTGTAATTGTTTCCATGTAAGCTTGAGCAAATACCTGTCTTTTGTTATCCTCTGACAAACATGGGAGCACAAGCACAATGACAGATCATTCTTTACTAAATGCTGTTCAAAACGTAATAAGCATTTTACAGTCAATTTTTTATATTTGTTGCGTCACAAAGATTTATTGAGGAGATAAAAGTGATTATGGAAAACACTGTCCAGTAACTATGGCAACAGTTATTTGTTCTCACAATAATTAGCTTAGCATTTGGTTGCACAATACTTTCACAATACCTCCTTGGTTAGTTCATTAAACAAAATTAGCTTTTGTTTGAACTTTCATCGTTTGTTGTTTTAAGATTATTCTAAGTTCAAAAGAATTGAAAAATATATTTTCAAACTGCTATTGCACATGGATAATTTATGCTRCAAGTGAATTTGTTAACGTCATTATGTAGTAACACTGAACATATTAGTTCTAGATGTGTTTTATTGGTTTAACTGAAAGTTACTTAATATATGGATACAGGTGTGCATACAGTGTCAGTGTGGAAGATTTGTGAGTGCCTGAATGAGAGTCAATATGAGCACACACMTAAGGTGAAGGTAAATGGCAATTATGAAAGCTGCAAAGGCAATCTTACAAAGTGTCTGAATTAAATTACTGTTTTATCCATTCCTGCCTCTCCCTCACATAAGCAATCAGATAGCCTTTAATTTACACAGTCACAGTTTACTTTTTCCTCTCGATTCTCATTGAGTATTTCATATTCTCTACCTTCTTGACTATGTGGTCAGTGCCTTTTACTTACTTCTCTTACAGGTGTTGCTTATGGTCTGAGTTATTAAATACCAAGATTTCATTCTGTTAAGATAYAAACATAGAGAACAAAAGGCCCATTTGTTGTTTACTACAGACTAATTAAACCCTGATCTTAATGCAGAGTTAGTATTTCTGTTGTGCTTTTTTATGATCCTCATTATTACAGTATCTGTAAGCATTAATGAATTTGTTTTTWCATTATCCATATGAGAGGATTATTATTATTCCCACTTGACAGATGGAAAACTGAAATTCAGAGAGATTAACATAAATGTTTTGGGTAGCTTTTGAGAAGCCTAGGACATGGTTTATCACAGTTGTTACGTGGCACATCGCTCCCACTGACTTCAGCGTTTATGCAAAGCAGTCTTGCATCAGGTTTCATAGGTCATATCAAATCACTCCTTTTCTAAATTTGGAATAAGGAAACTCCCTTCCTAACTTCCCTTTTCCTTTCCCTACCAGTTTTCTATTGATTCCATYTCCCTCAAGCTGCTTTTCCCAATCTTCCTCTTTCCTTCTTAAGGCTTCTGTCTTACCCATTTAGTTCAGAAAGTTTCTTTCTCCACTTGGTCCACTTGGTTGAGGCARGGGAATGATCATCTTCCTTTCTTCTCTCTGAATTTGTGCCCAATCTAGATTACATCTCARTATTACTAAAACCAGAAGCAAATGTGTTGGCTTCTCAGAAAGCTGATGTTAAGTAAAATAGACAGACCTTACAGAAAAGACAAAAAGTTATTCCCTACACTTGGGCTCAACTTCTGGTCCCTGGTTCAGCACAAATGGATTCTGGAACTGTCCAAAGAACAAGYTCTCAGAATTATGGAGGTAAAGTTTCATAAATTTCCTTGGCTTTGTGATTTTGGTACCTGGATGTACTTTCTTGACTGAAATWCAGTCAGTTTCAGTCCAAAGCAATACCATTTAGGAAAATTATAAGCCCTATTTTACTGCATTATTAAACTGCTRTTTCTGAATGTGATCTGTTTGTGCATATGTTCAAGAACAAAGTACCATCAATTTAATTTATTTGATACTGGTTTGTTGGTTTGTTGGTTTTGTCAGATGGCTTTACATGGGGACATGAAAGAAATTGACATATTTTTCTTTAGTAATGAATCTTTTTTTTATTAAAGTGCTATTATTTTATTGCACTCTATACATTCGAGTGTTTTAGGTTCTTCTTCACAGGTGCAATAGAAAAGTGGCAGAAAAACCTGAGTATCTGCAGGCAAAGTCTTGGGCCTGGTGCAGAATGCAGTTATGATGATCTGTGGTGATCCTCCTGTGGCACTTTGGAAAGATGASAGGTCATAGTTTATCCATATTTGAACAGTAGAGAATGTTAGACTTAGTTCTGTTTCAGGTAACGGTGATGTCTTTCCATTTTTTGAAGCAGAAAAAGGCAAGGTGGTGACATTTTTTTTTTTTTTTTTGACAAGCAAGAGGTTAGACCCATCCCATAAAACAGTCTGATGAGCTAGTAAGTCCAGTCAATAGTATGAACTAAATAACAAAGAGAGTATTAAGGGAAATCCAGAGTACTTGGCATCTTGCAAACAGCTTCTCTTTCATAGGAGGGCTGGTCTAGAGATACTYCTCCTGCTAATATAGGTGTGATTTGTTAATACAGTAGTTCCCAATTTCAAATGCAGGCTTCACTTGAAGTGTTGGCCCTTCAAAAACAAGCCTAAGACTCACAAAGATTAGTTGGCTTAAACCTTCTGCTTCACAGACCAGACTGAAAACCACTGACCTGCTGCCTGTTGCTTAAAGTAGTCTTACCTTGAAAATCCATGAAGAARGAAGTGTTAGTTTTAAATTTTTTTTAAGAGGCGTGGATGCACAGAGCACCACAGTAGTAAATAGCATTTCAGGACTGGTGTTATAAGTGGTACTAAACCACAAACACAACTTTCAGAATTTAAAAATTCACAAGTGCTTTACACAGTCCGGTCATATATATGTACATAAAAGGCTATTCTATTTAATTGTCCAGATTAGTATTTTGAGTTTATTTAAAGAACATCRCATTCTGTGCTTGCTAATTGCCTATGGGTTGACTGTCAGCTTCCCAGGTATGCAGACACCTGTTGTTCAAAATACTCRCCTTTGCAATAGCTCTGTATTTGCTCTAGCAAAACACACTCAAAATTGAGCTTGCTCTTAAAAAATGCTTTTGTTCATGATAGTTTTGTATTCAAAATTATGCATATTCATAGGAATAAAGTATATTCAGCTCCTTTGGAAAGTGTTTGGGTTTGAATCTTAAATGTTGCAATTTCTGACAAACAAGTGATATCCGGGAAGAGATAACGATGGAATGGCTTGAGATGGAATGGATTGGAAAGTGCAAAGGGAATGTGGTCAAGGCTGCAGGAGTGGGAACCCTTTCTAATCATAAATTTGAATGGAGTTTGATTTGCTGCAACTACATCTGCATGGAAACTCTATTTACAGGAGAGGCTAATTTCAAAAGATAAGCAATCATGGCTGTACCTGTACATCAAAGAACTTTGMATTTGGCGCATGCTATTTTATCCTCTTAACAATCTCAGAAGAAAGTATCTGGGCAAAGGCATGCTGTAGTTGAAATATTTCAGTTGGGTGTCCTCCTCTGGGTATGGAAGTAACTCACATGAAAACTGTTAAACAACAACTAATTTTGATTTATAAACTTACACAATGTTAGATTTTTTGAAATATGTGTGCCCAGTCTGGCTTTTCTTCTTTTCTCTTTTTTAATTGCATTTCAAAATTTTTTCCATTTGGATTGGCTCCTTTAGAGTTGTATTGAAAGAGCCAGTGTGGTCAGCAGAATAGGAGAAACAATAATGGCATTTGTTCATGATTTTTATTATTTGTTCTCAAAAATTACTTTTCAAGTTAGTTATGAATTTTTAACCTGGAAGATTTTAACTTCCTCTTGTTGAGTTTTAAAGAAGTTTGTAATTATATTGTCTTCTCTTTCTAAGAAAAATATGTTCTATAGCCCAAAGTTCCCCAAAATGTGGCGTTAGAGTAATTGTTTCTGTAGTCCACAACCAAGTGGTTGATTCAACAAAAGCTTTTTCTCTAGATCTTTTAAACCCTTAATGAAGTTGTTAATGTAGGCTGTAGTTCAGGATGCGTCCTGAGCATGTGATCCTGAATGTTCTTCCAGATACTGGTGTAGCTGGAAGAGAGTGGAGATTTTTAGATGTGAACACCTTTTTGAAAATTAAACCCAAACCCCAAACACTATTGTCCTATAATTTAAGTTAACGTAAATCACAAATTTAAAAAAAAAAGAGAAAAAAAGAGAAAAAAAGAAAACAAAACCCAAGTAATCAGTTACATTATTTAAAATAAGATTTTATTTTCAGTTCCTTAGCCTCTAATTCATAGGAGAGCTGTAAAATCAAATCTGTTCCTCAGAAGTTTGAAAAAAAGAAAAAAATCTTAAATGTGTTCCCTAATGTATATAGTTCTTATAGATTAATTAACAGTGACAGGCCTYTGCCCCAAGCAGCTTACAGTACAAATACTTTATGGAATGTTATCTGCAAGAGAAAATGCACATTGTTTGTTAATTCTGTAATTTTCACTTTCGTGCATTTATATAGGATTAGCTATGGATTCTGTATCCACACAATATAGTGTGCATTTTCGGTCTTCTTACAGCACTGTGAGTAAGCCTCTTACTTGAAGCAAAAGTGCTTAGCTACATTTTTATATAAGCTGGATCTTTCTTCTATTGTGTTTCCTTTGATTGGGAATTACTCTGAGAGAGCATGAGCAAAACTTTCAGGTATAACACTGCATGGCTGGGTGCTACCTGGATACAGATAAACCTGGGAAGTAACAAATAAACTCACTTATTCTCTTCCAGTTATGCAAAATGATCTGAAAATATTTCATCTCATTAAACAAGCTTATGAAAAATGTTACCTGCTGTAATCAAATTCGCTCTGCATTTGATTGTAATTTGTAATCAAACTGCTCTGTAGACTCTGGATGGCAAGAGAACAATGTTCACCTTCAAAAACCTTGTGTTCTCTACACTTTGGCTTGTGAGTCTCATAATTGTTAACATGAGAAACTGAAGTGTAAGCATATTTCTGATGTAAACAGCAAAACTGAATGTCCACCTATTGTGTAATCAAGGAAATATTTTTATTGCCCTATAAAATGTGGAGTTTGATAGGTAAAACAAGGCACTAAATCTGCACAGCTTGTTGTGCCACTGGCCTAGGTTGTCAGTAGCCTTACGTCAGGCCCTGCCTTGGTCTGTTAAGTTTTCTTTTGCTTCTGCGTTTGCTACTTCTTGAAAGGGAGTGTGGACTTGTAGAGCTAAACAGAATTGAGAAGTTCTAAGTTCTAAATTCTCAAAGGGCATGATGAACATCAGAACACAGTTCAGCAGTGCCCATTGCTTACTCTTGATTTAGTCTTCTTTTTTTCCTAAGCCTGTATTTTGTTCTCTGGTGGAATTAGCTATTTTTCCCAGCTATTGCCAGTTGAAAATGGTTTCACATCATGCCAAGTGCATCTGTGAAATAATCTCCTGACAGCTGTCTTGTCTGTTCCTAGAATCATGTTTCTTAAGCAGAAAGTGGTAGAATACTCAAGATGATCCAAAACTGCTTCTCACTTACTAACAGCTGCAGAAACACAAAGGGAACACGAAGAGTTCAGACTGCAAAAAGACCATCAAGATAGGGGAAGTAGAAAGTATTATTCTGTTATTAAAAATGTAAATAAATGCAGCAACATAGAAGCTGCTGCAATGTTTAACTAGCAAGAGGAAAACTAAACAGAAATGCTGGGATCCTGCTACAGAGTCAATGAATGTTCCAAGTATTACCCAAGAGGAAAAATGCTTTAAAGCCTGGCAGTTAATTTCCTGCAGATGAATTACAGACACTGTTAAATGGAGAATATTGCTTTTGACTTCAGCAATACTAGGATTTCTTCCATTTGGAAAGAAGGAGTAAAGAATAGTTTGAATTTGCCTGTGAAGGGCATTTGGAAAGGCTTTGTGCCACGTTTGGCTTTTCTGTGTATTTTGTACTAGGTGCTTTGTCTGTGCTTTAATTTCTTCACTCTCAGATCTAGGTTGCCTCATCATTGCATTTCTGCTGAATGGCTAAAAGAACATTTGATTGAGGTTTATTGCTTTGGTGACTGAGGGACATGGCTGATATGTTGGAGGCTATTCCTCTTGCTCTTCATGCATTTCTGAGAAAGGTTTAACAGATGCTGGCAGACAACTGTATGTCATCATCGACTGTTTTGAAATGCAGCAGTCCTTAGGGCCATATTCTGTCTCCCAGGTAGTTTATTATGATGCTTTGTAGAGCTACCACTTCAGAATTTAGAAAGGAGGCTCATCAGTATGCTGGTGAAATACAGACATGTCTCTCTTTACTCAGAAGAACCTGTAAGTTCAGCATCTCCCGTGAAGTAATTCTTGAGGGATATTGCCAGCTGGCTGTGTTAAAGCTGCCTTGTTTTCAGCCCTGGAAAAACTAAAGTGCTGCTGCTGAGTGAAGGTCATTGATAGAGGGAAATTTATTCTTTGTCTCCCTGTTTATACAGTAATTGTGTGCTCACAGGTAACAATGCCATGCTAAAGATCCCAGAATTTCTTAGGACCTCGCCCGATTGACAGAAGATCTTCTGTGTTAGGCTGTTAGGATGTAGTTTTTCTCACTACCCCATTTGTACTGTCTGTGGTTTATTTTGCTGGTATGAGAATAGCAGCGTATACTTAYGCATCACTGCTCACAGATGGACTTTCCTGTTGCCTGTGATGTGTTGATTCACCAACACAGCCGCTCTCCAGTTTCCATGCACCTTTAAGGATGTGACTCGAGTTTAGATTCCTTATACTAACTGTTACCAGAGGAACAGGTTAACCACAGGGGTTGCACCATCTCTTTTTAATGRAGTGGATTCTGGCTGCCTGTTTCCTTGGAGTTCTAATGGTGCTGTATCCATTTCTCTCACATCAGGGTATCTAATACATGAAACCTTCATTAGCTCCTGTAGGCACATGGACTGGTAGTGCCTGCCCTGCAGCACTCTATTGCCATGTCTCCTTAAATCATTGTCTGTCATTAAAATTTTAGTCTATTGAGACAGTTAGCTTGAAAAAATACAGTTGACAATTTCATCATGAAACAAGAGGCTTAAGTCTTGAAAAGCCTTAAAATAAGGGGGTTTGGTGCTGTCACAAGCTTGCTTATTAATTCTTCTTGAAAATGTTTGGGTGCTCTTTAATTTGCAGTCTTGCAGCCTTAAATCTCCATCTGTGCAGCAGACTGTTGAACACCCTACATGGTGATTTGCTCCATTGTGTGTTACTGAACTTTTTTAACAAACACATTTTATTTTTGATCAGAACATGAAATTTCCAAACTCTTGGAACTTCAAGGTATGTCTTCTCAAAAGCTTTTGCTGTCACCAAATGTAAGACCCATTTTACACTGTTTATTAGAATWGACCGTAAATAAATTGAGCAAATGACAACTGCTCTCACCAGTGTGAGAGTTCATAAAGAGAAAACTTTTTTCATATCTAATGAGATAACTTGATGCAGCAAAAATGTCTCTCAGCTTCACATCTCTGTGACATGCTAGGATGCAACTGCACTGTAGATTCATAGTGAGGCAATGTGAAATAGGTGCTAAAAATAAACAAAATGTGACTCACTTCTGCCTTGGACTTCAGATTCTGTAGTGAAGTGTTGATCCAACTGAATTTGATCAGTATTTTCCAAATAATTGTCATGTGWAGGACTTTATTTTTCTCTTAAAGTTTCTATCAGTAATTATTTCCTATAAATAGCCATGACAAGCAAGCTGTTGTAACACAATATGTTTTTGATTACATGCCTGCTGGAAAGGAGAGTTTAAATAGGAGCAGCAGGAAGCAGCAATAAATCAAATGCATAAAACTTAATGACAGCAATATTTTGGCAGAAAATCTTTGACTCTGTTTCAAATAGAAATAGAAGTAGAAATATCTCTTCTTTCTATTAATKTTTTTAAGGAATGATAAGTTCTTATATCCTTGCTGGTTGTCTTTCTTTTTTCCATCCTAATAGAGTCACTAAGGTTTTGTTTTTCTGGAATCTTCCTAGTGCAGCAGTGTGCGTCAGAGAAACTGATTKCTGAGACACTGGGACTGTTTATTTTAAAGCCAAGTACAGCTTTGGGACTGAAATATGTTTCTCTGGGTCTCTTTTCCTCCTCTCTATGTGAGTTACCACACACAGTCAGTACTGTCTATACTGTACTGTTTTTCTATACTGTGCATGTTAATTGGAATATGTGAGCTGCTTCAGAAGAAATTCTGTTTTACAATAATACCTATTTTGTGGATGGGTTCTGGAGACCCAGAAAAACAAGTTTTGCTTTCAAGAAAAAGAATTGGGGGGCCTTAGCTATTAGGGGTTTCACTGGAAGTTAGGCATGTCATTCTCTTTCTGGATGTAAACTGAAGTGATTTTCACAGTAGCTTCCAGAAAGTGTATCAGAACAGAGTCAGAATCCATTTCTCTTCTGTCACAAGCTAATACCTTTTCTTTCAAATAATCATTTTTTAACCATAATCTTTATTTATTTCCCCTGTCAGACTGTCTCTGTATACACCTTAAAGCAGAACAAATACCTGAAGAGTACTTGCTGCACAGTAACTTTGACCTTAAGGAGCCCTAGTAAAATACCTGCTGACCAGGAGTAGAGTTGTGCATATGAAACTTAGCCCTAATGAGCAGAGATATAATTTTCAGAATTAGAGTGCCAGAACCCATAAAGCTTTCAGAAAGCCTTAAAAGTATTTCTGTTCAGGTGCTGAACAAGTTAACATTGTTGAATTTTCTAAGCATGAGAATAATTTCAATAGAGTACTATTGAATTACAGAATTAGACTGGTCTCCTGACCCATGGCACAAAATCTGAAATTGTTGTGGTTAATAAAGTCTTTATGAGATTTGGGAAAATTAAGCCCCTTTCTATGCCACACCAGAAGTGTGCAATTAAATATGGACCAGGAGAGGATAAATTACAGAAATAAGTAACACACTTCATCATGAAAGAGAGTCAATTTGAGGTGACTTGGGGGTCCATTCAGAAAAAAAGGTCATTACAGAGTAACTTCTTTTTTTGAGTAGATTTAAAAAAAAATTAATTTCACTTGGACCAGAATTAGAAAAATTGTGAGAGCTCTAGTAAGCATTACCACAGATCAATCCAAGCCAGCACAGAAAAGTTTGGGGGTAATGCCTACATAAAAGAGAACTTCAAGCGTGCATAGGTGGGATGAAACTCAAAGCCTCCTGTCTGCCTGCTGCTGCCTGGGAAGTGCCAGGTGGGGAGTGGAACAAGGGGSTTCTGCTTGGCAGCCAGCAGTCTCCTCCTCCTAAGGACTCTGCAGAAAATCAGGGTATCACAGAGGGAGAAATTAAGTTCTTTTCTGTAAGAAATTTTCTTACCTAAGTCAGTATAAAATACACTGCAAAACAGACTCAGCTGATGAGGTCAAGTAGATGTTACAGTCAGATGATTTTGTTGTTCTGCACTTGTGTTCTTTAGAATAACTCTGTGGAGGAGAGCTCTGACCTTCCCAAGAGCTGATCCCAGCAATACATTAGGGTCCTTGTATAAAGCTGTCTTGATCACAGGCTTGTTCTTCCAAGCTCTTTAGAAACAGAAATAATTTCAGCCTAAACCTCTCCAGCAAGATGCTTTGTTACTCACAAAGGGACAAGAAGGGCCCAAGATAATGAGTGATTTCTTTTCTGGGTCCCCAAAATCAGGYTCATCACAATACAGAAGAGGAAAAGGAACATATTAAAAATGAATGGAGAAAGATGAGAGATTATATACAAATTATGTATCCTCACCATGAATACTGTATTCATCTGGGTGGATTTTATCTTCAAAGAGAAGGCAGTTAGAGTTCAGAGAGAGGCAGGAAAAACTATTAAAAGCACAAAAATACTTTCTCATATGAAAAAATCTGGACTGAGAATGAAAAGACAGAAGAGAAGCCTGTAAAGTGATAAATCATGCCAAGAAAACAAATTRGAGAGTTCTAAAACAAATTCTTATTTTGGATAGAGATATGCTTTACAGTATTCAAGTAGGTTTTGTTTAAACCTGCAGAATGAAATACTTTCTTAATTCTAAATGCAGAGGTTAGGGTAATTCAATATTAAACCCCAAAATTAAAGTGTATCTTTTGAATGCCTCCTCAAATAAASCCCAAAAAACTTTTTAAGTAGCTTCCAGAAACCAATGTAGTTATGTTAGAAAACAAAAGATATTCTGAAAACCCAGAAGCCAAACCTTTTTAGAAATTCAAAGATCAAGTAGGAAGAAGTCATGTGAGAAAGCTTCATTTAATGGCAAAATGATTTTATTCCTAAGTCTGTGATGCTAAATAGCCAGCCATTTGGACTGAAGGAGTTCATAAAAACATGTGAAAAGGAGAGTCTTATGAATATTTCCAGTAAATATTAAATAGTTAACATCTGAATCATTCCAGGGTGCATTTGAAAAGATACCTATGTTTTTAAAAGTTGATCTCATTGAAAAAGAATTATTGGAGGAAAGTGATGCAAAGGGATTACTGGGCACTGTAGTGAACATCAGAACTATTATAAGAAAAGAAAAAAGAAAA